>NC_092330.1:32762560-33365495 GCF_036785885.1 Coffea arabica
AGTGCCAAAATTCGACATGTGCACGACAAATGAATTAAAATTTCAAGTTATGGAGATACCAAAAAATTAGAAGCTAAAATGCTTCTTGACCAAATTCTGTTGCATTTGACAAATGAGTCAGTTTTAGGTATTGCACTCCAATTGGAAAATGCAGCAAGGCAGGTAATTGAGAAAAAAAAATCAAAAGAAATTTAAAATTGAAAAAGACAAAGCAAAAATCAACATCCAAATGTTTTTAAATTTCATACCCCTAGGAAATTTTTTCAATTTCTTGTGCCTCAAGATAAACATAAAAAAAAATTATTATCAATTTCGTGATCATCTGCAATCATAGACATTTAATATTGGTTATTATTAAGTAATACAGAGGATGTCTTTTGGGTTAAGTAGAGCTCATCTCGCAATTCACCAATAAGCATTGTTCGTCAATTGGTGCTGAACGATTTCTGTCAAACTTAGAAATAAAAGATTTCCTCTTTCAACACTGGCTTTGATGTACCATCTGGTCAAATTCTTTACTTATTTTCAGTTCATTTTCAGATAGAAATCTCTTGCTTTTTTTGCCATCATTGGACGGGGCATCCAGGGAATCATCTTCTGCTCTTATCCTCAAGAGACAGGACATATAACTACTAAATCTAATGGGTTGACAGCAAGTATTTATTCCCGTGATGCTGAAATCAGCACATTCCAGAATATTGTGAATTACGTTCAAAGCACAAATCACCTCATATCTGTCAAGTGAATATCACTTTCTTTTGAAATTTTCCGTGCACCAGTTGACAACGAAAAGAGATACTACTTGTTTTGATTGGCTTCTAACGGCTGTCTAATTGGCCAGCATTAACATCCGTTTAAGGGATGCCTAAGCAAGAGTAAACGGAGAAGAATGGCAAGTAAACTCTTAAAAATAAAATCCTAGTAATCAAGACTCATTAGTCCTAATGCTGGTCTAGTCGTTGGTATTAAGGGTCAAATTTGTCGGGCTCCATTAGACCAATGTTTTGAAAACCGGACCGGACCGGCCGGTTCGACCGGTTGAACCGCAAACCGGCCATGGCACCGGTCCGGTTCAATGGCATTGTTGACTTTGCTAGAAAACCGGTCAAAGACCGGTTGAACCGTGAAAACCGCCGAACCGGATTGAACCGGCGGTTTTCCGGTTTTCAGCTTTCCCTCTTTTTTTTTTTTTTTTTTTTTTAAGTTTTGCAAAATGCAGCAATCAAGATTCGAACCCAAGACCTTTGTAATAAAAGACCAATGTATTAACCATTGCACCATTACATCTTATTAGTTTTTTTTTGATAACTTATTTATATAAAGCAAACACTCATATTTCTTTTTTCCATTTTTCTTACAAAATCTCATCCCCTCATGGCTCTTTCTTTTTAATTTTCAACTCTCTCTCTCTCTATCCTCTTTTCTTTTGTCACTCTCTTTTTAATCAAAACTCTTTATTTTTAAATTATTGATGTTTTCTTCCATCTTTTAATTTTGTTTTTGTCCATTAAATTGAAAAAAGTTAAAAAAGAATTTTTTTTAACCCAAATTATTTAATGCCACAACCACTCACTTTTATCTTATTTTTTTTGTTTCTTATCAAGTTTACATTTCTATTTTCGATTTTCTTGATTTCCTTCGAACTCCAAATTTTCTTTTTTAAATTGCAATCTCTAAATCCCAAAACGTAAATTAAAATTTAAATTCATAATATCTAAATTCTCAGAGACATGAATTTTGTATAATTTCAAAATATTGTGATATTTTGGGATTGGATTTAGATGTAATTGAAATTGAGATGAAATTTATTTGTTTTAACTTATAATTTAAAAAATTTATTTTTAAAAATCCAAGTTATTAAAAAATAGTAAACTTTTCATCATATAAAATATTAAATTAGTCCATTACATGTCTTATTTTGTACATATATATATTTATATAAATTATTTTTTAAAAAATTCATTGAACCGAGGTTGAACCGGTCCGACCGATTGAACCTCGACCCTTTCACTTCACCGGTTCAATTAACGGTCCGGTTTTTAAAACATTGCATTAGACTAGAGGACCAAATAGACCCCACTTCCAGATGGGCGATAGAGACCTGGTGACTAACTTTTTTACACCTTTATTGGTTTCAAACCAATCCACAAAAGAAAATTCAGCATTGACGGCTCTCTCACCCCAGTCTAGGGGCTAATCCATGGCTAGCCTCGAGTAAAAAAAAGCCCAGTCTGGGGATTTATTCATTATACCCTAATCTAAATAATGAGATATGCATTATACACGATTTTAACTGTTTAATGTCATAATAAGATACATAATAAGCACATGTGTATAAGATTTTATCTGATCGGTCAATTTTGGTGCCTTGAGAATTAATGGCCCATAAGCAACACATCTTAAATGATGCAGGTGGATTCGCCGTTGAAGTCTTGAAAATTGTCGTTCAATCCCTGAATTGTACCACTTTCGTGGAAAGTTATTACTGTCACCTATCATGAACTTATTTGGCTCGAACTGTTCGTTCTCCCTCCTTAGGGTATGACGACCTTTCTGACTTGTTCAGGATTCGAGTCCCGTTGTTAACGTGCTCGGAGTGGAGTGGAGCCTCCTCTCCCGGACCCGAAGGATTAGTCGGATCCCGTAAAGATTAACCCGAATACTCCTGTGTAGACAAAAAAAAAAAAAAAACTTATTTTGAATTTTGAATAAATTAGTTTTAATAGAGAGCAGGAAATGTCCTCAAGCGTACAATAATCTTTCTTGTGCTAGTGACGTTTACATGGGGAATCTGCGAAATTCTTGACCTGCCTCCCATGTTGTCTTTCTTGTATAAAGGCTTTCTTTTTGGCATCTAAAATATTTACTTTGTCATATCATCGTACACATACCAATTTACAAGGATAATATATTTGATCATCGGCCACCAACTCACGTAATCCACTCTCTCTCCGAAAATGTCATATTTTTTTATTTAAAGATGTTTTAAAATATTTATCATGTTAAAAAAAGGGCAAATTTCACTTTATCCCCATGTGATTTAGCATTTTTTGCATAACCCCCCTATGATTTCAAAAGTTATATATAACTCCCTCATAATTTGGATTAAAGTGTCAAAGTGACGGGAATAATCATTCGTAACGGAGTCATCTAAAATGTCAAAAATATTTTTATGTAAAGTTGAAAATTATTTATTAACCAATGGGGGTTATGTGTATATTTTGAAAACCATAAGGGGGTTATATGGTAAAGTATTAAATTATAAGGAAGTTATATGGTAAAATATAAAAATTATGCTGGATTAGTGTGTCATGTATTTATAAGGGTAATTTTCACATTTTTAGAAGTTCCGTTATGAATAATTATTTCCGTCACTTTGACACTTTAATCCAAACCATGAGAGGGTTATGTATAATTTTTGAAATCATAGGGGGATTATGTAAAAAATGCTAAACTACAGGGGGTAAAATGTAATTTTTCCAAAAAAATTCAAAATACTTTTTAATCTTTTTTTTAATATAACACTTCTTTCTAATCAAATGCATATTATCATTCAAATTTAAATTTTAAATTTGTGAGGATAAAATTAGAAAAAAAAACATAAATATCACAATCAAATTACTATTTTTAAAAAATTTAATTTTCAAAATATGACTAAATAATTGCAACCGATGAGAGTAGTATTTTAGATTGTCTTCATACCAAAAATGTCTCAATCAGGATGTTTGGGAGAAGAAGAGAGAGGAGTTCTAGAAATAATAGCAAAATGAAGAAATGGACCGGGGGGGGGGGGGGGGGGGGGGGGGGCCACGCTTTTGGTAGGGAAACTCCGCCTTTTCGGCCGTCCAATTCTGTACACATTTGAATCGTATGCAAAAGGATTATTATTATTAAGACCTTGATAGCTGCTTAACTAGAAGCAAGAAGACATCAATGAAAAGCTTCCGCAGAATTTGTTGCTTCTGTTTTTTGTTGCCTCATTTTATAGTACTATCTGATGCTACAGATACTTTAGCTCTAAATGAGACGCTTGCAGATGGAAAAACAATCATCTCATCCGGTGGAACTTTTGAACTGGGATTTTACAGCCCAGATACTAGTTCCAACAATCGATACGTGGGAATATGGTATAAGCAAGTTTCCCCAGTTGTTGTGGTGTGGATTGCTAATAGAGATGTTCCAGTCAATGGCACAAATGGCCTCCTGAAGATGACTGATCAAGCAAAACTCACAATTTTCAATGGAGAAGGCACAGCCATATGGTCAACAAGTACCACCAGGTTGGTGCAGAAGCCTGTGGCACAACTTCTTGATTCAGGAAACCTTGTTGTTAAAGATGCAGCTGATGCCAATCCAGAGAATTACCTGTGGCAGAGTTTTGATCATCCTACCGACACTCTTTTGCCAGGAATGAAGTTGGGGCTTGACTTGGTGAAACGCATCAATAGGTACCTTCAATCTTCAAAGAGTGACACTGATCCTTCAAGGGGCTATTTCACATATCAAATGGATCCTAATGGCTTCCCACAATTATTCTTGATGAATGACTCAATTCCACAATTTCGTTCTGGAACATGGGACGGGACGCAGTTTATTGGCTCGCCAGGCCTAAATTCAAACCCTCTATATACGTATGAGTTTGTCAATACTCCACAGGAAATATATTACAGGTTTGATCTTTATAACAGCTCTGTCTACTCAATACTTACTTTGAATAGCAACGGGGTGCTTCAAAGGTTGAATTATAATTCTCGGAATCAGGATTGGACTGATTACCTCGATGCACCAGCTGATTCTTGTGATGCTTATGGGCTTTGTAACGCCTATGGTATCTGTAGCATTGCTAGTTCTCCATTCTGTAGGTGTCTGGATAAATTTGTGCCAGTATCCCCAGTTGACTGGCAAACAACCGACTGGTCTAGTGGCTGCAAGAGAAGAGTTCCTTTAGATTGTCAAAAAGGAGATGGATTTCTAAGGTATTCAGGCATCAAGTTGCCAGATACAAGACATTCCAGGTATAATCAAAGTATGTCTCTCAAGGAATGTGAGAAACTTTGCATGAAAAACTGTTCCTGTACAGCTTATTCGAATTCAGACACAACAGGCACGGGTAGTGTCTGCTTGCTTTGGTTTGATAATCTGATAGATATCAAAAAGCTCAGCGATAGCGATCAATATATCTACATTAGGATGGCCTCCTCTGAGTTAGGTACGATAGACTTCATGCTTTTGCTTGCAGTTAAGTTGAAGAATGAATCTCCTAACTATTTTGTCATGAATCAGTTATTATTTTCATTTCATTAATAGTCATTGCTCATACAACAGAATTGCTAAATAAGATGCAAATGCTGAAATTTCAAGAACTTTAGGCCTAAACAACACATACTCCATTTCTTGCTTCTGTTCTAGGCTCTGTCATCTTTTATATAAGATGTTTGAAGTAAATGTAAGTATCTTAAAATGAGCAACTTCCTGAGCTCCTCAATGTGCATTACGTCAATATCTAATTAGTTGTTTCAATCTACGAGAAAGATGATTTTCTTGACATTAGCTCTACTGAATGAAGCATCTTTTTCTGTTTAGTATCTGAATGTGTTTGATCAAAAAGATCTTCAAAGTTACATGAATTTTTTTACTGGCCAAATAGGCTCTGGATCCAATAAAGGAAAAATAATCGTAATCAGCTTGGTCTTGCCGGCAGCAGTTCTACTGTTGGTGCTTAGCCTTATCTTGTACTTTAAAAAGAAAAAGAAGAAGCAGCAGTGGACACAAACTGAACAGCTATCTGGCGAAGGTAAGCATTTCATATAGTGATGTAGTGAATTTTATGCATGCTTTCGCTTAATAGAATACACTACTAATGCATGTGAATTTCCAGACATTTCTATAACATTTTCTTCTCTATCTGTAATGCAATATACAGCTTGCTTAAATACTTTACATTTTCTAATCTTGCCATGATGAATCCAATAGTGCAAATAGGAGGCTCATCAGAGCGATATCCTTCTAGAGAATATGACAAGGAAGATGTCGACCTGCCATTGTTTGATTGGCAAACCATTGTGCAGGCTACCAATTACTTCTCAAGTGATAATAAGCTTGGAGCAGGTGGATTTGGTCCTGTATACAAGGTAAACGTCTATTCTTGGCTTCTGCTTCCTGAGGTAGGCCATAAATGTTTTGAAGTTTAGAACAACAGGATCTAGTTCTGAGTTTGATATTCTAGTCAATGAACTATTGTTCGGGAAAATAGACAAAAACAAAGAGAGAGAGAGACATCTTTCTTATTGCACTGTTTAGGATAAGAAATAAATCTTAATCTAGGATAAGCCAAACAATCTGTTTGAGCAAGCATACTCATTTTTCAATAAATAGCAGTATTCCAACAATTTTGATGCATTTGATTAAATAAAAAAGAAAGGAAAAGAAAGAAAGATAAAACAAAAAAAAGCTGAAATTATCGAAACACATACAAGAGAAACTGAATATCACAGATTGCAGTTGATGTATGACATACGGTAATTTTCAGGGTATACTTGTTGGGGGACAGGAAATCGCAGTGAAGCGGCTTTCTGAATACTCCATGCAAGGACTTGATGAGTTCAAGAATGAGGTTAAACTCATTGCAAACCTCAAGCACAGAAATCTTGTGAAGCTTCTAGGGTGCTGTATACAAGCAAAAGAGAGGATATTGATTTATGAATACATGCCTAACAGAAGCTTGGACGCCTTTATTTTTGGTTGGGTCTCTCAAAACCATATACTATTAAATAGATGTTTATATCTACATCTTGCATTGTTTTTAGTTCTTCTGTATTTTCTTGGTACGGACATCTTAAATTGACTGGAGTTTTCATTTTGCTGTGCTTTCGCCAAGGTTACTCCTTGGTAAAAATTCTATGCTTGTCTGCAGCCAAATGATATTCATCAGGGGCAAATCTTTGGTTGTTGCAAAGCTGAAAAAACTTCATACCTAATAGTGTGGCTATTGACCTGCTAATGTTGATAAACTTTTCTTCCTAACTAATCTGCTTATATGCACTAGCGGATACTGAGGTGCAAAGTTTGTGCAGATCATGATCGGAGCAGATTGCTTGATTGGCCAAAACGCTTCCAGATTATTAATGGGATTGCTCGCGGACTTCTTTATCTTCATCGAGACTCCAGATTGAGAATCATCCATAGAGACCTTAAGGCTGGCAATGTTTTGTTAGATATTGACATGAAACCAAAAATATCAGACTTTGGCATGGCCAGAATTTTTGCAAATGAGAACGAGGCGAACACAAAAAGAGTTGTTGGAACATAGTACGGATCCCTTGACCCTTGATTTCATGATTTTGCTATAGAGTACTGAGTTAATTCTAACTCTTATTATCCTATCTTAGTGGCTACATGCCTCCAGAGTATGTAGTGGATGGATACTATTCAACAAAATCAGATGTATATAGCTTTGGGGTTTTGGTACTGGAGATTGTAACTGGGAGGAAGAATAGAGGATTTACCCATGCATCTCACAATCATAATCTTCTTGGGCATGTAGGTTTCCTCTCATTCCATTTCCTGTCATATATTCATTTCACATTCTGCTTCATCAGTAGTTCTAATTTCTGCAATTCCCTCGTGAACTTTCAGGCATGGTTACTCTACAAAGACGGCAGATTTCAGGAGTTGGTCGATGACCATTTGAGTAAATCTTGTTATCTGTCCGAAGTTCTTAGATCAATTCATGTAGGACTACTATGTGTACAACAATTTCCAGACGACAGGCCAAGCATGTCATCCGTGGTTTTGATGTTGGCTAGTGATAGAGCATTACCTTTCCCTAAAGAGCCTGGCTATTTCACTCAAAGAAATTTGTTTTTTGAACCTGAGAAGAGTTTATCAAGCACGAAAGCAGATAGTTCTAGCAATCAACTCACCGTCACGATGTTAGATGCTCGATAGTTTTGAGTAAATCTCTTGATCCTCTTCTTTGTACATGTTAACTTGATGATCTCATAATACATAGTTGTTCTCAAGTTAATCTTTTTGCTTAATGAGATAATATTTCGTTACGTTTTCTTTTATTTTAGTACCTAAGATGTGCCAGAAACTGGTAGCCAATTCAACAACATGAGCAGCAGAAACAGCAGAATTTTGATTAGCCAAACCTTGGGCATGCAACTACAAGAGTATAGCCAAGGTATAAGCAAATGCCAGATTAATCATTTTCAATGACTGGAGGGATTATATGGACGTAGAGGCTTGAAGCAACTAAAAAAGGGCATGTCTCATGCACAAGACGATATCAGCCAAGAGTTAATCACAGCATTGATAAAAGAGACCCTTGAAAACCGAAAGCTGAAGAAGGAGCCAAAAAGTGCAATTAGAACAGGCCCTAACACGTTTGCCATGACATGCTCTATTCAGTGAATACTGCATCAAAACAATGCCCATGAGTTAATCACAGCATTGATAATCAGCCAAGAGTTAATCACAGCATTGATAAAAGAAATCCTTGAAAACCGAAATCTGAAGAAGGAGCCAAAAAATGCAACTAGAACAGGCCCTAACACGTTTGCCATGACATGCTCTGTTCATTGAATACTGCATCAAAACAATGCCCATGATTTGGCAGAATCCTAGTTTCCCAAGAATTGCATGATCACAGAGTTCAGAACAAAACCCTCAAACAAAATAACAGCAAAAAAAAAAATGAGACCTTGTTAGAATTACATCCAGGAAAGAGCCTAGGAACAGCAAACAACCACTGTTAGAATGGCCCATCTATAAATTCTTTGGATATTATATATGACTAGCTATTGAGGCACACCCGATGTACTTGCTACTTGTCAAGAATTATATAATTCAAGAAAATTTTATTAGCCCTTTTGGATATTATATTTATAATTGTAATCCAATAAACTTTTTTTACATCATTCAATAATTTAAACTCCTAAAATCATCTGAGAGCTGATATCTCGTTTCACATATCCAACGATGAAATTGATACTCATAGGTACGATACCTAAAAGGTACTGTAAAACTCCCCTATAACTAATTAACTATTTATCAGCAATTTAACCTATTTATACGAAAAAAGCAGAATGTGGAAGGCAGCATAAAATTTGGAAATACCCAAGCAAATGGAGTTGAGCAATTTTAAGACCAGTTTCCAAAACAAATGGACTCTCAGAGCAACTTAACCTAGTTACATGCTACCTTTATCGAGTGTTGTAACTATATGTTTCATTCACATAGGAAATTTCAACTGCCATTCTGATCTCGAAAGTTATCCAAACCAGTGTGATTTGTGGTAGGACTCGTTACGACTATAAACAAGAATTGCTTAACAAAAACAGCTGACTCGTGGATGTTGCATGTGATGAACACAAATTAAGGATGGATAAAGCATTTCATCAAATACATGAAAGACCCTTTGCAATCAAACTTAGTTTTTTCAGCAGATTATCTATTCTAACAATGACAAAACTGAATTCAAAAGGACTTTATCTTCAGTAACGTAAAAAGAGTTTTAACTTCCTCCCCTAGCGCCTTGGCAGCCTTCCGAAAAACACAAAAGTAGATGTCAAATACGGAACAAAAAAAGAAAAAGGAAAAAACGAAAAATGAAAAATTAGAAAGAAAACAAAACTTTTTTTGAAGTTTGCGAGTTTAAATACCTTTCCTGACACTTGCATAAGGTCATTGATAGGATTGAGGTGGCTTATAAAAAATTACTTAATCAATAGATAGAGCTTTACAACAAAGTACTCAAATCCTTAATCATATTGTTTGAGTGCATAACTATTTTTCCTATTTGATAATGTACAAATCCTGGATTCTTAAAATATGTTTACCTCTCAATTTAGTTCAAAATTTATAATAAAGTTGTTAAAGTTAATTTTTTATTTTTTTTAACTATAAAAATTACTCTAAAAGCACCAATTTTGAACATACGGCGAAAGTGCTCCATTGACCAAAAGTTTTGATAAAAATTGCATGTTGTATGTAAGCAGTTGAGTTTACAAATATAAGCAGAATTGGAAAAGCAGATCCAAATTTACCAAAACACGAGCATTTGTTACTATAGAGATGTGGATTTAGTCTATCCCTAAACAAAGTCACAGCCTAAATCCGCATCTCTACAGCCTACAACGTAAACCCACACTCCTAATGCATTAATGATTCGTATCACGAGTATTGATAATTTGTATTATTAGTATTAAAAATTATATTAGGTATTGATAATTTATATTAAGATGAAATTTCTTTCACCTTCTTGAGAAACCTCAAGAGATTCGTTAAACAAACCTATAACCCCGATCAATCGTCAAAAGTCGGCAACTTTTGACGACCACCCAGGAGACTTATATTAAGATGAAATTGAAGTTAGATAAATACCGGGGACAGTGCAACACGGTGCTATCAATCGTGGCTAATCTTGACCTGAGGCAAAAAATGGCAGCTATAGAGTTCAGCTTTCCTAGGACATATCCTGCTCATGAAGCCCAAAAGACTGTGGCAAGTGTTAAAATGACGGTATTTGATCTATATAAAGAAGATGTGGCTCCCAATAAAGACGGCGAGTACATGAAGCACAAGCTGGAAGTTTTGGTAACCAAGATGGACCGGAGGCATCCTCGTGTAGATGGGCTGACTTCAATGATTATTTGAAGGAAGTTGAACCAATTGAGGCTCAAAAGTTAGAAGCAGTGGACTACTTGGACAAGTCTCAGTGTCTCACCATAAGGCTGGACCAAAATCAAAAGAATTTGATTGCCTGATCTAGTGAAAGCGAAATAGGATGACATATCCTATTCTGTCCTAAATGGCTGCTGACATTTTGGCGATTTCTATAGGAAATGGGGCGGGAACGGTTCCTGAAAGTTCACGGTCACGATGTGGTCTCAAAAATTTGTGCGGCTCAAATTACAGCATGTAACTCGATTTTCACGTCATGTGTGAGGTCTACAAAAAAGTGTTGTAAAATTACATCGTGTGCAAAGTAAGTTACATCGTGTGAAATGGAAGTTACGCGCAGTGAAAAATGAATACAACTGGCACAAACGGTTGCACCTGCAACCGTTTGTGCCCCTTGTCCATTTCTATAAGTACAGTAGCTTTTTTAGGGACCCGGGACTGGAACGGTTGTCAGTGCAATCGTTTCGAAAGCTTGTGTATATTTTACATACGATGTAATATCATTTATATACGATGTAACATTAGAATAACAGCGAATAACATTAGTACAACATTTATAGTTCTTACGCATGTTAAAATCTGGACCTTACTGACAAATTTTGTTGCCCAAATTTTGGTCATTAACTGACAGGGACAGTTACCGTCGCTGCCCCTCTTCCCTTCTTTAGAGGCCACATTTAGTCTCGGGACAAGAGTCATAGATGCTTATCACGGCTTCTGCTATCTCCAAAAACTATTCAAGCCTTGATATGCGGGGTTGATTGATGTAGAAATATGTGTGGAATAAAAAAGAAAGCAAAAGCAAGTTTCACCTTTTATTTAAACAAGTTATTCAATGTTGAACTATGTTGTTCATTAATGATGTATTTACACGTTCTTTTTTCTTTTTTTCTTTTTTTTGGCAGAATATGAAAAATCCCAAAGAAATTGCGATTCCTATTCCCTATTGATGCAACCTTCATGTGCTCTAGGTCTAGTTTTTATTTCTTGTGGATATTTCAATACCATTTGATTTGTAATGCGCTTGTGCTCATCCCTATTTTCTTGCATTTATTTACTCATTCACAACTTTTAAAGTTGTCTTAAGGAAGGAAAGGTCTAAAAGAATGGCTAATACAGTCTTCGGATGTTTAGAACTGTTAGGGAAAAGTCTGCTTTTTGTGTTCTGATTTGGTCATGAATTGTGACTGCTGCTGGGACAAAAAGATTAACTTCTAGGACAACTCTTTTGTAATTGGTTGCTTTTCGTGTACGATGGGTATTGCTACTAGAATGTAGACGGGCTGACAGCCTAGTTATGAGATGTTTTACTTGTCAAATTGAAATATTGAATATGTTGATGACTCTGTAGCTTTTGGTATTGGTTTGCTGGGTGCCCTACTAGCAATCATGTTTTCTTTGTTTTTTTTTTTCTTTCATAATATTCTGTTTAAGTTCTTGGATTGCTTGCAGTTAGTCACCCTTGTTGTTGGAAATTTTCATTTTTGGAAGGTAAATAAGAAAAAAACGTTGCAAGAAAATTCTAATCGAGCTCAATACACTAAGTTCGAGCTTGGGTTCAATTAGGCTCAAGTTTGCTCGATTAGTCTCAAGTTTGTCCAAACAAGTCGAACTTGAGCATATCGGAAACCTCAACGAATCGAACTCGATCTGATTTCGAACAGTGCTATATCAAGTCGAGCTTGAACATGACACTACTTGAAATCAATTCGCCTCGTTTACACTCTTTCATAGAATACTTATCAAGTCAAGTGTTGAAATACCTCAAGCATTGAATTTGGCATATATACAATTAATTTTTCTTACAGCACCAATCCAACTTTCCACTTGCACGTTCTAAAGAACTAGGCACTCTACTACACCGATCCCACACTTAAAAACTTTTCACAAAGTAAAAAGCCATTAATTTTTCTCTTGGATAAAATGGGAAGTTTTTCCTCCTTCATTCCAAAATTTATCTTTCTTGGCCAGTCCCATTTCAACAATGTATATCTATGATGTGTGGACTTAGAAAATTCAATTACCCAACAAAAAACCCAATCACCAGTGGGCTAGGCTAGGAAGTTCTATTTGATTTGACTTTCCTTTTTTTTTTTTTGTGGTTCACACTTTTTATTCTCAAAATTATTTCCCATTATTTCATTATAATCTCAATACTAATTATTTTCCCAGCTCATATTTTCAAACCGACCTTTCCCTGTGTATATATAGAGCTCCGCATTTTGGGTACATTTCCACAAACAAGCCTTCTGCTGCCGCGTACATCTCAAGCTTTCTGTTCTCTCTACGGAGGTATCTCTCAAGCCCTAATTTTTGCCCCAGTTGTCTCTGTGTTTTCCTACCTGAATTATGAGATTTTTTCGTTTGATTTGTTCAATTTTTTCCGTCTTTTGTCCTGTTGATAATCGTTTGACTGGTGTAGTTCTAGATCTACAAATTTTATCATGACACGCCGATGATTTGTCGGTTTTCTGCAGATAATTTTATTGGGCATTTTGTTGACGATTTTAGAGCTTGATTGTTGCTTATTTGTTGATTTGTGTATGTTTTGTATGCGAATTTGTTTGGATAGGTTCTCTATCTTCGTAAATCAAGCGTTAAATTGTTTGCCAGGAAAATTTGGAGTTATATGTCTTGTTCTTTTTCTGTCTCTTTTTTTTTTAAGTAAGATTTTGTATATGCTTGTGGGCAATCGTGTTTGTTTAGGTTGATTGGCCTAGCTTAGTTTAGGATATTAGGAAAGAAATAAAAAGTGAACATTTTGAAGTTTTGCGGGAGAAGGAAAGGAGGAGATGCTTTATTGAGTTCTTTCCCCGTCGTGCGTTCAAGAAAAAAATAAAAAGATTTTGGATTTATGTCTTTTGATTTTGCTCCTCAACATCTGTGAGGAAATTTTGGACCATCCAGAATCTCTGAGGGGGAAGTTGTTAAATCATTCAATCCCTTCTCTTTTTTTTTTTTCACAAATTCCTCGTAGCTTTTCTTGCCAATTATGACAGACAAAAAATATAAAAGTGAACCTCTTGCTTCTTATCCTTTTCACTGTTTGAGACATGAGATTCTATGGTGTTCAGAGCATGATTGCATTTCAGACTTCAGATGTGACCTATGGGATGGCTTCTTTTCATATCGTAAAGAAACTCTTCAAATACCATTTCATATAGCTGATTTCTGTTTTGTTTTGATACTTAATCAAGTGAGAAATATCCTGTTCTGATGTATGTTTTTTGTTGTATTTGCAGCTTACTGATTCAATCTGCAATGGCTGATGCTCATGAAACTGATAAGAATATTGAGATATGGAAGATTAAGAAACTCATAAAAGCACTTGAGGCAGCTCGAGGTAATGGAACGAGCATGATTTCTCTTATTATGCCTCCACGTGATCAAATATCACGAGTCACTAAGATGCTTGGAGATGAATTCGGAACTGCATCTAACATTAAAAGTAGGGTGAACCGACAATCTGTTCTGGCTGCGATTACATCTGCTCAGCAAAGACTAAAGCTTTACAATAAAGTACCACCCAATGGGCTTGTGCTTTACACTGGAACTATCGTGACTGATGATGGGAAGGAGAAGAAGGTCACCATTGATTTTGAGCCTTTTAGACCTATCAATGCGTCTTTGTATCTCTGTGACAACAAGTTCCATACAGAAGCGCTGAATGAACTTCTAGAATCTGATGACAAGTTTGGCTTCATTGTTATGGATGGTAATGGGACACTCTTTGGAACTTTGAGTGGCAATACAAGGGAGGTCCTTCACAAGTTTAGCGTTGACCTCCCCAAGAAGCATGGAAGAGGAGGGCAGTCAGCTCTCCGGTTTGCTCGTCTTCGAATGGAGAAGCGCCATAACTATGTCAGGAAGACTGCAGAACTTGCTACTCAGTTCTATATAAATCCGTCAACAAGTCAACCCAATGTCTCAGGACTAATTCTTGCTGGATCAGCCGACTTTAAGACCGAACTTAGTCAGTCTGACATGTTTGATCCCCGTCTTCAGGCAAAAATTTTGAATGTGGTGGACGTCTCTTATGGCGGTGAAAATGGTTTTAATCAGGCAATTGAGTTGTCATCTGAAATCTTATCCAATGTCAAGTTTATCCAGGAGAAGCGTTTGATAGGCAAATATTTTGAGGAGATAAGTCAGGATACTGGGAAGTACGTGTTTGGTGTGGATGACACATTAAAAGTTCTTGAGATGGGTGCTGTTGAGACTCTCATTGTGTGGGAAAACCTGGATGTGATTAGATATACTCTAAAGAATATTTCCACAGGTGAAGTTCTTGTTAAGCACTTTAATAAGGAGCAAGAGGCTGATCAGAACAACTTTAGGGACCCAGCTAGTAATTCTGACCTGGAGGTTGAGGATAAGCTCTCCTTGCTTGAGTGGTTTGCTAACGAGTATAAACGGTTTGGCTGCACTCTGGAGTTCGTCACCAACAAGTCACAAGAGGGATCTCAGTTTTGTAGAGGTTTTGGAGGAATTGGAGGGATCTTGCGATACCAGCTTGATGTTCGAGCTTTTGATGAGCTGTCTGATGAAGGAGAAGTTTACGATGATTCTGAATAGCAATCAATTAACTTCTTAAATGCTGGTGCAGGGAGGCAGCACCAAGCCTGCACCAGTGCGCAAGGGCTCGCGCAGGTTCATCCGGATATGGTGCTAGTGCCTGAAAGATTTCAAGGAGTTATATAAAGGTCAATTGGCATTTCTTTTTCCTATCACTCATGTTCCATCTTTTGCAGATACTATTAACATTACTAATTGTTGTTGATGCTAATCTTTGCTGTTTTGAACATTAGTTAGCTTAATGTGTTTTGCATGTTTTGATTAATGGACAGATATGAAGTATCAGGTGAAAAGAATTTACCAGTCCCTCCCACGTTTCTACTGGGAGGTGATACGAAGGTTGCACTGTTTGATAATCAACTTGCTTGCTGGAAGAATTAAGTACTAAAGATACTCAAGAAGCATTGGAGGAGCTTGCTCCTTGGGCAGTTGGTTTTGGAAGCATATTCCATGTACTTTCTTGAGAGAGAAACTTACATTTAGTAGTTCTATGTAGGATGTATGGTGTGGGATTGCGTCAAGTCTGCAGTATTTTCCATAGAACATGGCTACTATTAGTTCTATGGCTACTATTAAAGTGTTTGCGGTGAATAATGGACAGCTATTATATTGTCTATGATGATGATGATGTTGCGTTGTGGTAAATGTCAACAATTGTGGACCTGTTGACATTGACTTTGGCATGTCTAGTGTTTGTGGCAATAGTAGAAAATGGTATTTTTGGATCAGTGATCCTGTAACCTGTTGCCCAGAGCCCTGTTACGTTGTTTTAGTTGCTTTGAATGTTGGTTTGCAAAAGAGACGTGTTTGTGGGAGTCTTTCGATTTTGGTATCCTGTTTTTACGTTGTTTTCATTTTTGAGCTTGCATTAGATAAAGTGCTCTTTACTTCAACCGAGAATGATAATATTGTGGAGCGTTAGCCTGTCCTTGTTGAATTGTGAAACAGGTATTTACAATTCTTGAGGTGGGTATCTCACTAAAACTGGTCGGTTAGGTTTCAGTGCATGTGTCTGTTTGTGCTAGACTCTTGTTGATCCAGCTGGTTCTACAGGCTGTTTGAGGATTATTACTAGTTACTTTTTCTTTCCTTGTTTAGTTTTCAAGCCAGTATTTTCGCTGGGTGTATTTGAGCAAATTACCGAATTCCCAATTCTCTAGCATAGGTTCCTTTTGTTCGAGAAGGAACAAAGAAAACTTTGAATGTGAAAATTGTGAGGTTGTAGAACAAGAAATTTCTGAGCGGATAGGCAAACAAAATCAAGGACTCAATGGCCTCATAAGTTCGAACCACTTCCAAGTATCTGCTCCTCTTTTCTCCTTCAAGAATGTGTGTGGTCTGTCTTTGTGAGTGAGTGAGTTTGTTCATTCTCCAGAAAGAAGTGCAATGAAGAATGCCTTGTGGCTTACATGAAAAACAACCAGCCCAGTAAATGTTTAATAGATAAAAAGAAAAGAATCATGATACTGCTTCTCAACGGGGTACTATATTGTTCAAAAAAAGGAAGGGACGGATTAGGTGATTTAGGAGAGGGAGTGTAAGCGAGAGGTTTCGGATTCAAACACTTCCACTACGGACTCGGGGCACGGACTGTTGCACCTGCAACCGTCCCTGCCAATTTTGGTCATTATCAACTGGCCGTAACTTTCTTTGTACATCGTGTAACTTTTTTTTTACAGGATGTATTTTCACAACAGATAGTGGTGGGTCTCATATTTGGCGCGAAAATCGAGTTACATGGTGTAATCTCAGCCGCACAAAATTTTGAGGGCAAATCTTGACCCTTAACCGTGTAGGGACGGTCATACTGATGACTGTCCCTGCCGCAAATCCTTCCACTACTTACACTAGAAAGAAAGAGGGTATTATACTATAACCTTCTTAAAAACTTGTCAAAAACTTTTTCTTTTTTATAACTTATGCAAAAAAGCTAATAAAAATGGAGTGAAAAAAACACTGGGAAAATGATTAATGCTAGTAATCTTAAGGGGCTTTGTCTTATATTTTATTAAATTAAACCTGTGTTTCATTTGGATTTGACTCCTATACTAAAGTTCCAAGAACTTCATTATAAACCATCTGGTTGCATGTAATTTCTTACCCATTCTCGTTCGTTGCGAATTTTACTTCTCACGAGCTTTCTCCTATTCATGTTTATCAGTCCTAGAGTATATAGCTGCTGCTGCTGCTTTTGCTTTTTTCTTTCTTTCTTTCTTTTTTTTTCTTTTGGAAAGAAGATTACACCTACCGTTTTTGTGACTCCAAAAAATTTAGTAGCTTATTCATTAATCAATAGCATCCCTTCACCTCAAAAAATTGTCGTAGTAAAGAACATTCTGCATTGTAGTAATAGTTTTATTTTTTATTTTTTATTTTTTTGGTTTTAGTGGAGCCATCAAATTTGAGTAGTCTCAATGACATTCAGCTTCAGGATCTACTCTGCTCGAAGCAAACAGCTTCAAGGTCTTTCATTAATATTACTTGCCTAGCGCCTAGTCCTTGCTCTAACTACTGATGTGAAGGAAGTTTGATCAGGCTTTTAAATGGGAGTCTGTTTTCACTTGCCAAACTGGTGCTAACGCTTCATATATAGAGATCATAAGTGCCAGAGCTCATGGTAGAGAAACAAGTGCAGAACTCCAGATCCTTCAACATGATCATGACCAAGTCTATTCAAAGTTTGCTAGACCAATTTCAAACATAATAACCACCACCAACCACAAATCCCATTACAGCCAATGCAGAAGTAAATAGACAGTACACCAATAAAAGCCATTTGACTTGTTTTGTCTGGATACATCAAGAAGAGTATAATTACCTAGTTTGAGCAAATTGTTCTTCTAGTATATGGTACAAAAGGTCCTTTATGTTCTTGTTATAGCAATACTGGAACAACGTGGCGATTAAGAGTAAAACCACGAACCGAATCCATCCGTGGAAACCTTTTTACAGAATTGGCAATGTGGATCACCTTCCAGATTCCTTAAGTAGCTTTCTTTGACTTGTATGCTTTGGCACAAAAGATATAGATGACCATGTTCAAGAAGCTTAGACCAGCCAAGAGCCAGAAGAAATAATCAAGATGGCCCTCATTCAAGTTATCTGGAATCCATCCAAACTTTCCTCCTCTAGTGGTTATGGTTGTAACTACGGTCAGAATGAGAGCGCTCAAGTAATTTCCCAAACAAGTTGTCAGAAGTGACAAGGCTGCGCACAAACTTCGCATGGCATCTGGCGATTGGTCATAGAAGAACTCAAGCTGACCAATGAAGAAAAAAACTTCAGCAGCCCCCAATAAGAAATATTGAGGTACTTGCCAAAAGATATTAAGTGGGACTGCAACAGCTTCATCAACAAGTCCAAGGTCTCTTGCGAGTTGCAGTCGCTTAATCTCCACCACAGCGGCAGCAACCATGCAGAAAACAGAAACAAAAAGACCAATTCCCATCCGTTGCAGTACTGTAAATCCCTTTTGCTTGCCAGTAAACTTTCTAGCAATGGGGACCAGGATCCTGTCATAGACTGGAACCCAAAAGATAACACTGATAACATCAAATGTTGAAAGAGAAGCTGCAGGAATTGTAAAGGAACCGATCGAAGTATCCATCATCGTCCCCTGCTCCACAAACATGGTTGACATTTGAGCATAAACAGCAGAAAACACTATTCCTGTTGCCCAGATGGGAAACATCCGGATTAAGATCTTCAGTTCCTCAACCTGAGTAACTGTGCAAACCTTCCAAGGATTGGACAAATCACCAGTTTTGATCTCAGCTTCTGATATTACAGCAGCTTTATCAAGGCATCTGCAGAACAAATAGCACATGATGAAGATAGACCCATTGGAAAGCAAAGAAAATGGGATCAAATTCTACTCCACTTTTTGACAGATCTCTAGTGAGAAACTAAGTTGGTCAATGTAGAACAACTGAACTTGCATTGACCAGGAAAATGTTTATTAATGTAGCATAATTTTGCAAATCTCTCAAATAGCGCATTTCCATGGACCACCAAATTGCTAAATCTTTTCTCAATGGTGTCTTTAATTTTTCTCTGAGTTGGAATAAAACAGTCTATGTTGTAAACAACTATCCACAATTCAAAATGCAATAACAACGGTGTTTGGTGCAATTTACTTGATTTGAGCAATGTAATCCAAGAAAATCTACACAATCGTTTTAAGAATCTAAAGATGCAAGCCTAGGGAAGAGGAGGTGAATTGAGTCACTTGCAACACCAGATTACTAAGTGAAAAAGTGAATGCAACAAGAGGACTCCATGTAGAATATTTCACTGGCATTACCAAACTCCCCCCCCCCCCCCTCTCTCCCCACCCCAAAAGAAAAAAATAGAAAGTACAACAAAACAGTCAATGTAAATGTAGCATAAAAAAACTTGCCAAAACACAGTCAGCGATGTAAACAAGGAAGTAACAAGATAACTTAAATCTGATTGAACAAGAAGGGTTATGATTTGGAATCTCACTTTAATTCATCAGTGTGAAACAGCTTTCTACTTCCTTCAATTGCCGAGAATTCATCTTGTGTCTCATACAGAAGATTACTATCCTCCGGAACAGGCAAACTCCACTTACGACATGAAGCCACCAAAACCTGGCACATCCTTGTGATTGGGCTTCCTCCAGGTTTCTGAAACCTATAAAGAGGAGTGCCAGAAAAGAAACTCACAATAGCAATGGCCATAAACACAGCAGGAATGCCAAAACCAAGGCCCCACCCAGCATTATCTTGAATCCAGACAATCAAGCTACTTGAAACAAAAGCCCCTATGTTGATTGAGAAATAAAACCAATTAAAAAAGGACCCCTTCTTGGCCCTCTCCTTTGGATCTGTATCATCAAATTGATCAGCACCAAATGATGAAACACATGGTTTGATCCCACCAGTTCCAAGTGCTATCAAATATAGGCCAATAAAAAATATGGCATGCTGAGCAGGAGTAGCTGAAGGGCATACAGAATCCACACATTCAGCAGGCCGAAAGGCAGGAACTGACGCTGAGAGAGACAATGTGCACATTCCCTGTAGATAACGATTACAGAAAGATAGTATGAGCAATCAATAAAGTAAATGAAAAACACACCAAGCTTAAAGCACATAAAGCTTGCTGCACCAGTAAAGAACATGATGAGCAAAAAGCCAATAAAAGAGCCCAGTTACTATCTATGGCATGGCTAAATCAAATGACTGCTATGCCAAATAATATGGAAATGCTAGATATGATGCAACAGGACCAAGGAAATCCCACTTAAAAAAAAGTGCTGAGCACTATGTAAATTGTAGGCATGATTTATTGCAGACTGAAGGACAAAGTGATAATCATTGGGAAGTCATAAAAGTGGACAAAGATAAGAATCCCTTACTGGAGTTGATGAAATAAACTACTGCTGCAATTTTTCTTCCTTAGGAATTTCTTTTCTTCTCCTACTCTTGCTTGGATTCAGATTCCATAAAGCAATTAATTATTCTCCTGAATTTCCATGTAGATGAAATAAACTACTGCTACAATTTTTCTTCCTTAGGAATTTCTTTTCAACTTATCTCCTACTCTTGCTTGGATTCAGATTCCATAAAGCGATTAATTATTCTCTTGAATTTCCATCACTATTTCAAGAACTTATGACAGTTTCTCCAACCACCTTATCCTATTTGACCAAGAACTGTTGACTTCAGTGATGTAGTGAGGTTCTGAAAGTGGATAATTCCCAACAATTTGAACAATGCACGTAAAACACCTAATTAAAGTAAATACATATTTTGTAGAAGTCCAAACATCCTTCGTAAAATCGTAAAACCTTGGCAATATGGATAAGAAGCAATGATGAAAGCAATTATCAATAATGATCTCGAACATGTACTATATCCAACCCTTTATAAAAGCAGGAGAAGGAAATGAAATGAACTTAAAGAATGTTACAATGAAATAAATAGTGGAGAAGGTAGCAATTGTCCAGTATCTTCCCCAATATGCATCTGCTACTACTGCCCCAATAAGCGGAGTTAAATAGCAAGTGCCCTGCCAAGTTGTGACATTTGTTGCGGCTGAAACATTTCCTTCATGCATCTTTTTGGTGAGATAAGTAACAAGATTAGTAGAAATCCCATAGTAGGCCAAGCGTTCACAACATTCAGTACCTGTTACCATTTCACTTGTTGACTTAGAATGTTTGACAGTCAAAAAATACGAAAAAAAGATGAGAGAAGAGCGAAGAACTACCAAGAATGAATGGACATGCTCTCCAGTTTCCTGTGTTGCTTTTTAGAACAGGTTTTCCATTGATGTCTACTGAACCATCTCGAGTATATAGTCCATTGCTTTCATTCTGAAAAGGGAGAAGACCAATACATATGGTAATACAAGTTCAAAGTAAGATTTTTTGCACATCAACTCCCATGAGATACAGATAGAGAGGCACACTTCTGATGATAAAGTTAGTCTATCTGTTCCTACCTGCATATATTTCTCATATAATTCTCATTAAAACAATATATTCCTCATAACAAGAAAATTCTATGATATTACAGCACATGATTAGCTGAAACCCTCTAAAATATCACTGATTGTGGATTAGCACATGCACATAATAACAGAAAGAATGTTTCAGATGTCCAACTAACATTTTGTATGCAGGTTAGACACTCAAGTCAGAGCATTGATGGCCAAAGGTTAAAAAATATGAAAGCATTAGATAATTTTACAACCAACTGAAGCTTAACAAGTAAAAGGTCGTAATCAAGAATGTCCAAAAGACATCCAGAGATAAAGCTTATGCAAGACCAAAGTTTATCAGCCAAGCACCGTAAGTAAACAACACTTTGCAGAAGTCATATGAAGATTAGATTAAATTGCTATATAATTAGCCACAAAAAAGTCACATTCAGTAGTTCAGTCGGGAACTTTAAACACAGAGCACCAAATAAAACAGACATAGATCAAATATTTTGCCCAAAAACATAAACAAGTTTTAACATCTACTAGAAGCCCACAAGGAACGATGCCCAAGAACAGGAAGTTATGAAGCGTGTGCAAATTCACATACAGTAACAGCATGCGCAATTATATCTTGAAGTAGATAAACTAGTTCTAAATCTCATGACTTAGAAGAGCAAAGACAGCTCCTCTAAAGGTCTATATCCCTAGAGCAGCAGCATCACTAATGAGGCATTTCAAGCTACTTATCTAAAGGGTACTAATCAAAATGTCATTCACCGAACTTTGTCAAATTTTGCATCACTGCAAGTTGTATGATCATCCACACTCACCAAACATATTAAACTCAGCTATTCACCAAAAATAGTTAATCATCCACTAAGTATTTTGCAGCCCTAGAAGATGTAGCTGTTGGGATTTTACTGATACAAGTAACAATCCTATAATTGACTTACAGCTTCTTTTCCAGGTTACCACTTCTTCATGATTTAGAAGCCTTATCAAACTAAGAGACAGAAAATTCCTTTAACTAGAATAAATCATATACGATCAATCTTTTTCCACAATTATTTTAAATAAATTGAAAAGTTTAAGTCCGAAATTTTATTTTGTCCGTCATATAGCTGTACCAAATCCCAAATACTGTTATCCAAAACCATATTCTTTTCCCAAATGCAAAGTCAAGCAAAAGTAGTTCAAAAATTATCCCAAAAAGAAAAAAAGAAAAAAAAAAAAAGAGACAGGAACTTGCGTGAAAGCTAAAGCTATTGCTTCATCTGCTCAACCTCAATTCCTTAATACTTAAAAAACTCTTCAAAATCCATTCTTTATACAACCTAAAACATTCCAGGAAAGAGGGAAAAAATCTGAAAATTCCACAGCACAAATCTAAAATTGCAATCACAGTGCGAATTGGAGCAATCCAAATCGAACCCAGACACTATTTGTGGCCAAGAAATCGACCATGCATGAATTACAACTGAAATTACAATCAGCTGACTTATTCCAAGACAGCCCTTTTCTTCTCAATTATAAAGCAATAATGTATGTACATGTGGACAGATGGAGAGGAGCAAAACCTGAACAAGTCCCTCTTCCAAGAGCAGCCTCTCATCTTCTTGAGTACCCATTGAAGAAGACAAATTCAGGAAAGATTTTGATGATTGATTGATACACTTTTTATTACAGGTTCTGTGCAGAGAGAATCTGAAGGAGAAATAAGAAGGGAAGGAAGGGAGACAGGAGAATCCTGGATAAACAGAGTCGTTTTAATCGGAAATTAGAATCTACTTGTCTTTCCCTATCGAAAAATCATTGGGGACTTGGGAATTGGGGCTCTTGAGTAAAGCGGGACCCATTTAAACAATTATAGTAGTAGTTTGTTTTTCTTCTTTGGGATTATAAATGTACGTGGATTTGGGAACTTTGGATGGTGGTTTATCTGCTGAATTTTATTTGATTATATAATAAACATATTTTTTTAGTAACTTTTTTTTAATCTTTTCAATCATTTATTAACATATCACGTAAAAAGAAAGTGTTACACTGTTTTCAAAATATTATTTCAAATAATCTCCTATCTAAATTTACTGCAATTGTATAAATTTTTCTTGAGTTTTTCAAATGTGTAATTATAAATTTTTCTTGAGTTTTACCAAATTTTTTTGTTAGTTTAATTAAGATTTTTAACTTCAACTTATGACCAAATTTAAGTCGCGTTCAAGCAGCTGGGCTTTTTTTAAAAAAAAAAACTTTTTTAGCAATGGAGGGGCTGGATTTAAAAAACGAAGAGCAGACTTGAGGATTAAAATTTAAGATCTCTAATTTCTGAGAAATTAATAACCGATAAACTATAAGTAATAAATTTTTTTCTAAATTGCAAACACATTCTTGTCTTTCCACTAGTTTAAGTTACTATCAAGCAAAAATGTTGGTAGGTGGAAATATCTACTAGAGATGACAACCAATAGCCTCATCCCTTGTCTCTCTTTTTCTGCATGGTTATACAACTTAGACCTAGCAACACAGAAAGGCATATATTAGTTTCAAAAGACATTATCAAAAGAAAAAAAAAACTTTTATTTCAAAAGAAAACCAGTAGTGGCATCCATTAGTTTTTATTTTTTTTAAAGTATTTTTTATTTTTATTTTAAAAGCGAATCAGTAATGGAACCTTACTTACTTTTGACCCCGAAACTTACAATTAATTACATGTGAGGCGTGTTACCAACTAAATTAAAATTTGTTATGTATTACCCTATTTTTTTTTTTTTGGGAAGTTAATTGAAGGTTTTGGAACAATTTCCAAACCTGAGCAAACCAACTGCCAAAGTGTGCAGCCCAAAAAAAAAAAAAAAAAAAAAAAAAAAAAAAAAAAAAAAACCCTCCCAAGATATGTCCATTAGGATAAAACAAAAGGGTAGAAACTAGCAAACTAACCAAATTCCGACATATTTATTAAAGGCAAACACTTGGGTAGACCCATTTATCTAAACGTAGTTGCTCAAAATTTGTCACATATCTTATGAATTCAAGTGTTGAACATGTGATAAAATTTAGACCACTAAATCTACAAGATGAACTCTACGCAAATTTTTGCCTTTATTTAAATGAGTACGAACTACGAGAAGCCAACAACTTACCGCGATATTCATTCAAGTTCATTTCGTCAAGGCAACCGATGTCACGACTCTAAGACAAGTAGATGGAAAAGCGTTACAGCATTGCGTGATGACTAATGTAGCCGCAAAGACGGGAAAGGTGAGAAAGAAGCGGAAGCAGGCAAGCTTTGGAACTTTGAAAGTGAAAGGGAATAATTTCCAAAATATGCTTTTACACCATGAATTTCATCTGGAATATCTTTCTTTTTATAGTCATTGGTTTTGAATAAAGGTGTTTAGGGCAGTATGGGTCCATAACTATTGGCACTGAAGTCAATAATAATTTAAACTTCTAAGTTATTACTCCCTATATATTTGGGAGGTGAAAATATCTAGTGGAAATGGCAAGCTAATACAGGAAACGGGGTAGGAGCGGTCATCAAAATAATCGCACAAAATTTTGTATTAAAATTACACGTTATGCAAATAAAGTCACGCGCTGTTGAAAATTGCCAAAACCATTGGGGACGGTTGCACGTTGTGCAATTAAAGTTACGCCGTGTGCAATCAAAGTTACGCGCTGTTGAAAATGGCTAAAACCGTCCGTGCCCCTTGTCCGCTAATACAATAGCCTCCAATTCCTTGTCGAGAAATTCCTGCTTTCATTATCCTAAAGCAACACCAAAAAAAAAGGCAACAATTTCTTCTCTCTTTTTTTTCATGCAACAGCAATCATCTAATTTATTCCTTCTTCTTCTCCCATTTCTATTCTAACGGGGAGAATAAGGAGACTTATGTACTGTATTTTGAATTTTTTAAAAAAGAGAAATACTGTGCTTCTTTTGTGATGCATTATACACGGTTTGAACCCCTAATTTAGTGCACAAAAGAATTGCAAAAGGGCACTGCTTGGTCATTGGATCAAGATCTGTTATTCTTGGTTTTGATGATCACAAAAGTTTGTTTACACAGACCAAGAAAGTGAACACTTTGATCAGGTCTGTTGGAACAAAGAAAGCATATGTTCGTTTATCTCCTGACTACGTTGCTTTGGATGTGGCAAACAAGATTGGAATAATATGAATGAATTTAGTCATTGTTTTGTTTTCGATCAAAGATATTGTCTTTTAAGTATGTCGAGTTTGTTATTCTTGGTACTTTGAAATATTTGTCTAATCTTCCTCAAATACAAGTGTTTTTTGTCTATCCAAGAATCAGGTTCAAATATGTCATGAAATGTAAAACAACCAAAATGAGAAGCAAAAACAGGACAATCAGGTCGGACGGCCGAAAGGAAACTGTCGGACGTCCGAAAAGATAAAGAACATCAGGAAGGAAGCACCGTCGGACGCTCACATGGAAGCATCGGACGTCCGGAAGGATCGGACGCTAATCAACCGCATCGGACGTCCGAAAAATTCCAAGATAACTTGCTAGCTCTCGGCCCAAGGTCGGACGCTGTGCTGTCGGACGACAAAGAACTTATCGGACGTCCGAACCTCAACTTGGCTATCATCGGACGATTGGTTCGGACGATGATTCGATCGTCGGACGTCCGACAGCCCCAACGGCTAGTTGACTCTTCAGCTGCCTTCTATCCGTTGGAAGCATTGATGAAGCCCATTTCTGGATCCCTTTAAAATCAAACTGGTCTGAACGAAGTAGGAACTTTTGCTCACTTTGTTTACAAGTTCTCAAGAGATATTTTAGCTAGAAAATAGTCTCCAAAGCAGATTTGTATTAAAGTGGTGTGAATTTCTGTTGAGCATTTCTTTTGTGGTTGAAAGGATCTTTAGTGTAGTTTTGTTGAGGGTTTTCTGAGTGATTGTAAAACTTCCTAGCTTGACTAAGTGAGGCTTAGGGCAAGGAGGAAGAGCTCCCTCCATTGTACATCTAGTTGATCTTCGTTCATCAAAGAGAAGTTGCTCTTCCTAGTGTTTGGTCTTCAAGTTTGGGTAAAACTTGGTAGACACTTGGTTTGTTTCTCTATTTTATATTTCTGTTTAATAAAATCTTCATTGCTTATCTGTACTTGCTTCTCTGATTAATATTGCTATTGTCTTCTAATCTACTTGGTTGATCATTACTAAAAAGGAAGGTAAATTTTCATTAAAAAAAATGCATAAACTTGGTTAAGATTTTAATCAACCAATTCACCCCCCCTCTTGGTTGTCTGTGGGACTTACAATTGGTATCAGAGCTTGGTCTCCTTGAGATTAAGCTCTAACGGCTTGGAGTAAAGATGACAACCAGTCATGCTATGTTTGTTGAGGGGCAATCTGTTACTAGGCCTCCCATGTTCAGTGGCTCTAACTATGTTAGCTGGAAAGAACGAATGATTATCTTTTTGCAATCTATCGATATTGAACTATGGTTTATTGTGAGTGAAGGACCGCATGAAGCTAACTTTCTTGATGCAGATACAGGGTTGCTTCGGCCAAAAACAAGAGTTGAAATGAATGCTCAAGATAGGACTAACCTCACATTGAATGCCAAGGCCATGAATGTTATTTATAGTGCCCTAGATTCAAATGAATCAATCAGAGTAAAAGGCTGCAAATCGGCTAAAGAAATGTGGGATAAACTAAGAGAAATCCATGAGGGTGGTGACAATGTGAAAGAACAGAAAAAGGCCATCTTGGTCACGAAATATGAATCATTTAAAATTGAACCTCTTGAGGATATTGACAAAATGTATTGCAAGTTCACTGACTTGATCAAAGATCTCGAGGCGTTGGGCAAAGAGTACACCTTGGGAGAGAAGAACAGGAAAATTCTCAATGCCTTGGGCAAAGAATGGGAAAATAAAGTGACAGCAATAGAGGAGGCCAAGGATTTAAGTTCTGTGCCTATTGAATCTATCATTAACTCACTAACCACTTATGAGTTGAAACTGAAATCTAAAGTGCAGGAGGAAGAGGATGCTAGAGCAAAGAGAAACATTGCTCTAAAGACTACTCAAGGTGAAGATGATTCTGCTCATCTGGATGATGAAGACTCGGATGGTGATGATAATGATCTTGCTCTCATCACCAGAGGCTTCAAAAGAATCCTGAATAAAAGAAAGTTTAGAAGGGGAGGACCTAGCAATCAATTCCAGAATCAGCCATCTATCGCAAAGTATAAAGGTAAACAAGATTTCAACAAAAAACAGTTGGACAAATGCTTCGAATGTGGACAGATTGGACATTATGCAAACGAATGCCCCATGAAGAAGATGAAAGATGGAAAAGCTGATCGAAAGCCAAGATTCAACAATTTTCAGATTATTTGGAATGAATGCAACTCCGAAGGGGAAGTTGAAGAAGAAGAAGAATCTGCTCAAATGGCTTTCATGGCTATTGGAAATAATGAGGTAACCTCCACACACTCTCAATCTGAAAGTGATAATGATGAAGATGATGATCTTGAATCTTTTGTTGAAAAACTGCATAATGCCTTGAAGGAATCCTATGATAAAAACAAGCAGTTAAAACAGAAAATGGCTTTTCTCATTCAAGAAAATGCAAGTCTTTTTTAACAAAATAAAAAACTAAAGACCGACAATGAAAGTCTAGTAAGAGCTGGATGTAATGTTCAAGATGAGCTTGATAGAAAGACAAATATTTGTGAAATGCTGAAGGAAAGACATGGTGATTTGAAAAAAAGGATGGACAGCTTGGATGAGAATTTGAAAGCAAGAAAGCAGGAGTTTAACAAAAGGAACATGTTATCTACACATCCTACTACTTTTCAAAGAACATTTGCATACAACAAAATTGCACATGGTTTCACAACATATAGAAGAGGTGAATTAAGATATGTCAAACCAGTACATGTTAAGAACTCTTCCATTATGTGTGTTTTTTGTTGTCAAAGAGGGCATTTGAAAAGTAATTGCTATGTGAAAAGAAATCTGAACAAAGGGATGAAGTGCATGTGGTTAGTTAGATACAATGCTAACTATTATGGACCCAAAAATTAAAAAGGGTACCAAACACGTTATCTTTTCAGGATAAAGGATCAAACAAGTCAAAATGGTTTATTGATAGCGGCTGCTCAAGGCACATGACCGGTGATCCTTCCTTGTTCATAAAGCTGAAATCAAAATCAAGTGGAAAGGTAACATTTGGTGATGATGTGAAAGTTAAGACAATTGGAATAGGTGATGTTGGTAAGGATGGTGAAACTTTTGTTCATAATGTGCTCTTGGTTGATAACTTAGGTTATAACTTGCTTAGTGTTAGTCAACTGTGTGATAAAGACTTGTATGTGTTATTTAAAAAGCATGAATGCATTGTACTTGATTCCAAATATAATGTTGTGTTCAAAGGTAAGAGGTTTAATGACATATATATTGTGATTCTTGATAAAGTTGATTCTTCTAGCTTAAAATGTCTTAAAGCTTCAAATGAAGATTCTTGGTTGTGGCATAGAAGACTTTGTCATTTTAACATGGATTTACTAAAGGAAATTTCGAAAAAGGAGTTGGTTAGAGGCTTGCCAAAAATTAGTTTTGATAATGACAAAATATGTGATGCATGTCAATTTGGGAAGCAAACTAAAATTTCTTTTAAACCAAAAATGTGTGTATCTACTTCAAAACCTTTGGAACTCTTGCATCTTGATTTATTTGGTCCCACTCAAATCACTAGCTTGGGAGGTAAAAAATATTATTTTGTAATTGTTGATGATTATTCCAGATACACTTGGGTGATATTTCTTGCTCATAAAGATGATGCCTTCAAGAATTTTACTTCAATGTTTGCTAAAGTGCAAAATCTGCTTGGGTTAGAAATTGTTAGGATTAGAAGTGATAATGGGACGGAATTCAAGTATTGTGGTTTTCCAGAATTTTGTGATCATAATGGTATAACACATGAGTTTTCTATTGCAAGGACTCCACAGCAAAATGGTGTTGTAGAAAGGAAAAACAGGACTCTCCAAGAGGCTGCTAGAACTATGTTGAATGAATGTAGGTTGCCTAAATATCTTTGGGCGGAAGCGGTAAACACTGCATGTTATGTGATGAATAGAATACTCTTGAGACCTATTTTAAAGAAAACACCTTATGAGCTGATTTTTGATAAGAAACCTACGGTTGGTTATTTCAAAGTATTTGGTTGTAAATGTTTTATTTTGAATCTAAAGGAACATCTTGGTAAGTTTGACAAAAAATCTGATGAAGGAATATTTTTGGGGTATTGTGAGAATAAAAGAGGATATAGAGTTTTTAATAGAAGGACACTTGTGATTGAAGAAGCTATACATATAACATTTGATGAAGCCAATGATGATAATTCCAAAAGTTTGTGTGAGGATGATGATGTAGGTGTTCGAGAAGGAATGGAAAAGCTATCAATTGGAAATGAAGGAAGTTCTGAACCAGCAGCAACTGAAATGGAAAATGAAGTTCATAATGATCAAGAAGAGGAAGATGAAGACAAAAATGATGATCCACTCAAAGATCTTCCCAAGGCTTGGAAATTCAACCAAAATCATCCAAAAGAGCTTATAATTGGTGATCCATCCGAGAAGGTAAACACTCGTTCCTCATCTAGAAAATTGATTGATAATTTTGCTTTAGTTTCTCTTTTTGAACCCAAAAATATCAATGATGCTTTAAAGGATGAAAATTGGATTTTGGCTATGCAAGAGGAACTTAATCAATTTGAGAGAAATGAAGTTTGGACACTTGTTGATAGACCTCAAAATCAACCTATCATTGGCACAAAGTGGATTTTTAGAAATAAGTTGGATGATAAAGGTGTTGTTGTAAGAAATAAAGCCAGATTAGTTGCTAAAGGATATGCACAAGAAGAAGGAATAGATTTTGATGAAACATTTGCTCCCGTAGCAAGATTAGAATCTATTAGAATGCTTCTTGCTTTTGCTTGCTTCAAAGGTTTCAAATTGTTTCAAATGGATGTTAAAAGTGCCTTTTTATATGGTTTTATTGATCAAGAAGTGTATGTGGATCAACCCCCAGGTTTTGAAAATACAAAATTTCCAAGTCATGTGTTTAAACTTTCTAAAGCTTTATATGGTTTAAAACAGGCTCCAAGAGCTTGGTATGAAAGATTAAGTGGGTTCTTGATTGAAAAAGGTTTCAAAAGAGGTATTGTGGACACCACACTTTTTACTAAGCATGTGTTGAATGACCTTCTCATTGTGCAAATATATGTTGATGATATTATCTTTGGTGCTACTAATGAGTATCTATGTAAGGAGTTTTCCACCACTATGCAAAATGAATTTGAAATGAGTATGATGGGAGAATTAAATTTCTTCCTTGGACTTCAAATACATCAAACTCTTGAGGGAATCTTTATCAATCAAGCAAAGTATACCAAGGAATTACTGAAAAGGTTTGGCATGGAGGACTCAAAGCAAGTTGGAACTCCAATGTGCACTTCTACAAAGCTTGACAAAGATGAAGAAGGTAATCATGTGGATGAAAAGCATTATAGAGGTATGATCGGAAGCTTACTCTATTTAACTGCAAGTAGACCTGATATTATGTTTGCAGTTTGCTTGTGTGCTAGATTTCAATCATGTCCAAAAGAATCACATTTGAATGCTGTAAAAAGAATTTTTAGGTATTTGAAAGGTACATTAGACTATGGTCTTTGGTATGCTAAATCCAGTGAGTTTGCACTATATGGTTATTCGGATGCTGATTTTGGAGGGTGTCGTGTAGATAGAAAGAGTACTAGTGGATCTTGTCACTTTCTTGGAAATTCTTTAGTCTCTTGGTTTAGCAAGAAACAAAATGCAATCTCATTGTCTACAACCGAAGCAGAATATATTGCCGCTAGTGCATGTTGTGCTCAACTTTTATGGATGAAGCATACCCTGAATGACTATGGATTGTTGTATGACTGCATGCCTGTATTCTGTGATAATACTAGTGCTATAAATTTGACCAAAAATCCTATTCAGCATTCTAGGACAAAGCATATTGAAATAAAGCACCACTTTATTCGTGATCTTGTTCAAAAAGGTGAAATTTGTGTAAATTATGTTAGTTCTAAAGATCAATTTGCTGATATTTTTACAAAAGCTTTGCCATTAGATCAATTCATTCATCTAAGATCAAAATTAGGAATGTTCGAAAAATCATCATAAATTTTTCATTGCCTTCGGACGTCCGAAAGAGGATGAACGGACGTCCGATGATGTTCTTCAGCCATTTTCCAGATTGCACCTGTTCGGACGCAGCTGTCGGACGCACAACTTCGTTCGGCCGTCCGACAGTGCAACGGCTCATTTTTTTTAAAATAACTTTCTTCCTTATTTGCTTCAGTCTCTTCCTATTCTATCTCCTCTCGGACGAAAACCCTCTCTTCTCTCACTCTCAAATTCGTACCATTCTGTAGCTACCATTCCCAAATTGACTCAACCAAAACATTTCCCCATCGTTTGCGTTTCATTTCTCCTGATCATTTCACCAAACTGAGTAACACTTCGCAAATCCCCAAATTTTCCTCACAACCCTACTCTTGCATAACCGCTCTGTCAAATCTCGTTCAAGGTGTTTTTGTCCCAAAATCTCTGTGCGATTCACTTCCCTACTGTTGTGTGCATCATTTGCATCCTCCATTCCACACATTTAGAACAATGGTGAATCTAAGGGGAGGAAAAGTTACTGCCGGACGCAAGCATCCACTCAGGGATGAGGATGAGAATCTTCCTACTGTCAAACGGACATCCAAACGCTTCAAAAGGGGAGCTATCAAGGGTCAAATGTCACGACCTACTCCACAACCCACTTCTCAACCAGAATCTGGACAGGGGACCTCTTCTCAACCGCCTCCTAAATCAGTCCCTCTCCCTCCATTCTTTGATGATGCTGCGAAAGACAAATACGCCTGGATATCTCAGAAGGGTGTCATCCCTCAAAGAACTGTAAACCCCTCTGAATTTCGTTCCATAGGTTTAGAATCCATTCTAAGTCTATTTGATTTCCAGAAATGGTCGCATCTCATTTCCATGCCCAATGTCTACTATCCTGATATGCTGCATCAATTTTTTGCTAACCTTAGGAAAGGAACTGACCAAACTGAGATCATGTCTAGGGTAAATGGGGTAGACCTAATCTTTGATTCTGATACTGTGAATTCCATTTTAAAGACTACCATTGAACGTTTGTGCAAAGATAAGGTTGCTAATTTCTTTTCTTATGAAGAGCTTCCTACTGCTGCAAATCATTTTGATGGGACAAAAATGTTAACTTATTTCAAAAGAAGTTTTTCTTCACCTGCTGATGCTAAGTTAAATGATTTGGCTCCTGTGAATTTGATTGCCTTTTCTATCATTTCAAACTTGCTTGTGCCCACTGATGGCCATAGAACTGATGCAAACAAAATGGAGCTGTATCTTTTTTACTGTTTTCGAGAAAAAATTCGGATTGATTTTGGCTTTGTCATGTGCAAGTTTTTACTTCGCTATGCTACTGACTCTCGAAGAAAACTATCCTATGGGAAGTTTCTTCAAAAGATTTTTGAATTTTACAAAGTTCCAATTCTAGGTGTTTGTCCCAAAGAAGCATCTTCTTATGCTTTTACCAGAGCATATTTTGAAAGGAAAAATCTTATTTTTAAAGATAATCTGTGGGCATATAAGGGGGCATCATCTAGTGAACAAAGATCTAAGACTGTACATGATTCTTCACACTCACACCCATTCACCCTAGGAAGTCTACCACTAAAGCATCTTCCTCTTCCAGTAATGAGGTAATTGAGCTTCTTCATGAACTCAAACAGCATGTTCTTCTTCTAGAACATGGCCTAATGCTCACCATGTCTTCTGAGCAACAAGCTGCCTTTCTTGATAAAAAGAACCTTCTTTTTCCTCCACCTGTGGTTGAGGAAGTCTCACATGACAAAGAACCTCGAACCACTGATCCAGGTTCATCAGTTCCAGACCCGAATCCATCAACTCCTGTGACTCCTCATGGCCCTTCCACATCAGACAAAGGCAAGGCACCAATTGAAGAACCTACTGAAGATGATGAAGAAACTGATGAGGAAGACCTCTCTCAATATCAGCTCTCTCGGAGGACTCCTGGATCCACTTAGTTCATCATTTAGGACATTTGCATTCTGTTTGTCTCTTTTATGTGTTTGTGGTATTCAACAATGAATATGTATTGTAATGGATATTTTAAGTTTCTTTTGGTATGATCTGGTGGATGTTTAAGTACTATTTTGATGAATGTCTAAATATTTTGATGAATGATTGTCTATTCTGCTTGTGTGAATGTAATGAATTTGTGGATTGTATGATTGTCTATTGAATATGATTGTCTATTTTAAGTACTGTTTTGATGGATGTGTTGGATGGTGTCACCAGGATGTTGATTTGTGAACTTGTGTAAATTTGTGACTGTGTGGATGACAAAAAGGGATGTTGATGTTGATGTGATTTGTTGCCCTTTTGGGATGACAAAAAGGGGGAGATGGTATAATGATTGGATTGAGTGATGATTGGTGATTGATGATTAGTGATGTTAGGATATGTTGGATTGATTGTTTAAATTTGGATTGGCTGATATGCTTAATTGTTTAATGTTTAATTGTTTAACTCGGATGAGCAGCCAAGTGAGGGGGAGGTTTTCAAAATTTTTAAATTTTAGGATTCACTAAGACAGGGGGAGTTTTCATTTCAATCATCAATTTCATTTCAAACTTTTGTTTTGTCATCATCAAAAAGGGGGAGAATGTTATTCTTGGTTTTGATGATCACAAAAGTTTGTTTACACAGACCAAGAAAGTGAACACTTTGATCAGGTCTGTTGGAACAAAGAAAGCATATGTTCGTTTATCTCCTGACTACGTTGCTTTGGATGTGGCAAACAAGATTGGAATAATATGAATGAATTTAGTCATTGTTTTGTTTTCGATCAAAGATATTGTCTTTTAAGTATGTCGAGTTTGTTATTCTTGATACTTTGAAATATTTGTCTAACCTTTCTCAAATACAAGTGTTTTTTGTCTATCCAAGAATCAGGTTCAAATATGTCATGAAATGTAAAACAACCAAAATGAGAAGCAAAAACAGGACAATCAGGTCGGACGGCCGAAAGGAAACTGTCGGACGTCCGAAAAGATAAAGAACATCAGGAAGGAAGCACCGTCGGACGCTCACATGGAAGCATCGGACGTCCGGAAGGATCGGACGCTTGCCATCGGACGCTAATCAACCGCATCGGACGTCCGAAAAATTCCAAGATAACTTGCTAGCTCTCGGCCCAAGGTCGGACGCTGTGCTGTCGGACGACAAAGAACTTATCGGACGTCCGAACCTCAACTTGGCTATCATCGGACGATTGGTTCGGACGATGATTCGATCGTCGGACGTCCGACAGCCCCAACGGCTAGTTGACTCTTCAGCTGCCTTCTATCCGTTGGAAGCATTGATGAAGCCCATTTCTGGATCCCTTTAAAATCAAACTGGTCTGAACGAAGTAGGAACTTTTGCTCACTTTGTTTACAAGTTCTCAAGAGATATTTTAGCTAGAAAATAGTCTCCAAAGCAGATTTGTATTAAAGTGGTGTGAATTTCTGTTGAGCATTTCTTTTGTGGTTGAAAGGATCTTTAGTGTAGCTTTGTTGAGGGTTTTCTGAGTGATTGTAAAACTTCCTAGCTTGACTAAGTGAGGCTTAGGGCAAGGAGGAAGAGCTCCCTCCATTGTACATCTAGTTGATCTTCGTTCATCAAAGAGAAGTTGCTCTTCCTAGTGTTTGGTCTTCAAGTTTGGGTAAAGCTTGGTAGACACTTGGTTTGTTTCTCTATTTTATATTTCTGTTTAATAAAATCTTCATTGCTTATCTGTACTTGCTTCTCTGATTAATATTGCTATTGTCTTCTAATCTACTTGGTTGATCATTACTAAAAAGGAAGGTAAATTTTCATTAAAAAAAAAATGCATAAACTTGGTTAAGATTTTAATCAACCAATTCACCCCCCCCTCTTGGTTGTCTGTGGGACTTACAAGATCCAATGATTAAAAAAAAAAGGTAACAATTGATTTAGTTTATTTGAGTTAATTGAAGCTTTTGATATAATTTTCAAGTCCAAGCAAACCAACTTCCAAGATATACTTGTTATAATTAAAAAAAAAAAAATACTAGCAGCAGACAAAACAAAACCAACAAACAACTCCCGAGATATGCACTAATGTCCATTTCGTTAAGGCACTGATGTCAGTCACGTCTTTAAGACAAGTAGATAGCAAAAGCGTTACATCATTGCGTCATGATTAATACAGCTGCAAAGACAGGAACGGTGGGAAAGAAGCGGAAACTTTGGAACCTTGAGAGTGAAACGGTACAATTTCCAAAAACTTGGTAGTGAATAAATGTCCTGTCACAGCCTCTTTATGTTCTCCTCTCCTTTAAATTAAAATAGAGTAAATTATATAAATGTATTGTTGCTGATAAAACAAAAAAAAAAACAAAGAATAAATGTCTTTCTTCTCAAATGAATATAAATGAGCTTGGTGAAATTGTACTGAAGGAAGGATCATATATGTAGAATTCAAAAAATTTCACCAAAAATATATAGGACATATAGTATTTCATAAAGTTAATATACATAATAAGGAGCCAATTTACACACGTATAAGTATATGCATGTGAAAAAAAGAGGAATAAATCCATAATATATTATTAATTACACGTAATAATAAAGCTATCAAATATCACACTTCTCAATTAATGATAATAATAACACTCCTATTTGTAGATGACCTAGTAAACAAGTCTTACAATAGAAAAAAAATTTTAATAAAATATTAATTTGTAAATAATAAAACTACCACAACTTAATTTCAATACAATTACTAAAACCTTAATTTGACTAAAACGCTTTGGAAAAGCCACCATTTTTCCTCAATAGAACGCTGGCGGCTACATTTTTTTTCCGCAATAGAAAAGCCACGTTGAGATGGAGGGTCTGATTTAAACCACCACCGGATTAATTCTTAAATTAATGTTAAAAGTCTAGTATGACAAATTATAATATAATAACAAGAATAATTGCTAACTTTTGTCATCCATTAGCACGGCAAATTCTTCAATATCTTGAAGATTAAAGTGCATGAACTAATTAGGTTTTCTTCTCTCCAAAATTTTCTCCCCATTATGATATGTCACAAGTTGCAACTTCGTTCCTTCGTTCCTTCTTTTGATTTGTTTTACCTCATGCTTCTATGTTTATGAACTTTTTATTTTGCTCAATTTCATTGTCACTAATTGTTTCACAACTATAAATCATTGAATCACTTGATTGAAAAACTTTTGTTTTGTATAAATTTAAGTTGATAAAAAAAAGGAGAAGATAAAAAAAAAAACACCCCATTGGCTATCCTTTACCACTTCACAATATTTTAGTCTTTTTGAATCTTTTCCACCCATAAAGTGCCTTAATAATACTAACAGCAGTTTGTCATTATCCACAAAAACAAAAATATCATGTCAGAATTTGTATCAAAGTAATCAAACTTCTAACTTATTACTACTATATTTGGATGTGTCTTGGTATCCTTTTTACTCTAATAAAAGAATATATATATATATATATATATATATAAACATAGAGATAATGGGATAATAATACAATATATCTAAGGTACAATTCTTGCAATTAAGACTAACTTCTTGAAATATAACAAAGAACAAAAAGTTGCTCATTTTAATTCATTTAATTTTTATCATTTTTTAGTTGGTTTTTTGGGTATCCATTGAAATGGTTTCCAGGCCATGCATAATTAAATTAAATAAACACATACATACCGGAAACTTTAATGCCTATCTGCTTTTCCTTGCACCTTTAAGCAAAGAATATTTCATGCCATCCGACAAATCAAATCGGACAGACATGGATGAAGTAATTGCTTTTCCTTGCCCATCAATCAAGAGGAAGCAGGAAAGATAGAATGTTTGACCAGAAGAATGTACAATTTCTTGGCATGGATTTGGATATTTCTTATGTCATGTTCTATTTGCTTAAACAATGAACATAGTTGTATTAGTTGTTTAAAAGTCATAATTAGACAAATCAACTTTTGCAACTAATTCGATCAGTCATTTAATTAAAATCCAGGATTCGATCAGTTAATTTCAAACCAAATTGTATGTTAGGGGCTCAATGGATGCCGCCAATGATCATCACTTCTGAATCTGTTATTGCAGAAAATTCAAGAAGAAAAGATTGATGTAGCTTTCAAACATTGACTAAGAACAAATATAATAGGACACTAATTACAAATAGACCCCCCTAAAAATTATGAGAGATAATTAAAGGAATCCGTCATTTCATAGATAGAAAAACCAGCACAACAAACTGGACTTTAATAATCAGGGTGTTATTTAATTAGTATCTATAGCTTGATAGTGAAATTCATCTGAAGAAGTCAGGGATAAATAAACACACAACCATGAAAAAGAAAATTGAACAGTCACATAAACTTTTATGGAGCCGAAGAATTAAAATCCAACAACTTCAAAACAATAACAAATGAGTAGTATTAGTAAGTTGATAATTAAAATATTCATTATGAATAGTAACTTTGGAAAAAACTCGTAACCAGATTAATTATAAAAATAAAAAGTATGACAGCAAACTTTGAAAAATAATGATAAACAGCCCAAAATCTGATTTTTGCACGTTACATAGCCGAAACACAATAGATGGTAAATCAACTTGCACGTGATTCATGTAGGCTTTGTTGGTGGAATTTGACAATTTGAATTGTATATTACTACTCTTTAATAAAACAAATAACTTTTACCAAAATAATGGATAGCAGCTTTGGAAAATGCAAAGGGTTTTAGGGAAATTAAAAGAAGCATGAAATTCTTTTTGAAAGTTCAAGCAAATCTTTGTCAATTATACAGAACCTTAGGCATACTTTAAGCATAGAACACAAAAGGAAAACTCAATTGTGGGGTTTTTTATTCTTTTTTTTGCTAAGCTAGAAGATGGGTTTTTACCCATTAATTTCTCGTCATTTTGTTTAAATAGAATCTATGTGTTAAAAGCTCAGGCCTTGTTTGGATTATAATTTTTTGTAGAAAAATTTTTATATTTTTTGTAAACACATTTTCCAATTACCATTTTACCTCATATACATTAAATCGTTACAGTGTATATATATATATATATATATATATATATATATATATATATATATATATATATATAAACTCTTAAAAATAACAATATAAACATAGAGTGTTCTTATGTGTTTAAGCTTTCTGTACCATATGCTGAGAATTTTGAATTTTTCTTCTGCTTTTTTTTTTTTTCTTGTTTGGGTTCAAAGTCCCATATTTATTTGCTTAATCTAACTACATGTCACTGTTTATCTCACCGTTTGTAAGCTAATTGTAATCATGCGAGTTATAATATATGCTAGTATTGATATATATTATCGTGTCTAGGTGATGAACTTATTACAAGAAAAAAGAAGAAGAAGAAGAAGAAGAAGAAAAGCTATTTATTTGATGAACATTGTTGATATAAAGTCCTTAAGTACCTCAATTAATTCTCTCAAAAGAATGTATACAAAAGGACTTCATCAGAAGTTTCACTTCAGCTACTTGATCAGTTACTCATAGTAACAATCAGTAGCTTTATTAAAAATTTAGAATGAAAAAGTTAAATTAGTTTAATCTGATCATCAAGTTTTAAAAGCATCAGCAACTTCCAGAAATTAAATGGACTTTTTCCCTTTCTCCTTTTCTGTTTGAGTTGGATTGTGATTGAGTAAAAGAATTATCACCTTCAATTGGTGGTGGCCAAGCAAAGCTACATGCACCTTCAAGCAAAGAATATGAACATCACATCAAACAGAAAGGTGAAGCAATTGCTTAGCAATTGCCCACAAATTAAGCAAAGAGTAAACAACAAATTTTTTGGCAATATCATGTGGTTGCTGGCCTTATCTTCATATAATTGGGATCATTGCAAATTCTTAACAGTTCATCTCAAACTTTTAGAGGGAAAAGAAAAAAGTCCAAAATGGTGCTATCAGTTGTTCAAACAGCAGAAGAAATATCATCTAGTGCAATTAGCTCGGTCTTTGCCTCTAGATATGTTCAAGATCCCATGCCAAGGTTCTATTTCAACAATTATGTTATATGTATTTTGCTCTATTTTTATGGGTTTTTTTTTTTTTTTACATTAATATCATCTATTGGAAGGTTGTATTTTACCTCTTGAGAGTATTTAGTACCAGTTTTGTTTGTTGAGCGTTACTTATTTATTAATTTTGAATTACTTGCTCTTGCTTAATTTTGTCTTCTCTCTTTTATTTTTTCTTTTTATTTTTTTTTTTGGTAAGGAACAAAGTAAATGATTGTTGTTGTTGCTATTTCATTGGCACTAATGAAAGTGCCGTACGTTTTATCTGTTTTCAGGTATAGAATGCCTGAAAACACTATTCCAAAAGAAGTTGCTTATCAGATTATCCATGATGAGCTCCAATTAGATGGGAATCCAAGGCTTAATTTAGCCTCGTTTGTTACAACTTGGATGGAACCAGAATGTGACAAGTTAATGATAGAATCTATGAACAAGAACTATGTAGACATGGACGAATACCCAATTACCACAGAGCTACAGGTAAATTATTCATCATATTATACATGGCATGTAAGTTGATAACAAAAAGATATATGTATATAGAAGCACATAAAATAGCTAAACTTGTCATGGGCACACCTCTTTTTTTTTTTTTTTTTTTTTTGAATTTCTTTTTGGGGCCTTGCAAAGTTGGTCACCATAGATACATGTAAGTTGGTCCATATTTTCTTTGTCAAAGTTAGACATATATATATTTTTTAAAAAATCAAAAATATTTTTAAATTATTCTTTTGGATTATTAGAGTTAAATTGGAATTTTTGTGTGAAATTTATGCGCAAATGTTATTGAGGGTACACCAAAATTCCTTTTTAAGTGATTTTGTGAAAAGAGTAAATATAGCCTTTTTGGGTCAATTGAGTGTATTTGCTATTCAATTTTTTTTTCTTTTATTTAAATTTTGTACTTTGTTATTCTTTCCGAATTCCTTTTTTGCTTAATTTTTTTTCCTAGTACAGAAGGGGTGGGATTAATTTGAATCTCTCCAAATTCTTAGTCAGCATGAACTACGTTTTGCAGAATCGGTGTGTGAACATAATTGCAAACCTTCTAAATGCTCCGTTGGCTTCAAACAAACAAGCAATTGGAGTTGGAACAGTTGGGTCATCAGAAGCAATTATGTTGGCAGGACTGGCGTTCAAGAAAAAATGGCAGAACAAAAGGAAAGCAGAAGGAAAGCCTTTTGATAAGCCTAATATTGTTACTGGAGCAAATGTGCAGGTATCATTCAAGTATCTCATTATGTTTTCAGCAGAAGATTATAGGTTGGATTGGACTAAAAAATGGGAGTTTTTTTTTTTTTTTGGTAAAAAAATTATCACAAGCACATTTATATTTCAAATTATAAGAATATTTTGAATATATCATTGATTGGATTTGCAGATAGATATCACTAATTTTTTTTATTGTCATATACCATTTATTAAAAGTCGATTTTTTCGACCGAGCATCCGTAGACATTTTGATTGGAATTCAATAATTATTGTGGATGTCAATTATATTTATATAGTAGTATGTATTTTTCTTTAGTATTTTAGTGTATAAGATCATGCTTTTGGACAGGTTTGCTGGGAAAAATTTGCAAGATACTTTGAGGTGGAGTTGAAAGAAGTAAAACTAAGTGAAGGTTATTATGTGATGGATCCAAAGAAAGCAGTAGAGATGGTGGATGAAAATACAATTTGTGTAGCAGCCATTCTTGGATCCACCTTGACAGGAGAATTTGAAGATGTCAAGCTTTTGAATGATCTCTTAGCAGAAAAGAACAAGAGGACAGGGTAGTAACAAATAATTAACCATATATTTTGCTGCTTATAACTTAGCATGTGTTTGACAAAATATTTTTCTTTTAAATTTCTTTTCCTTTTCTGATGACTTTTCTTGCAGATGGGATACGCCAATTCATGTAGATGCAGCTAGTGGGGGGTTTGTGGCACCATTTATATACCCAGAATTGGAATGGGATTTTAGGCTGCCATTGGTTAAAAGCATCAATGTAAGTGGACACAAGTATGGCCTTGTCTATGCTGGGATTGGTTGGGTTATTTGGAGGAGCAATGAGGACTTGCCAGAAGAACTTGTTTTCCACATAAATTATCTTGGAACTGATCAACCAACCTTCACCCTCAATTTCTCCAAAGGTACATGTACGTACTAGAGAGACATGATTAAGATAGATGAGTCAAAGATAAATCACAATAATTAAGCACGGAAAAATGCTAATCGTACTCTCACTGTCATTTTTATCATATCATTTTTACGTATTAGATTGTATGATAAAACAAATGACGAAAGTGCGCGATCAATAAAAAAGTAGACTGCGATTAACAAAGATTTATTCGAGATGTCAATATTCTAGCGACCACATAATTAATGCATTATTTCCACCTTATACACATATGGTTTTAAACGACCAATTGTTTTGGTTCTTCTTTCAACTCTTAAATCTAGTAAACCTCTCCTAACTGAATAACTTGGGATTTGCAGGATCCAGTCAGATTGTGGCGCAATATTATCAATTCCTGCGCATGGGGTTTGAGGTAAACTAGGCACTGAACATTTTTTGTTACTCCACCTTATTGGTTACTTATATAATAAGGTTTGAGATGAGTACAATTGTCCTTAGATGCAATTGGTGCGGTTATTATACCTTTTTTTTATGATTTGATATATATATATTTACATAACTTTATTGTATTTTTTGATTTGATTTATACTCGCATAACTTTATTAAATGGTCGTGAAATACAATAAAATTATGCGAATGCACACCAAATCATGAAAAATAAAATAAAATAACTGCACGAACCGCACCTAAGGCCAACTGTGCCTATCTCAAACTCACTTATATGCATAAAACTAAAGGAGCTAAGTTGGAATAAGCTCTGCAAAATTTTGCATTTTTGATAATCAAGGAAAATTTTCCTTTGTTTGTTTTGAGAAACATCAAAATTTGTGTCTTAATTCTGTAAAAATGGTATTGCCAAAAACATCAGGCGATGGATTATCATCATAATTTTGAATTTGATACTTTATTATTACAAGGTAAATGACATCTTGCTATATAGTATCTCAACTTTTTAAAGTGCCCATTAAGTCCCTCAAAAGTAAATATTGATTACATAAATAAATGAAATCCTTTCTTGAAATTCTGTTGATAAAACATGAACTCAAAATTTCACACATTTTGACAAATTGGTGCAGGGCTACAAAAGAGTGATAAGAAACTGCATGGAAAATGCGAAACTTCTTGTAGATGGTCTAAAACAAACAGGTCGTTTTGACATTATCTCAAAAGAAAGAGGACTACCACTTGTTGCCTTCGGATTCAAAGACACAAACAAAAGCTTGGCCTTTGAATTATCAAAAGCCTTGAGACACCATGGATGGATTGTTCCAGCTTACACCATGCCTGCAAATGTTGAACACATGGCTGTCCTCAGGGTTGTGGTTCGTGAGGATTTGGGAAGACAACTTGTTGAGAAGTTAGTTTCACATATAAATGGTGCATTGCTAGAGCTCGATGAAACAACAGATGCTGTTCCAAAGATTTCATTTACCGTAGAAGTTAAGTCAAGTGATGAAGATCAGCATCACGAGTCTAGACATGATCATGAGGGCTCGTTGCATCTACCAACGACTTCAATACATTGGAAGCAAGATAAACATGACAGGATTCAAAAAAAAGTACATATAAGTGGTGGGAAAACCAATGGTGTGTGTTAAATTTCATCTCGTGAATAAGTCTTTTGTGAAAGATTGGATGTTGTAACATGGGGTGATCACCACATGTGTAATTCATTAGGTAAATCCAAAAGAGATTGTAAATTTGTTTGTGCTTATTCTAAAATTAATTTACTCCTTCAAATTAATGTGCCTATGACATTGATAACTTGATACTGAAAAATCATCTTTGAATACTAAACATATTGACAGAAACTAGACCCAAGAAGCTAACACCCTTAATGAAGAAAGGGTTCTCAAAATCATCCATCCTGTCACCTAAAGATCAGCCAGAAATTTGGCTTCCAAATGGATCCAGGACTAACTTTCAGTCATCTTTACAAATTTGCTAGAAATTTTTCAAAGAGTCAACCAGGCTTTTAAGCTCATTAGTTTGAAGTTTTAGATTCTTGAGTCTGAGAGTGGCAAGTTAATATTCGTAAACCTCAAAGTGATGATACCTAAGCCTTTTTCCTAGGGGTTTTTTTTTGAAAATCATAGGAATATTATTAGGGTAGAAATTAGAAAGGACAGAAAATTGGAGGACTTTTGCGCCATATCTAGATCATCTTGGCATGGTCCAAGCTAGCCCAGCCTATTCGCATATTAGGCTCGATTTTATCATCATCAAACTATAGGCATCTCACTAGACAATCAGCAAATTGTACCCTCAAATATTAGTTTCGATCTTCGGAAGTTGGTGGATCATCCAGTATTCTTTATCCGATGATGAAAACTATTGGAGAAGAGGGTACATGTTATTAGAGGACTGGGTTCAAAGAGTAATCAACAAAGACAACTGTGTATTATTACATATACCTTTCTCAAAACCTTTTAGGAACTGCTGTATTTAGGCTTTGTTCTCGTAGCTCTTTACTCTCAAGAACTGTGGAATAATTGTCTCTAATAATGAGGAATCATTTATCTGGTGTAAAGGTTATGGCTATTGCTACTCTACCCTCCGAGGATGCCGCCAAAGAGGAAGAAAGCGAAGATGCAAGGCATAAAGGGAAAAAATAAAAGAATTAATTTTCTATATACTGACAGTGTATACATTTTCATCAATAGATACATGATACATAATTTGAATTTAAATTTAAAATTCAAATTTTACAAATGTGTGGTGTAGATACTGTCAGTGTATATAAAATTTACTTAAAAAGAAAACTGCACATCAAGGATTTTGGTGAAACATGCAAGCGTCATAAGAGGGAGTGAATCATTTATGGTATGATATTTTGAAGCAAACAAAAAAGTCAAAATCACATGTGATTCATAATTTGAACAGTGGATAGCTTTATTTTGTAGCTTAGTATTCTAGGAGTTACGTACCAAGGTATCATGCCATTAAATATTCCAGTTCTTGACTAGTGGAGTGGAGTATATACATGAAATTCAGCTTTGAACATGAATAAAGCTTAGGAATCTTATTTATATACAATAGAATGCAATTATTAATTGTCCAGATGTCACGCCTCCTGACCAAAATAGTCGTGTATTGGCTATTCTTGACTACAAGATTTAAACTGTATCAACCAAATTAATTAATTAATAAAAAGAATGCGTATCCTGCTGCTTATAGCAAAAAAAAAAAAAAAGGTTTTTTCAAGCCACAAACAAAGGAAATCTTCCCTCATATAGAGTTGTAGAAAATGAGTTTACTGCATATATTCATTTATTTATTTACTTTAAGTGGGCTTCCACTACTCTAGGTTTTTTTTTTTAGGTATAACCCACAGGTGTCCGCATCCGTTACCTAATTAAAGCTTCTCTTTTCAATTAGTCTATTATTCAAGAATAATTTCAGTCCCCAAAAAAGCAACACATATATAGACAAACACATAAAAAGAAATAGTACTAGCATTATTGCAAGTATACATTCCTTCTCTTCCTAAAGTCATAGTTATCACCAACTCAAATGTATAGTGGCTATTGTTTATTGGACTTACAAATTCAAATAAATTTGTTTAATGTGTCATCAACATACATTGATTAACAAGAACTCCTTGTAGATGTGTATGTAAGTGCGCCAGAGGTTAAACATAAATAAGGAAAGAAATATTAGTCAGGTGATCATAAGATTCTTGTTTTGATTCTGAAACCTTTCCCCTTATAAGGCTTGAAGTCTGTTGTAGACTCGGGGAAAAAAAAGAGAGAGACAGAAAGAACTTATTTACTTACCACAAAATAAGACGAAATCCAGAATGCGTGGGTTCCCGCTATGACTACTGCAGTGATCATCAGAAGAATGGCTACCTTTCTTGAGTAGCCATAGGTGATTTGAGAATAATATTGAGAACATGTGTGAAGAAATAAAGGCTCAATTTATCTATATGATCTATCTATCTTGTGCAAATTCTCTGGGGTTTCTTAAGTTTGTGGCTGCAAAATGGAATAGTCCCTCAAGAGGAAGATTATATTACATGTTTCTCATATGTTTGACCAACTTTAAATGAAAGTAAAGCTTCTAGGAAAGGAGGAGAGCACAGCTCCGATTGAACTGTGTCTCCTAGCAATAACTTCTTTTTTTCAACAAAGGCTTGTGAGTAAACAAATTAAGTTATGCAAATAAAGGGACAAAAATTAAAAGCATGGATAAATTGCTAGTTTGGTAAATGACACTTTATCAAAAGAAATTAAACAAAATAACTAAAAGAGCTATTTATAATTGTGTTTGGGAGGGCTAAAGTAATATAATTTAGTTGACAACTAAAATTATAAAAAAGAATTTTAAAGTTTAAAAAACTTTGGGGGAGGGGGGAGGGTTACCCTTGCATGTCCCCCGTTATGTCTATACACGATCGTGGTAATTGAGATTCTAGAAAATAGAAATTTATATTCAACTCTCATTATATGCTAAAGTTTTTCTTTCACTATGTGTGGGTTAAATTGTAATATCATTGAGTTGTAATTCCCATCGTCTGTGAGTTAGTTTTTGATTGTATTACTCCCACAATTATAAAATTTTTGTAATTTTGTATATACAAAAAAAGAAATACTACAACCAATATTGCAAATATACACAGTCCATCTCCCCCTAAAGTCATACTTATCACCTAACTCGAATGTATGGGAAGGACGTGAGGAAACATGCTCAAGAATTTCTCAACAAATAGTGATTAGGCTACATTAATATTTGATGATTACTGGGGCAGAAATGTTAGAGACCCTTTCCCAGTTTCTGAAAAAAGAACTCGGAGCTACAAACTACCAAGGCAAAGGCTTTAAGAAAAAAAAAAAAAATGAACCCCCTACCAGGGACAATAACCAGAGTTATAATAGAAGGCATAGTAAACCATAAGCTAAAGCACAAAGTAGAGAATGTTCCAAATTCAGAGTTAAAAACAAAAGAAAACGTGCACAATTCCACTTCAAATCTGAGCTGAAAGTACTAATAATTCGTCTAAATATATAATTAAGAATTAATCTTATATATATATATTGTCAGTATATACACTATTTGTTAGATACATGACACACGTGTAAAATTTAAAATCGAAACTTAAATTTTACATGTGCCATCATGCATGTAACGATGATAGTGTATATATTGTCAGTATATATAAGATTAACTAACTTATATAGTAATAAAAGAAAAAAAACTTAAATATCACAACTGCAATCTAGTCCTCAATTATTTGAGTGGTGATCTACGAGGTATTGCTTTTCTTCTATGCCTTCTTATAGGAAGGTGGACTTTACGGACTTCTTGTTCTTGGGTGTTGTCCTTGACCTCTAGGCCATTGTTTGGTGGTGGCTGATCAACTTCACCATTGAGAAAGGTTACTCCTACGGACTCAACCTGCAGAGGAACAAAATTATTTTGTAATCAAGTTTAACATTCCTAAAACGTGTCGAAAAACACAATTCCTACAACATAATCTCCAAAAAAAAAAAACAAAGATTTCTTACTTTGCAGGCGATTGAACAAAACTTGTATGCTGGATCCATGATATGTCCTTCACATATCTCACACTTTTGGCCATTCTGCACCGACTTGTTAGCTTTTGCATGCAAAAAGAAAATTGGCCTGGAGTTAACTATATATGAAGGGCTGTATGCCATCAGTATCCATATCTTCCATTATATCATCTTTTGGCACTGCTACCTGTTTAGATGCTTTGTAAACCTGCAACATGATGATAGGTAAAAGATTACTCAAACCTGAAAGATGGTGAAGTACACATCTTCAAAACAATCAATATGTTGAAATAAGGACGAAACATACTTGCAAAACATCATGATTTTCATGCAAATCTCTGCAACATTTTCCGCAAATCGGTCCATCCATACAGCTTTTGCAAAAAACTGTTTTCCAACGATGGCCTTCTATGTCACAAGTATCATTGTCTCCATAGAAATTTGCTTGAAGCAAATTTTTCATCCATAGTGGTCGAGCTCCATGAGGTGGTGGCATGATGACGACCCTTTTTCAAAAATTTTGCAGAAGGAAAAGAAATAATCACAAACTAACTGATTGTGAGTTCTCAGAATCTTGAGTTCAATGAAAGTGTAAGAGAAGAAGTAGAAAATTTTCTGTTCTTTTATAACTGGTTTATGCTATAAGTTTTTGGGAAGTTAAGAAGAAATTGGAAGTCTTACTATTAGTTTACGATTATTGACTTGTGTCCATAGTGTAATATAATTGGAATTTTACATATTACCAAAACTGATTTTTGAGTGTAATATAGAAATTGCTAATTGGTTTCCACTATGTATAATTTCATTCTCAGAAGGCGATAATACTATAATTGCACTCTTTTTTTTTTTTGGAATAATAATTCGGCTACTGAATATGGCAAGCTTACCTTGCATGGCGTTGGACTGATTCGTTTTTAGGCATCCTCCAAAAAAAAAGGTAAAAGAAACCATTGTTAGGACCTTAGTAATCAAGCCTGATCTAATTAGGAATCTTTAATATAAGAAGTCCTTGTTGGGACCAATACGTCTACTTGTGGTATTTTTTTCAAAAAAAAAAAAAAATTTCCTTAAAAATTTTTTTCAAAAAAAACTTTTTTTTCTACAAAAAGAAAAAAGAAAGTGTGCACATAGGCACCAATACACCATTAGGAAGCTTTTTTTTCTAAAATTTTTTTTTCTTAAAACAAACTTTTTCCTAATGGTGCATTGGTGCCTATGGGGACACTTTCTTTTTCCCCTTAGTTTAGGCTTTTAAGAACTTCTTCAACCCAAACGTTGCCAAATAATTAAAGGTTACAAACCCATAAGAAAAAAGTAACAATCACAATCATATTGTATTAAGTATCCTATATCGCTCTAAGTAATAATTAAGAAAATGTTCTTGGAAAATAAATCGTTACTTTGTCTTGGTTATCAACTTATTTCTTTAAATGTTCTTGGAAAATAAACTTATTACTTTGTCTTGGAAAATGTTCTTGGAAAATAAATCATTACTTTGTCTTGGTTATCAACTTATTTCTTTAAATGTCTTGGTTATCAACTTATTACTTTGTCTTGGAAAATAAATCATTACTTTGGTTATCAACTTATTTCTTTAAATTAACAAATAAAAGACTTAAGATTGTAAAATTTGTAAAATTAGTCTAAATGTTTACAGGATTTGGGTTTTTTTTTTTGTTCCCGTAACGACACATCTAATCTAGCCTAATCTATTCCCAACTGAGTCGAAAGAACCTGACGGGAACTTGAAACACCATCAAACCAGACAGGTACACCATGCACTCGTATGGATTTAGAACAATCATCATATAAAGACACATTGATGGGAGACAAGATTAAAACCCTTGATTCCTAACCACAAATAATGTGGTAGCCAACTTCTATAAGGGGAATTGGCTAAAGGGTTTGGTTTTTGTTGGTTTAAAAAAAAAACAACAACAACAAATACCATCACATTTAAAGTCATAAACTATCCCATTTATTGCTTGCTTTCTTGATAAACGGAAATACATATAAGAGATCATACACCATGATACCATCTCACAATACAATTAGAGACCAAAAAAAACGAGAGAAACCATGGCCAAGAATGCTATGAAACTTGTAGCAACTTTCACATTGCCTGCAAGAGTTATCTGCACTGTAAAATGTTATCTTGAATGTAAAGATCGGCCAGGAAGAGTTGTGTGGGAGAAAGAATGCTTCAAAAAGTGCATTAATCAAGGTTTAGAAGCCGTCTCTAATTGTGCATCTGTCTGAACAAATTCAAATTGCAAAGAAGTTTTCATCAACCTCGGGTATAATTTTTTTACTCTTTACACTAATTATGCTTGTAGTACATGCAATGAAAGCCTTGCCCGAGAATGAGTGTGTTTTGCTTCCAAAGAAAAAGAGAAATCCTATTGCCAAAATGTTTTACGTAAGATTTCACCATCTATGCAGATTTATCCAAATTGGAAGGATGAGGAATTTCCTGCCATGAAAACTGCAGTGATCATCAGAAAAATGTTTAGCAGCCATGTAAGGAATATTTAAGGATATCTATGGTGAAATATATGGGTATGGATTGAATGTATTCCAGTTGAAGAGAAAAATAAAGAAGGTGACAACTTGGGTTTTCCTGATCAATGATCACGTAGATGCGGGGCAGGGCCTGGTGCAATTGCGCGTAAAACTACACCATGCATTTCGCGATCCAAATCGGATTACATCAGCTCGATCCGATCTAGACAGTTCATTTGAAATGGACGATTCAAATCGGACTTAGCTGATGTGATCCGATCTGAATCGTGAAAAGCACGCTGCAGCTGCACCCAATCACCCAGAAACCTAAATAACCTATCTGCTTGTCAGATTCCAATACAAATTTCAATCAGATTCACTTTAAACAATATCAAGTCAAATGACCACGAGGAAACATGCTCAAGTATTTCTCAAGAAATGATGACAACTCTACATTGACATTCGATCTTGATGATTACTGGAGCAAAAATGCAAGAGATGTTTCCAGTATTGCACATCTACTCGAACAAAAGAACTTACTAACTACCAGGGCAATGAATTCATATACCAACTTCGAACCATCACACGCTCTGGAACATATTAATGCAAGAAAACGTAAAGCATGGAAATTCAGCATAATCAGTGTCTTAAAAGGTTAGAGATGCTATGAATCAATGGGATGTTTCTCAAAGGACTTTAGATACTAATTTCAATCAGATGGTTTTGCAAGTCATTCATACAGCCATAACTTTCAGGCCCTCAAAAAACCCCCCTGGGGCAAAGGTTTAACTAGAGCAAAATATTTTACCATAACAGACGTCCACCCAAAGTTAACATGTCTTGAACAAGAGGGCCAAGCTGTGATTTTTAAGCATCCACGGCAATTTTTGTGTCAAGATATGAGAATTCTTCAAAGAAGGACTTGAAGTGCTCGTATGAATGTCTCACGTCATCAACCGCACACATTTCCCTTATGCTGTGCATTGAAAGTTGAGGTGCTCCAACATCAACTGTTCGAATCCCCAATCCACTAGCCAAAATGGGACCAATGGTTGAACCACAAGGCATATCGTTGCGAACCACGAAATCCTGCATTGAATGTTTTTTAGAAACTTATAATTATGGCAATATAATCAGACTACTTGTTTCAGATGCCACCTAGTAGCAATGCTCAATATTTTCACATTGAAATTTGTTACTAGAGTTGTAACTACATACTTGAGATCAAAAAATCATGTTCAATAGCGAAACAGCTTGCAATATATCCACTTAATACTTTAAATTGTAGAAATAGGGTTGCCTATATATCTTCTCATGTCCATTAGGATGCCCTTATTGCTTGGTAACTCAATCTGAAGATTCAATTAAGGTTCTTTCCATAACTACCTAGCAGCTTCTACTAACATGATCTTTCAGAAATGTTAGTTCTCTCAAAGTTCATGTGCATAATACAAACTTAAAAAAGGCTTTCATAAATTGGATGACTTCTTAAAGTGATCCCTACTGCTACTTCATCTGCTGAACCACTGACAAGTATTTGTATGATTACCTGAATAGGTAGTTTGTGCCTGGCTGCTATTTCCCTGAATATAAAAGAAGTGACTGCATTTGTTGCATAACGTTGATTTGCATTATGCTTGATGACAAGGCCACCGTGCAATTTAGGCTGGTGGTTTTCTTCATGCTTATCCTGAAAAAAGAAACTAGTCACATAAAAGGGCAACAACTACCTAGATAATGGAATTTAACCAGGACTACAGAAGCAAGCATACCATATAATTAGGATGCAGAGCATGTGCCATGTCAGCAGACACCAAGAAACTCCTCTGGATTGCTTTTGTTACTAACTGAATTGCAGTCATGTTGTTGCAAAATATGAAAAGGTCAGCAATACAGAAAAAAAAGAAAAAAACCTTCTTCAAGCAATTTTTACAATAAATAAAAGGTAATGAAGGCATGCAACTTTCACAACATCAAAGGAGGAGAGCAAAAAAGTCAAACATCTATGCTGTAGCTACGACAATTAGCAGCTAGAGTTAGCATTTTAGAATTTCCCAGTAAACAGATTCTTGCTGGAAAAACTTGATTTACCACATAGCCTCAGCTAAGATGAGGGCACAAACACATGAATTACCAATGAATTAGTTCATCTTTTGACAATTTTGTGTTGTGCCTCCGACCCTTTTTAAGCATTGCAGTGGATGTAGAGAAATGGCAAGACCAAGCTACAAGAAAATTCATAACGAGAAAAAGTAATTTGGTCATTCTCCTGGTTGAAAATTCAAACAAAAATGGAAATATTTGTCCTTAAGATATGCTCACAGCTTGAAAAGTGAATATCCTTTTTCTATTTTTTCACACCAAAATTCTATGAGAAAAGACAGAAATATGGACTACTGAAAACAAATATAAGTACACAAAAAAAAAAGAGACGACTATTTGAAACAGCAAAAATTGCAAATACATTATGCTGCAACTTGGAAACTATTCTGTGTATCAGCATGGTGATGACATCGAAATCATAACTAGAAGGCTTCTGAATCATGAACCAAAGCTGACATGGAATTAAAGAATACTCCAAATTCAGAGTAAAACCAGAAGACGAACCAAAAGGATATGAACTCATTTTACCTTCAAATCTGAGCTGAAAGTACCAGTAATTCGTGATAAAGCATCAAACATAACAGGAGATCCAGCTCCTTGTGCTGAGTCTGACCCAACCTCCTCATGATCAAATAGGGCCACCATTCTTACACCAGTCTCATTGTCAAGAGAACTTTCAGAAGATGTAGCATCAACCAGTGCCTGAAATTTGATGTCAAAGGACAAGATAGGAGAAAGCCTACGTAATTAAAAAGGTCAAAAAGTATTCATCTTACATCTCCATATATTTATATATCCATACTATTAATGAAAAGAACCTAATGACTTTGAGTGACACTATAATTCAGAAACTAGATTTTTTTTTTTGAAGCACCACCCACGCATAGTGTTGCATGGAGTTTCTTTTGTTCTGAAACTGTATGTCAAATGACATGCAACATTTGAAAACTTGTGCAATTCCAAAATATGGATATGCAAACAAATATTGCTTTCACAGTGAATAAGTTCAACAAATCAATAATATAAGAAAAATCAAAGCCGAACTTCCAAGCATCCCTTTTTTTTAAGTTATAAATACTTCAACATTTTTTATAGTTTGACGTACTAAAATATTCTAGCAAGACTAGTGAACAGAAGAAATTCTGAATTCAACCTTTTCCCCATCTCAGATGAAGAAAAATTGGTAGAATCATTTGATATGAATAAAACCACTTTCTGTGAGATATCAGCCAAAAGAGTGATGAGAGCAACAGGCATTAAAAGCTGAACGCGTTTCAGATGCCAATGTAGGCTCCTTTGGAAGTATTCATGTATCCCAAGGGTCCTCGAAGCTAACTATCTCTTTTAAGATAACATCAAAAAACCATCATACCTTTAAAGAGCAGAATGACATGCAGAGATTATCTAGTCTTCCAGAAAAAACAAACTCCTTCATAGCCCCCGCAATAATGCTTGGTTGAGTATCACATGCTTGCAGCTCGAAATCACATATATCATCTGGCTCACACCCAACTTCATTTGCGAGAAGCTAAGCAACAATGGCAAAAGAAACAAGGAATATAAATTGGAGAATAAAAGAGTAAAAAGCTTTCAGTAATTAAAAAATTGCAAACAAAAGCTACAAACCAGATTTGCAAGTGGGAAAAAAACGAACGAAAGGAAAGTTGGATGTGATGTGGCTCACCTGCAGAAGAACAGAATGGTGCTTTTGGTGACCACTAGATGTCCTTCCAGTGGACTTCTTTGCATCAGTTGTAATTCCACCATCGACAAAACCATTCTCCGCAGCCACTTTATTCAGTTCTGCCTGCAATAATCAAAAAGATTGGATGATAATTTGAAATCAGGAGCACGTTCATTTATTTTTCATAGGTGTCTTCATAGCCCCATATTATTAATGCCACAGCTAAATGGAAGAAAACAAAGATGTATGAACTTGAAAACCAATATGACTAATTAATGATGCAACACAAAAAATATGCTGTCTGGACATCTAATATTGCTCTTTTCTAGCATACACATGATATTATGTGATGCAAGAAGAAGATTCACATAGGTGGTATAGTGATTTTCTTAACAAATGAATGGGTCATTTGGGACAAAACTGACAGCTTTATGTGAAGAACTCAGAGAAGAAGCAATTTGTACAAATAATGAACCGAGATTAATGATACAAACTTCACAAAAATATTTGTATTCTAATAATAGACTGGAATTCCTACTCAAGATAAAGATTCTATTTCTCCTAGACACTAGACAAAATAAGAACATTGGGATCCTAAATAACTAGAAAAAGGGATACCAAGAAAATCCTAATAAAACTAAAAAAATGCTGCAACAGTAAACTGCACAACAGTAATCGTACAAACATAGTTCCTGTTGTTATTTTAATTGATCTTGCCACTATGTCATGCAATTTTGTTGCCTTGAGAACACAGAGGCCATTATAATGTAGCAAGTGAAACATGTTTACTGCAAGCAGATAAGGAGGAAATGGATTAGGAACCCCTTTTTGGTGGCTCAACTTTCTGAACTGTTGCAGCTGATTATCAGAGCATATAACTATTAATGATGAACATGCATAGAGTGCATGTGCATGCCCCTGTCACTGAGTTTATTTTTGGGTTTGGGAGCGGGCCGGGGGGGAGCAGGGCGGTTGGTCTGTTTATGCACATAAAAAGGGTCTCAAACCTATTGATGGACATTGGCATCAGCCTGTTTTAATTTCTCAAGTGACACTAGATACTGTCCACCATGATAGTTTCCCGAGTTACAGGTGTTAATGTTAAAAGCTTCTATCAATGTTTTACAAGCCAAAAGCCTGAATGAATATTCCAGCTTTAATATTAAAATAATGTATTATTACCTTGGCCAACTTCGTTGCCAATAGCCAAGGGCACTTGAGATACAAATGATTGAAATTTACAAGATTATTGATGCATGGAAAAATATATTTACTTGTAAGTCAAATACATACCTTGATCACTGTAGCCAATACTGGAACAAGATGAACATGTTTGTTCACCTTAAATCCATCATTGACCTCCCTGCCCAAAAAAAAAAGAGAGAGTACAAAAGTATTCCAAGAGCACCAAGAAGAAGCTGAGAATATCTAGCAGTTATTGAGAATTGCATTATAATAAAGGTACCTATCCAAGTGAATTGCCAGAGTAGGAATTCGCATTATAGGCTCCCCAATTTTAACAAGCTTATGTGAATAAGACTCAGAACCCTCTTTCTGTTCTCTTATAATCATCCTGCCGGCAACAGTTAAATCACGATCAAACCATGTGTGCCACAAACCACCTCCATATGTTTGTACACCAACTTCCAAATACCCACCTTTGGACACCTAAAGCCATCAGAACCCAGACTAAGGGTTAAACTCAAAACTCTAATTCTAGATTTCAACTCAATTCATGGGGCAATTAAATACATGTGCAAATCAAAAAACAAAAAAAAATGATAACCTTTGAGACAGGCTTTAGTTTCAGACACGGACTGTCAGTATGAGCACCAACAATCTGAAATCCATTACCAGCAATGTATCTGCAAAATTGCAGCAAGTTAAACACAACTCACTTGAAGTCCCAAATGTACCATGTCATCGGCTAAGTTTAGTTCAACCACCCTTTAAATAGATTCAGAAACAAATGTAATCACTGTTAGGTACCAGCCCCGACTAATACATAGAAAGTATATCTAGTCCAACTGTTCAAACAACTAGTATGGTTTAGAAGAAGCTACAAAGTTCATGTACAACCCAAATCCATGAGGCTGTAGAAGTCTAGAATGTTTAGGAACTTACCTTTTAACAATGACGCTTAACTTCTTTCCCTAACATAATAGAGACTCAACCCAACATAGTAAAGAGTCAATAAAGACTTGAAGACACAATTCTAGAGATTTTCAGTAACTAAAAGACCAAAATACCCCTTAAGACCTAAATGATAGAAACTTTAAAACTATGATGAACATAACAAAAGACACTATTCTTGTACCTAGCTGAAGCATGAGGAAGATATTAGAAGCTTTAATCTCAGATTTCTTGCAACTCTTTGTTGACTGCATTACTATGAATGTGTTTGGATAGCAAAATTATTCTAAATATTATTTTGCTTGCATCACGAACACAATTTCCAATCAATTTTTTATCTTTGCAATCACCTTTTTATCTCACATACATCACATCACAAAATGTGCTACAGTAATTATTCCAAATTATATTTCAAATAATATCCTATCCAACAGCCAACAAACCCAAGCATGCATATTGCAGCATAAATTTACATTCAAGCATTGTGGTCTTAGCATGGTGAACAGGTAATTTATGAACTTATTCATTTGAGTAAACATAACCTACTCCTGATAATTCATCAGTGCAAACATTTGCATTTTCCAAGTAATGTAAACGAGGAGCAAAAACTACCAAACAGCAATTTTCAATTTAAAATGAACTCAAAGCAATTGAGAATCACCTTGACAAAGATGTCCATTGGTAAGGTGAAAACTTTAGAACAGCAGAAATAGTATGACTAGCAACATGCACACAATATGCCATGCTCGAAGACAGGAATTTGTGTCTGGTTTAAATCAACTATATAATTCATGCATCAAACCAAGAAAAGAGAAAAGAAAAACTTATATTACAGCTTTTGGCCATTTCAAAAAAAAGCATGGCATGATTGATGATGATTTACCTCTTACTTGGCCTTTTTACTTCTTTTGGTTAATTCAAATTTAAAATTTGACGTACTGTATGGCCTTAGGAACATTGTTGTGTATAGTGAAACTTCCATTAGACCTCACCTTACTGTTCTCACTTTTATTTAAGGTTTATTCCCACATTCAAATTTAATATGCATAGATACATGTGTTAATTACAGACATAGAATTAATAACAATGCTCAATTTTATCTCCCATTGGATTTCTTATTCCAGTTATTTTCTCTGTAATTATATTTCCCCTCCTTCAAGGCAGACAAAAAGATCAATTTTCTTTTCCTGACGTGGTTTCAACATCTAGTTTACCAAATGGCAAATTAAAGAGCCCAGAAAAAAGAGTAATCTTGAAACAGAACCATGTATACATAAATAGAATCATATATCTTCAAAAGAAATAAATAATTCAAGACAAGAAGAAAAAGCATACTTTTTACCAATAGCAAAAGCAACAATTGTTGAATAATTCCTAGTGAAGTAATATTTCTTTCCAGCTTCCAATTTCCAGTCCTCCCTCTCCAGTATTTGCTCATAACCTGCACTCTTCAGTCTCCTCTTTGCTTCCTCTGACAACAAAACCAAAAATCCACAAAAACCCATGAAGGAAACATCCTAAAAACGAAAAATTAAGTATTAAAAAATTCAAACTTCATTCAGAAACCCAATCTTGAAAAACTTTAGCAATCAGTACAAAAAATGACAATTTAATCTAACTTCCTATTATTCTCGTTTTCACTTTTAATTTTCAGAGGGGGTGAAGATTATTTACCAACTGCGTGAAAAGCTGTTGGTGAAGCGTTCAAGAAATCAACAAGATCGGCTGCCACCGAATTTGCCATTGAGCCTTCTCTCTGCTCTGTTTTTGGAGTGTACCTTGAGTGCGGGAATAGAGGTAATTGCTTTGTTCACCCACTAATAAATACCTTGAGTGTGGGAATAGAAATTAGTAATATTTACTGATTAACCTCAAGGGATATAGTTAATTGCAATTTATACCTCTAAACTATCACGGATTTGTAAATTGCGCTTTAAACTATAAATGGTAGCATTTACCTACCTCATATTTTCTATTTTTAGCAAATTACTCAAATTGGTTAAAAATACCAATAGAATTTTAGGGCCAAAAAGTCCAAAAGATCGTAAACATTTTTTTTCAACGAAAAATTGATAACATCCTTAATGTATAGGAACAGCAATGAGGTTGAAAAATCCACTTTCATCCTCACTTTCTTGTCCTGTCCTTTAATAACCCAAACCCACTCCTCTTGCAATTATGGATTTCATACTTATCTTTTAATCTTTTGTAATTTGGCCATTTTAGGAATCGAGTTTTGGGCATTTAGAAGTTTTAGATACTTCATACCAATTCAACTAGGGAAAAGAAAAAAACTTTTTGATTCAACTTAAGTCACATTCTTTCATGACTAGACGCAACATTTTGGGCTGCTTACTAACAAATAGATCCAAATTATCCGTAAATTGCTCATAATAGGTGTGTTCAGTATGCATGTGAAGAGAGGAGAGAAATATTAAAAAAAATTAAAAAAAAAAGTCTTTTGTGATAGGTGTGGATGTTTGGATAAATTTATCTTCCATCCCTCTCCTTCACCCTCGCTTTATTAAAGGTTGGGAGAAAAAATATTCCCTTCATTCATTTCCGTTACAAAAGATCATTTCCGTCACATTGATACTTTAGTCTAAACTATGAGAGGATTATGCGTAGTTTTTGAAACTACAAAGAAATCATATAAAAAATCACTAAGTCACGGGGGGTAAAGTATAATTTATCCTAAGTATTAAGTTATTTTCATTACAAAATAGGAAGAACAACTCATCGATTTTATCCAAAAAAAAAAAAAACAATTCATTGATTTTCAACTGTGTTGAACAAAATGCCATAAACAAATGTTTAGAAGTAACTAAATTAATGGTAGTTGAAGGGTGCATTTCATAGTTAACGAACCGTACTACATTTCCCTGGAGTACAACATTTATCTTCAAACTTTACCTTAGCATTCCTTAAATTAAAAAAAAAAAAAAAAAAAAGAACTTCACCTTAGCATGTCGTTGAAGGAGACAACAGATGGAGCGAGCTGAAATAATATGAACAGATGGAGCCAACCACTCACTAAGACTAATCTATCTTTTTCTATTTTATAAAATCTAATCTATCTTTTTTCTCTTTTATAAAATAGAAGTTTGGCTGAATTCAATTCTGATCACAACTCCGAAACCTTAAACGATTTATACGGGTCATCAATATAGTTCTTACATCGACCTCAATGGAGATTCGAACACGGAAGACTAACCTAACTTTAACTAAATTCTCGAGCGACAGGCAATGCGTCCGTCCTTGTCTGAGATATAAAGCTAATGCACCGGAAAAGAAAAGGGAATTGGGTCTATTCTATGTGGCGAAGCATCCAAATATACTCAAAGAGTCATCGTGTACCTTTTTTTTTTCTTCAAAAGAATAATACATTAATAATTATGATTATGCTTTACACTATAATTTGATAAAAGTAAGACATATGTCTCGTTCTATTCTTTGTCCACAGGCTTAATCGGACAAATCTCATGCCCCTAATAATTGATGAATATATCTCATAATAAGATAAGATATTTGTCATATTCTTTGTTCTCCATGTCTTTTCTTTAAACGTTTTCTCTCGCACCTGTAATTTCTCAGTAAAGATGTATCGCACCAAAGTAAGGACTAACTTTTTTATATATTGACAGTATAGTGATTTTTTTATGATAACAATTTTAAATGTATACCACACGTGCATGATTTGAATTTTAAATTTGAATTCATATTATTATGTAACATAATCTGAACTTGTTAGTAAAAAAAAAATTAGGGTAAAATACACTTTACTCCCCTATGATTTAGCGATTTATGACATAACCCCCATATGGTTTTAAAAATTATATATAACTTATTTATAATTTGGATTAAAGTGTCAAAATGATAGAAATGATCATTTGTAACGAAACCATGAAAATTTCGAAATTACTCTTGTTCAAAAACTAAAATGACTGAAGTGACCAAAATATATAAATAAAATATGCATGACACTCTAACCCCATATGGTCTTATATTTTGTTATATAACCCCCTTTTGATTTAATATTTTACCATATAGCCCCTTATGGTTTTCAAAATATATACATAACCCCTGTGGTTAATAAACTATTTTCAACTTTACATAAGGGTACTTTTGACATTTTAATTGACTCGATTATGAAATGTAAATTCTGTCATTTTGACACATTAATTCAAATCATGAGAGAGTTATGTATAGATTTTAAAATCATATGAGAGTTATGTGAAAAAGTGTTTTGGCCAAAAAATTACAACTAACAGCATGTAAAAAATCTATTCATATAGTAATATATTATCATGTTGTGTTAGCAATGTTGTGCCGTTCTTGGTAACCCAACTTCTTAAAACTCTAGTGAGAGTATTTTGGTTGTGTGATAATTTTTTTTTTCCTTATCTTATCTTGCACTTACAAGGTTGCAGTATAAAGTTAAAGGAAGCATAGGAATTCTATTTTCATAATGTCAAGCTTGAGTACCAATTAAGAAAATCAAGAAATCCAAAGAAAGTTATTCCTAATTACACTTAAATATATGTTTACACATAGAAAAAATAATATCCATAGATGGTTTCCTGCTTAAAGTTGTAGCACAGTCTTCCAATAAAAATTAGTACGGCCCAATCTCTTGATGACAGAAAACCAATGAGCCTTTATCTCAAGACAAAAAAAATAAAAATAAAAATAAAAATAGAAAAGGAAAAAAGTAATCTTCTTAAGAAGCTACGATTCTTCACAGGATGAATAATAATAGTTAAGGGTAAAATATCAAAAAACTCCTTGTGGTTCATTAAATGTTTAATTTAACTCCCTATGGTTTCAACTAATTTGAAAATTGGACGGCAAGCATCCAATCTAACGGTTATACGTGAAATGCCAATATTACTCCTATATAAATGAACTCCCTATAGTTTGTCGAATGTTCAATATAACTCCCTCTAGTTTGAAAAATTACACTATGACTCCCAGTGATTTCGACTAAATTGAAAATTGAATGGAAAACACCTTATATATAGTAGGGACAATATTGGCATTTCACACACAACCGTTAGATTGGATGCTTTCTGTCCAATTTTCAATTTAGTCAACACCACAGGGAGTTATAGTGTAGGTTTCCAAACTAGAGGGAGTTAAATTGAATATTTATCAAACCAGAAGGAGTTTTTTGGTATTTTACCCAATAGTGAAATATGAGCTAGCATCTTCATGACTAAACAAGGGAACACACACGGAAGATTATGAACCAAGATTGTATATAAACGTGTTTTATTCCTTACCATACAAATTCTTGAACCCAATTCCACTAGTACCATAACATGAGTTTTTTTTATGACAAAAAAGAATCCATCCAAACTTTTTCTCATAAAAAATTCTTGATTATTTGGACTTCCTTTACTTTTTTGAATCCCAAAAAAAAAAAAAACCCACTGAATAATCTCTGCTTCCGAAAAAGAACATACTATACCAACTGCCGTTCCCAACATTGTACTGCTGTGTAGCCGGCCCAAATTGTCTTCTACATAGAAAATTCAGTATTAATGCCGGGCCACATGGTACAATCACAAGGTAACAAAGGCTACTAAAAAAATTTTTTAAATAACTAAAAATAATTAAAACATCAAACCAGCTTCTTCCATGAGCATAAAGATCATTAGTTAGCACAACCATAATAATCCCTAACGAGGTTAGGGTCCACAAGATGAGGTCGAAGATAGAAGAGCTCGCCCACAAAATGAGAAGCGACTGGGGTTAAATCCTCCAATCTCATTCCCATGTTGAAGTCAGAAGTAGTTCGGGAGTCACTTGGGATGAGTTCTTTTGCGTCCCTCTCAAGTGAGTAAGGAGTTAGTATTTATATCAAGAAAGATCAACAGGGTAATGATGAGATCTATTGATAATCTGATGTTGTAGAACAATGTAGGGTGACGATATCAGATGTAGAATTGAATTGTAGGACTATTGACTGTCACATCAATCCTATCGGTCGCTGATTATGTCGTATTAAGCAGTCGATATCTCCGTCACATCAATTTTATCAGTCACCGGTGATATCGTGTCAAGCAGTGGAGGTCTCCGTCACCTCAGATAGGTAATAAAGCCGAGATAAATTCTCATGAAAGGGCAAGAAGGCCGAGGTATCCGCAGGCCAAGTTGATCGAGATGTTTTTTCATCCGGAGTAGCCGAGGTATCCACAATCCCAAATATTTATCTATATTTAATCACGAATACATCGTTTCCTTATACAACAAAAGCTGTCACGTTACTTTAAACAATGGACCAAAAATATACACAATGTCATCTAAGTTCACCTAAAGTGCTCCATAGCTGCTACTGCTCTCAAGTTTGATCAAAATCCTCTTCTGAGAAATCATTTACTGCAAAAGGGTTTATAATGCAGTGAGCAAACGTTTTGCCATGTACGTGGCTTATGTGCTTCTTTATCGATTTGAATTTGTTACAGTATCATTGCTGAGGGGTTCTTCTAGGAAGCTACTAAGAACAATAGCCTCAAGAAAAGCTTATTTGGGTTGATAATCCTTGATCCACTGTCGTGGAGCACATATGATATTGTCACTCAAACCACAAGTCTAGGAGCACATCTGATGGATATTGTGGAATGGGAAATCTTGGTCACCAAATTGTCTATAAGCAATGAAAGGAAATAAAAGGAACTCAAACCAGCTAGTAAATGTCTGAGAATGAGGATAAAAAGACACCAAAAATCTCTAAAAATATTGAGCTAATGAAGACTGCAAACATAAAATAAAATAAAATAAAAGGGAAGAATGGAGCAAGAGTGCTGGAGTGAAAAGTGAGCTAGGAGAGAGGACCATAGCTAGTTTTTAGCTTGACATTTTCTTTCCGTACAAGTGTTGATTGTCTCAAAAAAAATAATTAAAAGAAATGCTTTGGGAATTAATCTCTTCTTGGAATTTTTTTTTTGATAACAAAACATATTTCATTAACTGATTGTTGGAAATCGTCTAGCACGATTGATATATATTGTTGCTCTAGTGGCAGATAAAACATGCAATAAAATTGTAGATCTGTAATTTAACAGATGCAAAAGACTTGAGAAATTAAGAACATATCTAAAAAGTACCATCAATTTTAAAATTATCTCCTTATAGAATAAATCGTTGTAGTTCACTCTGTGCATGTTGCAATCATTAGATCTACTGATCAACAGTTGTAAGTTCCAATAAAGATAATAAGATCTGTCGATATAAATCCAAATCTGAAATAAATTCAAATCTGACAACCAGATCTAAAGTAAATTTAAATTTAAACAACAAAACAAGGAAAAATAACACAAAATCTCATTAGGAACTCATAAGAGAACAAAAATTCTCACTAGGAACCCTAGGAGAAATAGAGATCTCCCACTAAAAAAATTTAGGAGAAACTTTATTAAGAAAATAACAAAAACATAACCTATGAGGGAGACCATCCTCTGGAAGAGGAAGGGATTTAGAAAAAAGAAACAATTGAGAGAAGTTGAAAAAGAGAAACAGTAGAGAAAAGTTATCTCTTCTTAGAATTTTGGTATTGTTACTCTGTGGCATTGCCTAAGAATGAATTGAAGCAAGATAATTTGACATTTTATTTAATGGTTTCTCTTAGTTTATTGTTGTTGTTGTAATTCTTCCGTATCTTGTTCGTCTCTTGACCAATTTAGCAGTTGACTTTTAGCCAAAAAATTTTATTGGAGTGCTAATATCTCCCCCACATTTTAATTAAAGAAAGCAAGTACAAGCACACTTGTTTGGCAGAATTGGATTGTCAAAGAATTTACATTCAAACTTGTACCTGCAAAGTTTAGTTGTTTTGGCCACTCTTCGCCCAAAAGTCCCGAGGTTGACCAGAAACCAGCCATAATTGTCAATTGCAATCTGCCATTACATCAGTACTTACCCCTTTTTCTTTGGGTTAGTCGTATAACAATATCACCATTGTTGCAATATTATGATGGTTTTTCTTGCAACTTCCTTCGCCGCGTCCAGAGCTTTGGGGTCAACGCCAACGGAGGCGGCCAGCAAACGGTTTTTAATTTTGTTTCTGCTAACTCCCCTTTGGTCCCCCGAAAAGACCACAATCAAAACCGCGTGCGTTGGAACTTTGACCACGGACTTCCGACAACTATTGGCCCAAATCTGATGCTGGGAACTACAATTTCAGATCAAAGGATGCGATTAAGCGATAGATATGAATATAGAAGCTCTTAAATGTTAGGAGTTGAGCTATTTTTTAATTTATTTTTTGTCGTATAAGTCACAAGTTGTATATAGTTGAGTATAGGATTTTTCTTAAAAATATGAAAGAAGGAATAGGGGTCAAGAAAAGAATAACAAATTTGACAAATTTTGGAAGTGATCATCCAAACCAAAATAACCAATCCAATGATCTTTGCATAAATTATTTAATAACGATCTTTGGAGCTTAATTTATACTCCCACTGTTCCGATTATTTTATCATGTTTCGAAAATGGTTTGATTGCGATGTTTATGTTTTTCTTTTTAATTTTATCCTTATAAATTCAAATTTTGAATTTGAATAATAACATACATATGATTAAAGGGAGAGACTATTTTGGAAATAGAGACCAAAAAATATTTTGACTTTTTCAAAATGACAAATATTTTGGAACATTTCAAAATGAAATGTACGACACTTTCAATATGACGGAAAAAGTAGCATAAATATGTCGAATACCTATATGTATGTATATATTTATAAATATATGTATATATATCATACTGCTAATCCAAAACAATGACCCTAAATGTATTGAGTTACTTTTCCACTAAGTGTAGCTATAAGGTTTTTAATCCAATCCATGTTTCATACCGCAAATTCCACCAAAATGTTCCCAAATAAGTTGAACATGTCACTTCTTACGAGGCAGTATCGTGTAAACAAAAAATAGATTTGGATACATATAAGTTTTACAGGGATTATTTTACTTGTATCATAAACACGTTTTAAATTAAGTTTTTATGTTCCTAAGCATCCATTATTGCACGCACGTCACATAAGAAAAAGTGTTTAAGCATTATTATAAACCTTTATACGCTAACAGTATAGTGATTTTTTAACAGTAATAGTTATAAATATATGTTATATATGCATGATTTAAATTTCATATTTGAATTCATGTTATATGATATAATCTAAACATGCTAACATAAAGAAAATTATAGATTGACAATGTATAAAAAAATCTATTATATTCTTTTTTTTTTTTTTTTGATGTAAACAAACAGACCAGGTGACAGTTTTTAATGGTGGGAACAAACCGTACAAAGAAACAAAGGGCACATAGAATTCAATTTAAACGGCCGCTGGTATTTTCATGTGAAAGTGCAACATTTTGCACAAAAAATTGACAGGAGGCTCCTTTACACCTCGTAGCCCGAGCGCGTAGAATAAGACAGAACCTCATTCCGGTGGCAAAAGAGAATAAACTGGTTTAATAACCAAGTCTCGGTTAAACCAATCTGGTCTATCTGGTTTGGTTAAACACCTCAAGAATAATAATTATTAGGTTTGTTAAAGCATAATAAACTTTTGGAACCAATTCGATGTTATATTCCTCTCCCATTTCGTTTTCAGTTTCACGGTTATTTACTTCCTTAATATCTCAATCAAATCAAGATCGAGCAGCCCTTAAACTGTCTCGTTCCTACTCATCGAACAAGTTCGGATTGTCCATCCAAAGATGCTTTATAATTTGATTCTTCTCTTTTAGGCTTCTTGCTTGTGATTAGTTGTTTCCCCCTCATTCTTGGCCCAAAGGCATGGAGGAAAGGGATGAATTTGCAAAAGTTACAAAGTATTCATTTGGAAATATATCTGAACTAAAAATTGATCAAACCCAAAATGTAAATAAAGCAAAACTAAAAAATTTATAGTAAGCAGTCAAATAATCTCCACGTAATTTAGGGTAACCGTGCACTATTGGTCATCAAATCATTTTAAAGTTTTATATTGTCCTTGAGTTTTTTCTTTTTCTTTTTTTTTTGGTTTATTCATATATTGAATTATTTTTAAATGCACAAAGCTTTGGTCACGCCCTACTTCAATGGAGATGCACTATTTAATTAACTTCTTTAGTGAATTTCTTTGAGATAATGGTGGTAAATCAACATAACGACCAAAATAGAGCACCTTTAGAAGTTCAATGTGCGAGTTGATGCAAACAATTTTATGGATAAAATCAAACTTACAAATAATTTATTGACCACTAGTGCAATTGATCACAAAGAACTCCATTATGGGGGGGGAGGGATGGGTTGGGTGGTATGGAGGGAGGGAGTGTAAGTGAGAGATCTCGGATTCGAGTCCTCCCAGTTACACTAAAAAAAAAAAACTCCATAAACCAGCCACTCAACTTGGTTGGATTGCTAGTAGGATCGGATAATGAAGCAACACATTGAAAAATCTATGACCCACCAATTCATCTAGTGACAATAAAAATCAATCGATTTTTGTGTAATTCGATAATTTTGAAAAAATTCTCAACATCAGGCTAGTTAGGTTTGAACATGCAACCTCTAACTTAATTAGCATACTAGAACTTACGAAGTAACAACTACTAGTGTTTCAACAAGGTGTTTTGGCGTTTAGTGGAACATTTTATTTATTTCATTGTACTTTTAATACTTTGAGTATGTTATTTTACTTTATTATAGAGTTCACCGGCTCAACCAGTCCACCTATGGTTGAACTAATTCCCTCGCCTAGTTGATTACTTGGTTGGGTTAGTAACTGCCGACGAAAGTCATTGTGCCGTTTCAATAAATATGAGTTTTCCTTCTAGAATTGCAATCTCTTTTCCTTTTTCTTCTTGCCTGACACTTTAAATAGTTTCTCTAATCTGATTATTCAAACGTTCGTACTTCTGCGTGTCCATGTTGTGTTTACAAAAGCAAAAGGCATACAATGAAACTGTGAAAGAATTTATTTCTTGTTCCGGCCTCATAGTCTATGTTCCTTTCGGCTTCAATGCCAGACAATTCCATAAAGTGGAATAAATCATCATGACAGAGCTGAATTTTTTTTTTTTTTGGTAAAATAAAGTTTGGATAGATTCGATTTCAGTTACCATTACGGATCAGAGAATGCCTTTGGGACTATAGATTGTTTACACGGATTCTTACAAATCACCTATTAATACAGACCTTACATCGACAGCGGGATTTAAATACACGACATTTTATGAGAAAGTGACCCGTTTTTATCAATTAAACCAACTTGTGCTGGTAGAGACTATGGATCAGAGAATGCCTTCGGGACTATAGATTATTTACAGGAATTCTTACAGATCACCTATCAATACAAGCCTTACATCGGCAACGAGATTTAAATATACAACATTTTACAAAGAAGTGACCCGTCCTTACTAATTGAACCAACTCGTGTTGACATAGTTGATTCTTTTCTACATATGTGGCTTTTTACTTATATTAACTTGATCGAGTTCAACGTACAATAGCTAGGATGGAAGAAACATATTCGTTAATTACCTCATATCACCAAGAAGAAATTGCAAAGAAAGAATGAAAAAGTCAAAAAGAAAAAGGAGGCCTAGATTCTGCATTTGTTTACTTTCAAGCCAAGTCCGCGAGAAAATATGCTACAACTGTCAAGCAAATGCTAAAAATTTTGGAAGTTGTTTCAATAATAGTGGAATACTGCATGAGTATCTTCCCTTTTGTCGCTCGACATGATATTATTATTCCGTTTATAGTAATTGCATGGTCTTAGGGGAGGCGTTTTAAGACACTGATTCATTGTTAGGTTTAGGGTTCGGATTCTGGATTTGATAGTCGGAGGTGGGAAGGGCATGGAATTGGTGGGAGATGAAAAAAAAAAAAAGCATGGTTGCTCAGGTTTGCTTGGAAGTGTTAAATATTCTTAGCATAAAGGAGCCAAATTTGAAAAATGAGAAAAAAATTACTAGATTGTACAAAAGTTATGATAAAATTTAAGAAGCTAATTATAATTTCCGAAGATGCAAAATCACACTTGTTTCACATCACAATATATTCCATTTGCATAAGTCTTGCAATTGCACGGTTGCCCAGGTGTGCTTGACAAAACGAATTATTCTAATCAGCAAAAAGAGAAGAAAATATGAAAAAGAGAATTACTAGTTATTACAAATATTATGATAAAATTTAAAGAGGGTAATCATAATTTACCAAAATGCAATATTTTGCCCATTTTGTAACGAAGTAAATCACAGGTAATTTTTAATTTTTTTTTGTACATATTCTAGAAAACTAGAACGTAGAAGCAACAGGACATGTAAAAATTAAAACCACCCCAGATAAATATGCCAATTGTGTTTTTCAATTATATTGGAAGCATCTTCAGATAAAAAAAAAAAAAGAAAAAATGAAAAGAAATAGTGGCAGCTAAAATTATCTATGGTGGCAGATTATTCATTCCGTTAGTCACCGCCTTCCCCAGTTGCACCTTGCAAACTTATCCCCAAAGAAACCTCCAAACACTAACCAATAACCTGTTTGTATCGTTCCATAGCTATTCAATTATTCGCACGCAAACTTCAAACGAAATGTATATTTTGTTGGACTAGGATAACTTAGTATGACTAATTTGTTCTCCATTCCAAAATCTTAGAGTCTGTTCGGATTGCTATTTTTCAAAATTATTGTAGAAAAATGTACTGTAACAATTTTATGGATGTGAAGCAAAAAAAGAATGATTGAAAAATCTATTCACAAAAAACGTAAAAATTTTTAGAGAAAAATTGCAATTCAGACAAGGCCTTAGATGCAGAACATCTTTCGTACACGCAACTGCTGAACCCCAATTGAATAACTAAAGTTTATATATTTGTCTTTCATCCCAAAAAAAAAAAAAAGTCTCTAATGACCGAGTCCTGAATCCCTAATGAAATTAATGTGGTCCTGATTTTGTTGGCACAAGTTATGATCAATTCTTGAATTGAGAACTAAATAGTAGTAGTATCTATTTCTCTATGCTCTGGCTTTCTGGCTAGTTAAGTCATTGGATCATTTTGACTTCACATGAAAATCCCAGAGAGAAAATTGTGCTGGTGGACCATGCCCTTACTCATTTCACGCGGGTTTTAATTTTAATATTATGGATGCTGGTTTTATGAAGACAAACTGCGCCCATGTTTAAAATATGGGAAACAATCCTCACTGTCATCAATTCACCTTTTTGATAAAGCAATAAAAAAAAAAAAAGAGCTTGTTCACAGTTCACACCCTTAAATCAAGTATTCCAAACAATTCTCAACAACCAGAAAAAGATGTAGAAATCCACCCAGTTGGGATCCTCTATGCCACTATTCGGTGTCAAATTCAGTGTCAATCCCACTTATCATATGATGGTAGAAGAAATTTAAATAACTAACACGTGACAAATTAAATAAATAGAACACTTGGCATAAATATAGAAGTGACACTGAATTATCACTGGAAAAGTGACACTGAGGATCCCGAGTGGTAATCCACCACCTGAGAATAGTTTAAATTGTAATATCATTAAAAGGAGGGAAAAAAATCAAGGACCCCATTTGCAAAAGCTTGATCTCGTACTTTTGTAAGTGATTTCATTTGAAACTCTCAGCATGACACTACTATAAGAATTTTTCTGACATGTATTCAGGGACAGTGGGTAATATAAAAAAATTACTATGTCGATATACTCACTTGTTTTCCCCTTTGTAGCTAGTAGCTTACCTTGTTCAAATTTATTTTCTTCAAAAATTTAACATCGAGGCATCAATTAACAAGTGCCCTGTAAACAACTAAGCAAATCCACAAGGCACGCTCGAAATATTTCTCAGCTAGTAGGGATATTAATCAAGCGATTCTGAAGACTTTGTTCGACTATCAAATCTTTTCTTTTTTGCTTTTCTATTGTAAGAATTGAAGTCTCTCTTAAATGAAAAGTAGAAAAAAAATCATAAAAATTATTTTCCTCTATTCATGTTAACAACTACATAACAGCCCTCCGAGACTTGGTCTGGCGGTTGAGGTTGCTGAAGATGGAGTCTTAGATCCCTGATTCGAACTTTGCTGCCAGCAAGTTGTGAAGGATGGGGAATAATCTGCGAGATCCACTCCCTGCGGGACACAAAAAAAAAAAAACTACATAACACTACTGGACAAAAACACTATTACAAAATACCATATGCACTTTCTTTTTATGCATTATACGGTCAAATAGATGACAAACATAATCAAAAGCATTTCCAAACCACGGTCTATATTAACGTTGGCGCTTATGTTTATCAAAGAAAGGAAAAGAAAAATAGATATTGGATGTTGAATGGACTGATTCCGGTTCCACCATGTTGACTAGTTATGGTCCAAAAAATAGACAATGCTCTCTTGACTTTTCTATTTCATTCCATGGCATGGTCAATTTCGGTATTTCAAGACATGCTGCTTCACCCCAACTTCTCATGTTCCAAACTTCCAATTGCTATCGTTCTAGAGTTCCCCAAAAACCCAGAACCTTGAAAGGAAATCCTCTTGCCGCCTTCATTTTTCCCACATACCAAAACTTTTTATGTCCATTTCCTAATTAACATGCACTTCCCCGTTGTTTATGGCAAAGAACATTGGCCCTTTTACCACACCTATATATACCAAGACGTTTCCTCCCTTCCTCCCCAAGCAATCAACTGAAGTTATTTATGGTTCATAGTTTCTTTCTTTCTGTCACCAAACCTCCCTCTTCGTTTTCTCTTCCTCTTGCTTCTTTGATACCATCACTACCATCATCAAAAATGGTTCTCTCAAAAACTGCTTCAACGTCTGATGTTTCAATTCACTCTACATTTGCCTCTCGCTATGTTTGCTCTTCCTTACCAAGGTAAAGTAATGAATGCATATCTTTATTATACTCTCTCAGCCTCATACTATATGTTCTGCATAATTTGTAATGTAAGTCAATATTAAAGATGTTTCCATGGATCGTGTGTGATTTGTTCTTAGTAATCTTGTTCTTAGAAATCTTGTTGTATACTTTTTGATTGCTGCTTGTTAATCTTGCTGTATACTTTTTTGTCTCAAATTTAATCTTACCGTATATAACTTTGGCATTAGTGTGGAAACGTTTTTCATGGCATGTAGATTTAGCAATTGATGTTTGTGGCGGCTGTGTAGGTTCAAGATGCCAGAGAACTCAATACCAAAGGAGGCAGCTTACCAGATCATCAATGATGAGTTGATGCTTGATGGGAATCCAAGGCTCAACTTGGCTTCTTTTGTGACAACGTGGATGGAACCAGAGTGTGATAAGCTGATGATGGAAGCCATCAACAAGAACTATGTTGACATGGATGAATACCCTGTCACAACTGAACTTCAGGCATCTTCAATCTTCATTATTTTTCTTGTATTCAATGTTCAGTAAGTTATTGGAAAATCAGACATCAAAAGAGATCCAAATATTGCACTATAATACTAGTACTTTTGTTCATATTATGATGTCTACTATGTGTACGCGTTTCCACTTAGCACACTTTTCTTGAATTAAACGCGTAAACGATTAAAGTTTGTAGCCCTAGAACTTCAGGCCCCTAGTAATAAAGTGGGCTGAGGCTCAGGAGGCATTTGCGTAGAAAATTTTGGTCAAAAGCACGATACTACTTGAGGACTTTGTGGAAAATTTTTGCTCACCTTTCTAATCTCCTTTTGGATGTAAACTAAAACTTCCACTTCTTATAATCTCCTAACAAATATGTGTTAGTGAGTGTCTACACACACACACACACAGAGATAAGCATTGCTCTTCATGATACTTATTATGTAGCTTTGCTTTATTTACAGGATGGCATTCTTGGTATACACTTACACACACACACACACACACACACACACACACACACATATATACATACACGTGTATATATGTATATGTGCAACGAAATCAAACACAAATTTGGCCTAATATACATGTCATGCATTTAGTTGATTTGATGGTATAACACAAGAAAATTGAAGAATAAAGAAGAAGAAGAAACCAAAGTAATGAAGGATGTGTGATTTTATAACTTTCCCATTTTTGGTTGATCAAAGCCATTTGTTACTGTATTGCTCAACATTGTACAAAACTCTATGCAGAATCGCTGCGTAAACATGATAGCACACTTGTTTAATGCTCCACTGGGAGAGTCAGAGGCAGCTGTTGGAGTAGGAACAGTAGGGTCATCAGAGGCCATAATGCTAGCAGGGCTTGCTTTCAAGAGAAAATGGCAAAACAGAAGAAAAGCAGAGGGCAAGCCTTATGAAAAGCCCAATATTGTTACTGGAGCCAATGTCCAGGTATGAAGCATTTCACAGTCCATATCTTGTTACTTCTCATTCTATGGATCTATTATATATATATGATTATCTACTTGCAGGTAAAAAATATCACTTTCTAATTCGTACAAATTTACTATTTCATTATGTTGTGTGCAGTTCTAAAAACTTACATTTCCTTCTCTCTTAACCATAATTACTTTTTATGGATAATTCATGACTTTAGTCAACTATTCTTGATTGTTTATTTGAGAACTTTCTGTTATAAACCATGATCTACATGGATCATCTTGCATATATTGTGACTTTGACAAATAGAATATATCTAGAATTCTAATTATTGCGAGAATTTCATGTAAACCCTACCTACTGTTGAGAATTCTTTATCTACCCCCTCCTTCCCCTCTCCTCCCCCCCCCCCCCCCCCCCTCTCTCCAACCAAGAAAAAGGGGGAAAAAAAAGTTTACCTAAAGTTGGGGCAAGTTACACACAAATGTAGAAAGTTTTGAAAAATCTTATGCATGAGGTTCCTTAATTTATCCTCTCTTCTTTTTTTTTTTTTAGATTTTTTATTATCATGACATTTAAGAGGAAAGAATGCACTTAAACATCCGGTGAAGTTGACAAGCTTTTGGTTCAGGATGGACGTGTTCTTAAATTGACATATGCTTCTTAACTTCTGCAGGTGTGTTGGGAGAAGTTTGCAAACTACTTTGAGGTGGAGCTTAAGGAAGTGAAGTTGAGGGAAGGCTACTACGTGATGGACCCTGTGAAAGCAGTTGAAATGGTGGATGAAAATACCATATGTGTTGCGGCTATTTTGGGTTCAACACTCAATGGAGAGTTTGAAGATGTCAAGCTCTTGAATGATCTTCTCATTGAGAAAAACAAGCAAACTGGGTAACTATAAACATTCCCTTTTTTCCTCTTCTCTGATTCAAAATTGTTCAGCAAACCAAGAAAATAAGTAGGCTACCTTAAACATTAGAGACTAACACTCCTCCTTAAACATTGGCAGTTGGGACACCCCAATTCATGTTGATGCAGCAAGTGGTGGATTCATTGCTCCCTTTCTTTATCCAGAGCTTGAGTGGGATTTCAGGCTTCCACTTGTGAAGAGCATCAATGTGAGTGGGCACAAGTATGGTCTTGTATATGCTGGAATTGGATGGGTTATTTGGAGGAGCAAAGAGGACTTACCAGAAGAACTTATCTTCCACATAAACTACCTTGGAGCTGATCAACCAACCTTCACCCTTAATTTCTCCAAAGGTGACTAAGGCCACTTCCCATGTATATATTTCTTAAATTTCCTTTCTCCTGATATGCTCTTTAACAAGGTCTCACATGACAAAAATTTTTCCTTCAATTCTTTAGGTTCTAGTCAAGTCATTGCTCAGTATTATCAACTCATTCGCTTGGGCTTTGAGGTAAGAACCTGATAGAATTATTGCAGAATGCTCATCCTTCATCATCCAGACACAAATATATGAATGCCTGGATGGCGAAAAGTCTCAAATTCAACTTCCACTAGGGTGGATGGAGATTGTATTCTTACTATATGAATAAGAACCAAGTATTGATCTTGAAATTCTGATCTACAGGGTTACCAAAATATCATGGAGAATTGTCGCGGAAATGCTCTTGTGCTTAAAGAAGGATTGGAGAAGACAGGTCGATTCAACATTGTATCCAAGGACGAGGGGGTTCCCTTGGTTGCATTTTCTCTTAAAGACAACAGCTGCTACAATGAGTTCAAGATCTCAGAAATGCTGCGCAGGTTTGGATGGATTGTGCCTGCATACACCATGCCAGCAGATGCACAGCATATCGCCGTGCTTCGTGTTGTTATAAGGGAAGACTTCTCTTGCACCTTAGCAGAGAGACTTGTGCTTGATATCACAAAGGTCCTGCATGAATTGGATACACTCCCAGCTACATTGAGTACTAAGGTTTTGAATGCTAGTGAGGAAAAGAAGGTCAAGAATGGCACTGTGGTTAAGAAAACAGAGATTGAGACACAAAGGGAAATCACTGATTTTTGGAAGAAGTATGTTATGCAGAGGAAAACAAACGTCTGCTAGATTTTTGCTACACAGCCAAGCTACCATTGTTCTAACTGAGAGTTGAAGTTTTTCTTTTCTAATTATTGGTCTTTCGAATTAAAGAGACATTAAACTGTCTCCCTTTCATTCTTTTATGCTTTTTTGCGTTTTCCTTTCATTTTTAACATGAAGTAGCGCACGATCTTGTCAAGGTCTCAGCAATTTTTAAGCATTACTATATTGTTCAACCTATGCTACTTTTCTAACATATTGTCATATTTGTAATTTTCCTTTCTTGTTATAATGAATGCATGATCTTTAATTCTAGTTTTCCAATCAGTAGCACCAGTAATATCCTTGTAAATGCTTGCACTTCATAAATGGTATGATGCTAAAGGCATCAAACATTAGTTTATAATCAAATGAAAATTCTCTTGATAATCATTTTAGAAACTGGAAAAGCGCTATGTACCATCCACAAAAGCAAAGCAAACTACCTTGTCCTAAAGGACTTAGTTTACCATCCAAAATGCAACCAGCTTGGCATTAGCCATATAATGCTTGCGGATCATTTATTTCTGCAACCTGTTACCCCCGGTAAAACTACAATTCTGATTAGGCTTGAGGCCTAAAAAGGGGAAATGTGAAATTTTCATTGCTGGAAGTTCTCCAACAGGCATACGGGTCTTCAGGGACCAAATAGGTAATGAGGAAGGGTGAATTTCAAGTACCATATTTCAATGTTCCTCTGACAAGTTCAAGATTGACTTTTTCTTACCATAAAGTCCTGGTTGATAAATTTTCAAAGTAGAATCAAAGGCTGGGGGTGCTAAGATTTCAACATATGATGAAAGATTACAACTAATTAAATCGTCGTTTATTAGGTTGTGATCATATTGGAGTGGTATCTTTATGAGTCCTATAAAACAGTTATTACGAAAACTGAAAATATGCTAGATGCATTTCTCTGTCTGAGATTAAACACGTAGCTGCTAGAGCCAAGTGGGAAGATACTTGTAAACCTGTGAAATCAGGGGGCCTTGATTGATCAGTTTAGAACTTTAGGTAATTGAAATAAAGCTTTGCGGTTAAAACATGCTTGGGATATCTGTGTTCGGAAAGATTCTTTGTTGATAGCTTGGCTTCACCCTATAAACTCAGAAAATTTTATCTTTCATAGTCTGTGCTGTGCTTAGGGATGTAATCGAATCGAACTCCTCACGAGTAGCTCAGTTAAAAGCTTGACTCGCACTCGGTCAAAACTGAGTGCTAGTCAAGTACGAGCAGCTCGATAATTATTCAAGCCGAGCTCGAGTATTGTTTTTTTAAACTCGATGGCTGCTTGAGCTTTATCGATCACAAAGTAATTAATTAAGAATTATATATTTAGTTATTACAATTTCACTCTTTTAAGTTTGACAGTTGTATAAATTACCAGAATTACTCTTTTAGTCGAGTCAAATACTTGAGCTTGATCATACTCACAAAAAAAATCGAGCATAATCGAGTCGATCTCGAGTTTTCAAACTATTCTTCGAGTTCGAGTTCGAACTCCATTTCTGCTGCTTGCTCGAGCTCGAGCAATACCTCTCTATTATCGAGTCGAGCTCGAGTATATTGATACTCGTACACGACTCGACTCAATTCTTGAGAAGTATGTTTTAGCATCTGATTCAGTTGTGATAACTCTGGTCTAGTCATGGACAAAAGAACGACTTGTCAGATGGGGCTCTACCGCTGCTCTATTATGCTGCTTGTGCTACAGAGAAGTGGAAATCACGGAGCATTTGTTCTTTAAATGTGACTTTACTTCTTATGTCCTGTCAAGGTTTACAGGCTTGCAGCAACATATGGGTCGTTGTTCAGGGGAGAGCATAAATGGACAGGAAAACTTGCTTGGTTGTCCAGCTTTTGGTGGGTGATTCATTTCTGAATTACTAGCTCTGGAATGAAAGCAATAGGCAATTTTAACAAAGGAGTAAACTAGCTCTGGAGTGAAAGTAATAGGCAATTTTAAATCATTTTTGTTTGTAGCTTTTGCTGTGGCTGTGGTAATTTTGTAGCAGACTACAGCAGACTGACAATGGTATATAGTTAAAACTGTCAAATGAATAATTTGATTCGCTCGCAATTCATGTGATTGGAAATACGAGGGGCGTTCAATGTCAAGCAAATAAAATTTATAAAAGGTAATAAAAATTGCATAGTGTAATATATTTTATTTCAATCTATAAAATTCAATCTTTGGGGGGCAATAGTGGAGATGGATTGAATATTATGAAAGTTCATGCCCCTAGAATCAATGTAGCTCCACCCCATGATCAAAATTACTCCCCTAGAAGATTTTGTTTCGAATAACACTATAATATTTATTTTATATGACGTATGTGAGATAAAAATATGATTCGAAATCGTGTTTATGATACAAGTTAACTAATATTTTAAAAAAATTTTTTTCCAAATATGGTATCCAGACATAAAACAAACAAAACTACTTGACCAAGTGGCAAATCTACAGTAAGTTGGTGATATTAGATTATTAGTTCTATAGGACGGGTGGTGAATGGTGATGCTACTTTTCAGTCTAGTAATCTTTTGATGTCTTCCACTATTCCCTGCAGGATTGTGGAATTCTACGTGGACTTGTTCTTTAACAAACAGCTATGGAACTGTCCAATATCACATCAACTTTAAGATTTACGCCCAATACCCACTTAAGAAGCAATACTGTCACGCCTGAAAGCACCAAGCACGTCTACACAAAACACTATGGATGAATTGAAGGTACTGGATTCTGTACTTGGCTGCAGAAAACCAGCTGCTCGCTGACCAAAAACAGGGCGATAATGCCATTTGAGGTTTGAGGCAATGTGAAAGGACAATTTAATATTGAGAGGCCAAACTCTAAAAGTATATTGCTCTCAACATTCTATAAGAATCACATTTCTTTTGTTTTTCTTGAAAGCAATTTTTCTTTTCCCCTCTTTTTTTAAAAAAAAAGAAAATACAACCGGGGTTAAAGGAATTCAACACATTTCATATTCCGGCCAATGCTCTTCAAAAGCAATTATATGCTTGTAGCAATGTTTTTAAATTTGAACCAATAGGTGAATCGGATGAGCTTTTGGCTTGCGGTTCAACCGGTTCAATTACGTGGACCGATTATCCAACAAATTTTTATTTATTTGAATGTTTAACAATCTGAAAAATACTAAACTAAAAAAAATAGTTGCAATCGGTTCAATTGTCTAGTTTTGACCGGTTTACCCGGTTCTTGATGGAATTTTTTGAGTTTCTGAGTTTAGCATAGATCAAAATGGTGCCTATGATCGGTTCGCAATTCAACCAATCGAATCGGGCAGTTCAATTAATTTTTCAAAACACTGGCTTGTAGTATTTGGGTGGTGAGCTTTTAGTACAAGTTTGATATGGAAGGTATTAGTATATGAACTATGAATTAAGAGCTACCTACTAGTCATATTTGTCTTTGGAAAGTCCTGTACATGGATTGGGCTTTTCTCACTGTGCCCAAATGATATTGGTTTATTACGCAAACTTTTCTACATAAAAACACATATTAAGATTTACCTTACTGCTCTCGTTGCAATTGTATATTTTTTTAATTTAATTTTACTTTTCTAAGAAATTAACAGTTGGGGCTCTTCTTAACAGGTATCCATTAAAACTGGTTAGACATACCATGATTATTTTGTTAAATATACTAAAAATTAGTTGTTGAACACAAAATACACCAAAAACATTTTGGTAAATTAACACATCATAATAGGCTATGTATTTGATATATTTTGTCGAGAACATTTTGGTCTAGTGGCTAAATTTTAGATCTCAGGAATTAAATATTTTGGCTTTAAATTCCTTTTTCATCGCTTTACTTCTTAAATCACATCTCTCCCTTTAAAAAAGGCTATATAGCTTATGCTTCCATGTTAATATATTAAGAAAAAAGGGAATCTGAAACTCAAATTTATGCATCCTAAATCCTAATTCTATCAAAGTTATTGATGTTAATGGTTACAGTCATTAACATATAAAAGGTGTGAATATATGAACAAGTATATTTAGCCCTTCCAAAGAAGAAAAAAAGATATTGAATGTTAATCTCTCAATCATGAATCCTGCAAACAAAGTAAATCATTACTAGAGCACTAAACTTAAGACTCTTCCACGTTGCCAAATCCAACCACCCCACTAAAGCTCCAATTTTCCCACCTTTCACATTTGAACTCCGACCCTATAAATTTGCAAAAATTAGTTGGGACACCAAACCAATTTCACCAAGAAACTCAAGCTGAAAAAACTAGCAAAAAAATGGTGTCCAAGAATGTAATTTCCATTGTCACATTGCTTGTCTACTTGGTTGCATCCCATGCAATTTTCCAGCAAGCAAGTGCAGCGGGAGAGTGTGGAAGAACTCCGATTAATGGCGCTGCAACCAGCTTAAGCCCTTGCTTAGGTGCTGCTCGTAATGCTAGAGCTAGGGTAACCCCAATTTGCTGTGGAAAAGTTAATGCATTGATCAGAACTGCTCCAAGATGCCTCTGTGCTGTTCTGCTCTCACCTTTGGCAGGAAAAGCTGGTATTAACCCTGCTGTTGCCATTACTATTCCCAAAAGATGCAACATCAGAAACAGGCCTGCCGGAAAGAAATGTGGACGTAAGTACAATAATTTTCATGCTTTTTCTTGTAAATTGGCCAGTCCCATTAATTTCTTTAGGCTTAAATTATTGGAGACTGGTTAGACTAATTCAGGCATTTATCAAATTGTTGATATAACCAAACCTATTACAGTCAATATTTGAATACTAATTCCTTGTTGCTGTGGTGTAAATTGCAGCTTATACGGTGCCATAAATCAAGAGCCAACGCACAAGAAGCTGAACAATCTTATATGGTGTCTTCAGATGGATGATGTTTAATAAAAGTGGTGCTTGTTGCGGAAAAAAAATTTTTATTGCTAAAAAAAAGTGGTGCTTTGTTTTGAGAAAATAAAAGGGTTGCTTGTCTAGTGGGTCATATGTTACTGCAATGATCCAAGTCAATGGCAACCTTCTTGTGTTGAATTTCTATGTAATTCTCTTTCAGTTATAATGATAATTTAATGGTTTCTCTTGTCCATTGCTATATTGGTGGATTTGCCCTAGGTATAATACCAATCATTAGAGAAGGAAAATTAAATACCATGTTGCCTTTTTGTTTTATCTTCTATGATACACTAGTTTTCTGGAAACTAATGGAATGAATCAGGATTCACATTGTTTTGGTCCATCAAAGTAGCCAAAATTTTTAAATTTGCACAACTTGACAAATTTCAGCTTGATCCTCCAAAAAATCAAATGCGTTTGAGTTGAGCCCCTCAAATGTAGTTCCATTTTTAATATAATGTCTATGTATCATGAAGGGACCAGTGCACCAAAGGAAAATGGCTGGCGGCCTTTCCAGTAATTTTCCACTCTTTTCCACCTCATTCACCCTTAGAAAACAGAAATCTGGAATCTGAATCCATTAAGTTATTGAATTGTTAAGTACTAAATCTGATCCATTTAAATATATATCACATTAAATGATAAATGAATAGCTTATCACTTATTTTTGGGAGTAAGTTTTGTTTACAAAATTCAATGCTATTTAATTAATTCAGATGTTCAAATTTTGGTTATTAAATACGTTTGAACATGTTAAAATCTAAATCTGTTAAATTTAAATATTGAATTGGATTATCAAACAGACCTTCATTTCGCACTTCTCAATTTCATCTACATGAGATATTGATGGCGGGCTTTCATCAAATGTGAACTATTCGGAAACAAGCACATTACCTTAGATATTATTCTTTTTTAATGGCTTCATTTTAACACTAAGGGTCCGTTTGATAACACACAAAAGTGTTGAAATTGAACTTTTTCAGACATTCAGATGTTTTGGGTGTTTGATAAATAAAAATTCATCTACTAAGCAGTGCTGAACTTGTGTGTAGTTTTTTCAATACAAAAATCCTAACTGAATGCTTAATTCTGATAAGAATCAATAGAATTACTACAACTACCTTATCTTATCTATCAAATCTACCCTTGTTTTTTTAATTATGTTTAAAATTTTTATCTAATGAAACAACATGATATTTTCTATCTAATGGTTTTCTATTTCTCTTTTCTCCATTTTTAATGACTTTCACATTTTCTCCATACTTCTCATATAATATATTTCATCTTTTATATTAATTTGATTTAAAAATAAAAATTGTCATTTTTCATACCTAACAATTTTAAACTAATTAAATCATAGGTTCTATTTCTTTTTTGAATGAAAAGATATAAGGGCAAAATTGTTAAATTTAATTTATTAAGTATTCAGCTATAAATGTTTATCAAACAATATAAATAGGTTCACCATTAAAATTCAGACATTCATATATTTTTTGCAGTGATTAAAATTCAGCAAATTAATTGTTTCAGTATTCGAATTTTAGAATTCAGATTCAATTTTATCTAACAGAACCTAAGTGATAAAAGATTTGATACCAAGCATCAACTTTAGATCACTTCTTTTTTTTTTCTTGGGCCGAAGTGAAAATTTTTACTTTTAAGAGCTCAATCAAAAATTTTCATTACCTAGAGGTGAATAGAGAATCAACCCACGTTAGATCAGATATTGAGTTTGATTGGCCACATTTAAGGTTCCTCCGTATAGGAGGCAGGCACCACCATTAATAATTTGATTGGATTACATCCCATATTACAAATGCCTAATGTGGAGGCCAATTGTGGATTTGTCCACCTCGGCACCATCTTGGGGTTAAGGGTGAACCCTTTAAATCCTGGTAGCGCTTTTGGAGGGGCCTCCCTAGGATTCGAACCCTTGACCTTTAAGGTCTTTGGGTTGGAATGCCTAGTACCACTTGAGCTACTATGAAGGCCAATTGTGTATGGAATGCCTGGTACCACTAGCTCAAGTGGTACCAAGCATTCCAACCCAAAGACCTTGAAGGTCAAGGGTTCGAATCTTGGGAAGGCCCCTCCAAAAGCGCTACCAGGGTTTAAAGGGCTAGCATTTTCAACTAGCTTGAAACATCAAAATGATGTTAGCTAAATGAAAATCCAACTCATACCACAAATACAAACTAAATTATGATCCACTTTTTTAATTTTAGAAATTTTCATATTTATATTTATCACTTAGACATCTTGTAATTTTTTATCACCATTTTTATGTCTTTTTTCTTTTGTTTTTGTGTTTATAGTAAAGTCTCTTTGAGAGTTTCTTAGTAAAAGTTTCTTCTCTCTTAATGATTCCTAATGAGAGTTTTCTCTTCTCCTAAGGGTTCGCAAGTGAGATTTTCTTTTCTTTTAAAGACTTCTGGTGAGAGTTTTATCCTCAATTAGGGATTTCTAGTAAAACTTTCGGTACTTAGACTATTTCTTGTATTAGATCTAAGTTTTTCCAAATTTGATTATCGAATCTAAGATTTCTTATATCTCTACCTTGTAAGATTTCACCTTAATATTTGGACTTGAATAGATCTGAAAAAAAGCAGCCAGTATAGTTAAAGAGGAGAGCGGTGGATTGGGTGATACGTGGGAGGGAATGTAAGTGAGTCGTTTTGAATTCAAAACCTCTCACTTACACTAAAATAAGGTATGATTGGAAGTATGGATTCAAAACCTCCCACCTCCCATTTACACTAAAAACTAAAATAAGGTATGATTGGAAGTATGGATTCAAAACCTCCCATTTACACTAAACCCATTTACACTAAAAAAATGTATGGTTGAAAGCATGCATAGATTTTTTTGGGTTATAAATACTTTATCTATAGATTTTTTCGGAACTGATTTTCTAGATTGTAGGACCCCTCGTGTAATGACCCAAATCTCCAAGTAATTTTTGGACTGAAATGATTAATCCAAATTACTAAACGGCCCAAGCACCTAAGCTTTTAAACCCATTTCTTTCCTCTTCCTTTACCGATGTGGGATACTACACCCCGCTTGCACTGAAAGAAAGGATGGTTGAAAGCATGTATAGATGTTTTGGGATTATAAGTATTTTATCTTTAGATTTTTTTGGAACTACAGTGTAACATTCTATTGATTTTTCTAGATCTGTAGGATCAAGTATTTATTCCTCAGATTTATTTGTATCTGTACATAGTTGATGTAATTTCTATTATTAGTGCAGATTTAATGAAATAATAATTTTTTTAATCAAAAAGTATTAACCAGATATTTTATATTTATAATCCTTATCAACTCGACTAGTAAACAAACATCTTAACAGAATATACCTTAGCGTGGTCGGCCTTAAGCCTGTTGCCTGAGCCTTATTAAAATGTGTTGGGCTAATTTTGGGCTCAAATACCAATCCAATTGCAATCGAGGTTGAATTTGGGTGGCACATAGCTCCTAAAACTTAAAGTTCGGCTCAAATACTGTACCTGTACATACATTATACAAAGCATTGTACAGGATGTGCATACAGTAATTAGATTCTACGTTTAATGCGGCTTTTTGTATTTCGATGGTTTTATTTTAGGGTTAATCACAAAAACTTCCCTTAAGGTTTAACTAGTTTTGCACTTAATCCTCTAATGCTATTTTCTTCTCACTGTATCCCCTAAATCGTTAGTCAACTCTAACTTTGTCTAAGGAAAATGTCAAAAAGACATTTATACCATTAAAGGATTACTCCAATAAATCCCCTTAAGATATAGCGTTTTGCACTTTACTCTTTGATATCATTGTTCTCTTAATTTGTCTATTTGTCTCTAAAACCACTCAAGAGAGATAATATTTAAAATATCAGTATCCCTAACATAATAATAAAAGTTATTGTATATTTATGGATATAGGTCTAGTTCAATTGTATCTCCATAATTACAGGGTTTTAGATAGAGAAAAAAATCATGCTCATTTTCCATGATAAGGGGGAAAATAAAAATTATTAGTATTATTAAAGATATATAGATTGGATTTGTTTGGATAGAAGACTATTTGGAAACTTTTAAAAAATAATACTGCAATACTTTTTGTGATTTGATATTTGTGAAATAAAAAGGTAATTGAAAAATATTCAAAGATGATTGAGATATATGCTTATGATGCAACAAAAAAAATTTAGACAAATTTAGCAATCCAAATAATTTTTAATAGCATCTAATCATTCAATATTAAAAAAATGACCATAGAAACTTTGAACCCAAATGAACCATTTTTTCTCTTTTTAAGTATCGCAAACAAAAAAATGTATACTCCAATAAAGAAAACATCTAGTTATTAAAAGAAAAGTGCAACGATATGCACATTTATAAGAGAAGCCGACAATATTCAAGCATTTTTAGCCTTTTAATAATAATTTCACAAATTATTTTTTAATAACAAGTTTTGTTATTTTTTCCAATGATTACCTGAAATTAGTAAGATATTTCTCTCAATCTAGAAAAGGTATAATTATAGGATGAAATTTAATCAAGAACATATCTATAAATATATATTTTTTAATAACTATGTTAGGGATATTGATTTTTTAGACATTATTTGTCTTGGGTATTATAAAGTATTGGAGTTGACTAACACTTACAGTGACAAATAGATAAATTGAAAAAAAAAATGATGTTAGGAGATAAAGTACAAAATAAGTTAACGAAATTACTGCATTTAACTATTAAGGATATAAATGTCCTTTGATATTACCATTACCCAATTTTGAAGTTAATTAACGGTTTAGGGGCAAACGCCTACAAACAGATCGCTTGGATTTATCCATGGTTTGTTTTAGTTTATTCCTATTCTTGAAAATCCTACTTCTTAAGTCTAATTCATTTTAACGCTATTGTAAATAGAATTTTTTAATTTTCTATTTAAATATGTTATATATAATGCCATTTTGTCCCTTTCCTTTAAAGGATAAGATATAGATACTCAGTTTGATCTATTTCTTTATCTCCTCATGAATCGTATGCTTGTAACAATAGGATAGAATTTTTTTTTTTTCAATTCTAATCAATTGGACGTATTGTGCCAGTTTTTTTTAGTAATATATTTGGAAATCTCTGTTGATATCTTATTAACACTATTTCGAACACAATCGGCATATTCCAAAATCACTGTTACTCATACATCTTTACCCTTGGCCATGATTTTTTATTTACTCAATTCGTCTATTTTCGATTATATATTATATAGAAAGGAAGGGAAAAAAATAGAAGTTACTAACTCGAAATCCAATTATAAAAACTATAGTAAATGAAGGTCATATTGTCTAAACTCTATTTCAAATCGAAGTCATAGTATGGTTTCAAATGTGAGGTAAATTTAGCATGCCAAAACTCTTTCACAAAGAGAAATTGGCGAGATAGAACAAGTTTTTATTGATACAAAAACGAGAACTCATAATAGGGTGGAAGTTATACAATCAACAAACTAGCTTATGAATGGTACGAATATAACTCAATTAATACCAAAAATAAACTCACAAATAGTTGGAGAAGAAACTCACATATAATCAAACTTGAACCTAAGAGATCAAATTTGACTACTAGACCAAATCCTTGTGATTAGTGGACAAATGGTATAATTTTCTTTAGCATGTTCTTTTACTTATATTGAAACTTGTGCAATTGTTATTTCTTACCATTAACAATTTGTTCATCATATTCTTTAAATTTTATGCGGTTGATAATGCTAGTTATATGTTATTGCCAATTATAATCAATGTGATTTTTCTTTGAAGTTCTCAAAAGGAAAAAAATTAAATTTGGTTCACTCAATTTAGTCTTGTTACTAATGTTTTTCATTTGGTCAACTTAGATTTATACAAAACAACTTAGATTTACTAATGTGTATTTTTTTTCTTTGGTATATTTTACCGTATATTTTAGTCTAGCAATTAATTCACGTAAATGAACAATGATGAACCAATTACAAAAGATGAAGAAAAACAAATCAAAAGATTATAATAACAATGGGAACAAGGAAGTACACAAAATGAAAGGCGAGAGAGAGAGAAAAAGAGAGATGGAACGAAAACATAAAATGGAGTCCGCCATTTACTTTGCAACCAATATATTGTCCCACTTTTTATCCCGCTTTCTGTCCCATTTTTCATTAAAGTGTCACTTCTACTTCATAAACATCCTATTTTTATTTTTATTTAAATTGTCACTTCTACTTCATAAACATCTTATTTTTATTTTTATTTTTGTTTCCTTAAACTCCAATAACTACCAACAAGGTAAAAAACAAAAAACAATAGACCAAAAAAATTAATGTGTGTGTGTATGTATATATGATAGAAAAACAAAAAGTAAAGCAAAAAATTCATACAAATCCCATTTTTCTATGATACTTTTTTTAATCTATTGAGTTTTCTGTTTTGCCCCATAAATAGTTATTGACACTTTAGGAAACAATAAAGAATTAAATTAGGATGCTTGTAGAGAAGAAATGACAATATAATAAAAAGTGTGATAATGTATGAGATAAGAAGTGAGATAGAAGATTCATTGCGTTCTTATTAAGGGGCATAAGAGGGCTTGCTGATACTCTCTAGTCCTTATATGGTGTGTTTGGAGTTTGGAATGGATTTTTAAGGCATCGTAAATGAATGCAGTTGAAATGAATTGATTTCAAATTCACTTTCATTTCCAATATCTTGTTTAGGTAACAACTGTGGCATGTAAAAGGATTTTCAGCTACCATTAGACTATGGCATGTAAAAGGATTTTCAAAAAACCCCAATTACTAATTGAAAAACAGATTTCTCATTTAGATTGCACCGTAAGACTATCGGTATGGAAGGAGGAGTAAAAAACATATCAACCTAAAGCTCTATTTGCCTCACAAAAGTTGATGACAGAATGTATTTGTACAACTTTAAAATAGCGGTATAATATTCTATCACTATTGCCAAGTTTTACAAATAATTATATCTTACAATCTCTTGATAAGATGTTACACCGTTCAAGAACAATTAAACTGACAAGCGTTCTTGTCCCCTGCTTGATTGCCACAAGGATCTAGTTAGGTCTAATTGAACTACTAATCCTATAGAACAACTTATTGATTTTTACCCTGAAAACATTGGTCACCGGGTAAATACCCTTTTTCTTTTAAATTTTTATTTTTTTCCCCTTTTACAAGGAGGAGATCACTTTTAAGTAGGGTTCCTTTTATTTCTTTCTTTCCTTTGCACAACATACCGTTAGTCCTCATTTTTATGTACTTTTATTCACCATGGAGTGTATATTTATATTCTGCCGTAGATCCATAGCTTTTGCAAAGACCAAACCAAAGCAAATTCCAAAGTCAAATCCCTATCAATAATATACACTCACTACACAAAATACTATGTCACTACCGGCATCATAACACAATTGTCGTTCTGGATTCATTAAAAGGCAATGAATTCCTCCCACACAAAATTTGATGTTACATCTATAAACAGTACAAAGCTTTGTTTGGTGTTTAAAATTTTATCAAAATGACCCCATTTTCCCCGAACAATTTTTCCACTTCTTGCATTAGGCCCACCAACCCAATTGTCCCAAAGCCAGCATGCAATATGTAGTGGTCCCACCAAATGAATACTTCCCATGGAAACTCTCAAAAGATTTTTGAGGTGGGGTGTGGGGTCAAACTGATATGACCCCACAATGGCAAGAATGTGAAGGAAAAGTCCCGCAACAAAACCAAAAGGAGAAACAGTTGGGAAAGAATCAGTGAGAAAAATGAAAAAAAAGAAAAGCTGAGTTTGAATTCTGTCTCTTAAGCATGTCTTACTGGTCTTTCATGCACTGCCTTTGCATGGAAAAACATGATATCATAGCCACTGCAATAATTTAGTTCCCCACATATCCACTCATCCAGCACACAGTAACCCTTTTCTTCACCCCCCCCCCCCCCAAAAAAACCCAATTTATACCTATACCTATCTAAACTGTGCAAAATTTAAATTTTCTGCATGCATGTACAGAAATTCAAATATATATGTCATAGGTAATTTAATTTCTTAATTATTCGCCAATTTGTCACCTGTACAATATGTTGGTTACCTATTACACCAAAACTTATTAGTGTTATGCACATAATGGGAGAAGGGCAGATGTAATTAGTTTGCATATCGCTAATCTTATATATATTGTAAGTGTATACACCATCACTGTTAAATACATAATAAATATGTAAAATTTAAATTTTAAATTCAAATTAAGATTAGTTATCACATATGCAATGGTGATAGTGTATACACTGTCAATGTATGAAAGATTAATTCATATTGTTATTGTATTTATTACAAATTTAGTGCAAACTTATAGTCTCTGTGGTTTGTTTGAATTTTATTCATGTACATTGATTTGTAACAAGTACAACAATCAAACATAATTGCACTAAATGGTACTACTTAAATCCTTGTAAAATAATGTACTATCCATGTATATGTGTATATATACACAATACATATAAAAATTGAAAAGGGCAATATTGAGAATCCCAAGAAACAAATCCACTACTTTTCCCACTCTTGCTGGCAGTTGACTGACTGATTATTTCTTCCAAGATCATCTGATTTTGTCACTTTATTCTTGGACATTTCTCTTTTCTTTTTTAACTTTTTGCAAACTCTTTAAATACAAACCATCCAACTCTCTTACACCCAAGAACACTGCTGGAACACATATCTCTTCCAAGTTTCACCTCACACAGAGAAAAGATCATGGGTGACCTTCACTCCATTCCTTACAGCACCCTGCACAGTTCTTCCCTGGGTTGGGACTTCCACAATCTTGGAGTTTTCAACGCAGACATGCCCCAATGTAACATTACTACCTTTTCTTTCTCCTTTTTTTCTTCTTCTTCTTCTACCTTTTTTCTGCAGTGTTATATTATCTAATTTTTTTTTTGGCATAGTTTTGGAGAGCAGCATTAGTACCAGTACTCCACCGTTGCTTTCACAACTTGAATCTGATTTTTCTACGGGGTATCTACAAGATGCTTTATTTGAATTTAGCTCTAAAAGAAGGAGGCTGGAATTCTGCAACACAGATGATCAAAGTGAAGAGTTAGATAATTCCACCAGGGTATGTGAATTCTTGATTCTTCTAATTCATTTTCCTAGATTAAACTCTTTGTTATAGCTAGATTCTAACGAAATAGTTTCTTTTGACACAGAATTCTTGGAGTTCTACGTATTCACTGGACTACTACAACAATTATGATTATTTGAGTCAGATAATGACAAATTCTGATAGCATTTCAGGTGATTATACCCCTGGTTTCTCAGTATTTTTGTACTTGACTTGGTAATAAATGTTAAAGATGCATTATTTTCTTATTAAATATGGCCTTTTTGCAGGTGAACCTATGAGTATAATCAGTGAAGAAGCATCCCTATTCTCAGAAATGAAAACCACAGAAGAAGCAATATCCAATTGTGAAACTTTTGATACTTCATCTTCTCAGAAGGACTCAGTTAACATTCAGTCCACTTCAGGGAAAGAAACCCTACGTTCCATAGACTCTATTTTTCCTTCAGGTACTGCATAGTGCATATACTCTCTCTTTCATCCATTATTCATTGATGCCTACATGTGATGTATAGTTAATTGGTCAGCAAATTCACAGAGTTCACACACTTGAGAATTTTCAAACTGCTTTGTCAAACGACCAGTTGGTACCAAAGTGTTAATAATTGCAAGAAATATAAAGAAAAAATGATCTAAAGGCATTATATTTTAATGCTTTATTAATTACTTGTACAGTCACTGGTAAAAGTAATCAAGATTAGCAGTGAGTTCTGTAGTCTGAACTTTGTTTTCTTTTTATTCAAAGTTAAACTGTCAGAATTCAAAATATTAATGAGTTTATATATGAGTTATCTGTCTAGAATTATAAATTTTTTTTTCTTTAGCACATCATGAAAGATGATCAGAAAAGAAGTCAAAACTATGACTGCTGCAATAGCAGTGATCAAGATCTCTAGCATATGGCTTCAAGGAATTCTGTTTTTTTGTACAACTTTAGTCAACCCCTAATTCTTAATAAACCAAATTCCTGTTTTATTGTGCCATAAGGGAGGGGACAAGAATGTATAATGTACAAACATTAAGTCATTAATTAACATCGTACCATGACTCAAATCTATTTTTCAAATCCTTATAACATGTAATATGTACTAAAGCAAATTAAAATTTTGAAAATATGTTGTTTCAGGAGGAGGAGGAGGAGGTGAGAAAAGGAAAAAGAGAATTCTAAGCAAGGTGGTTTATCCATTTGCATTGGTCAAGCCAGGAGGATTGGAAGGAGATGTGACACTAAACGACATCAATGAAAGAATTTTGATGCCACCAACAAGGCCAGTGAGGCATCCGGTTGGTGACTTTGCTTGCAGGCCTCTAACCTCCCCAGATGGTCCTGGTTTATCAGGGAAAGCAGTGGTGGCTCTCACTAGAATTCATACACAAGGGAGAGGCACAATTACAATTATTAGGACTAAGGGTTGAGTACATGATCATTATTCATCAATTTTACATATTGCATGTATAAATTTTAAAGGGATGCTTTGATTGATTTTGGAGAACCTTTTTTTTTTTTTTTTTTTGGTTTTAATTGTAAATAGAGTGTGAGAGACAAATAGAAAAAGAAAGATGCGTATGTATAAAATAGTTTATTCTCTCTTTAATTATCAAAGTATTATTTACTTGTTCAAATCTTGTGGTTGTTAATAGTGTTTATGAAGAACATGTCAAGTGTTTGACAACCAGGAAAAATTTATAATTCTTACCAAATTGACATGCCACAACTACGTTGGTGGTTGTGAATGTCTTGGGTCCAATTTTCTCAATTTGTTTGGTGCAACAAAGTTGAGCACTTAACCTAACAGTCTTTCTCAAGCAAAGACACAATAAATGTTCTGTGCAATACCTTGCTTCTTCCATCTAAGTTTATGTCAGAAAATTTAACTCAGATGTATCACAGTCTCAGTGGAAAAATGCTCCAACCAATTCTCTAGATCTGTAGCATCTCTTCTTCAGATCAACTATATCTGTGTATATGCGATGTAATTTCTGTCATTAATACGAGATTTAATAAAAGTACGATATTTTATTAAAAAAAAAAAACTGAGGGTTTGATAAGTTCAACAAAATATAAAGAACTGAAATGTATGTCACCTAACGTTGAAAAGGAATATTGCCGAGTTCTTTAAATTTGCAGACAAATAATTCGGTACAATGTGTTATGTGAAGGTTAGGTTAGCATTTTTGGGACATGTATATCTTTTGTGGACTCCAGAAAATATCGAATGCGACGTGCATGTTTTTGTTCTCTATGTGAGAACAGTATCCAAATTGACATTAATATTGTCTTCATGTTAATTGGGTCCAGCCAAATTCCCAGAAATTTGGGGATATTTTATGTCACCTATATTCAAGGTTGGTAGACCTTCAAGCTCTCCTATCCTTTTCACTAAGACATAAGCCTTACGTAAAATGTTCTCTTTTTCCTTTTTAATAATGCCTATAATATAATAAAGAAAATTATTGTATTCGAAATTAGAAATTGATGTTTTAAGTCCAATAAAAACATGATTTTGATTAAAAAAAATTCCAATTGTTAATCTAATCTACAAATTGGCTCTAGGAGATTGAAGGTTGAGGCTTAAGCTATGAAAACAACAATGATAAGAACAATCTAAAAAATCTTCCGTCAATGTAAATGTAAAATTCCATAATGGTAAACTAGCTACAATTATTGTAGAATTAAAACTAGGGGTGACCAATTATATATGTGTCAAGTGAGGGTTGATTCAAAGCTACGCAAAGGAGCAAAATTCAGATAAAAAGTTGAGCCATGCTGAAGATGGGGACAGTGCATGTGACTAAAGTTGATTATTTTTCCCTTTCTTAGCTTTAGAAAATAAAAGTGCCACAAATTGAAAAAAAAAAAAAAAACTCTGAAGTCAATGTACTATCCTATCATCATTTGCGGCTTGGGGTTTGAAATTATGTCATCATCAAACCTTTCCTGTACAGGCTTTTATTGCCGTCAAATATAATCACGTAAAATAAAATAAAATAAAATAGCATAAAAGGTAAAGAAATGAAAAGGAAAGAAATGGAGTAGAAGCATAGAATGGAATAGGAAAAGTATTCTAAAGTTCTTAGACTGCTTTAATGTAGTGACAGATTTTTCCTTTGTGACATGAAGGACAATATGTTAAGATAGAGACAGTAAATTATTTTCTCTTTAAGTGTAACATATGCCCTAGATTTTCATGAACTTATTGTCCTCTGTGCTTTCTTCACGTTAGATTTTTTTTATATAATTTTTATAAACACACACACATATAAATGTATATTTGTGTCTGCTGTATGTGTATGTGTATATATATAGAGAGAGAGAGAGAGGGTAGACACAAATACTTTTAATTAGAGCAGATGGCAGGCAATATATTTCATATTGTTTGGCATGGAAATAATTATTGTAGCACCTATTTAAGAATTAAACTAAAGAGTATTCTAGAGCTGTGATGTAAAACTGATAAAAAAATGGTGTCATTTTGTCTAATAAATAGGTTCTAGACTACAATTCTATATGACAACTAAAGCATATACTAGTTAAAAATATATATATATTTCTAAGATAAATATGTGCAACAATTCTGAAATATCAATAAGATTACATTTCATAGCATAAGGTAATGCACAATAAAATGGAACTTGAATCAGATTGAAAGGGCAAAGGAAATGCAAATGCAGACAAGAAACCAAAAAAATCGAAATAAGAAGTTCAAAAACCATATCTATTTTTAGCTAGTACACAAAATGATTAGTCCTGATCACTTCTCTTGTTTTTGCTTGCTGATGAGGATGTTTGGTTGAATGCCCAGCAGTGTACAATATCTAATTATGTACTGATTGTAATGATTGAGAAGATAGTTAAAGCAATTTTCATCAAAGAAGCCGAACCCTATCAAGGCCGTATCATTGAATAGGGAGTTAGCTTTATCACATTTTTCAGTAAAAGATGACAGCTTCTATCAAATTTATCAGAGCCGTAGAAAGATGGACCTTCCTCAAATTTTGTTTGAGTATGGGAAATGGGTACTGCTATAAAGCTTGAAAACCTCTGGTTAGAAAACGAAAAAGACTAAATGCAGAGGAGGGCCAATGTCCAATCATTAGTCAAGAATGTGCTAGCATCTTAGTAAAGTAATTAATCCTCTTAAGAAAAGTCTTCTAAGTCTACTTTTTATTTTAATTTAACATTTTAACTAAGGATAATTAATTTAATTGTAATGCATTGAGTTCACAAGGGCTAGTGTGTCGTTTTCTTGATAGGTCAACATGGGTTCGTTAGCGTAGCAAATTTCAAACTTTAGCCATATGGAGACAATATCTAAGCTATGGGACATCTATGGAAGATCCATCTATCCTTGATGCTTTATCTTTCTTTTTCTTGCCTTGGTTGTTGAAATATAGGACCCATCTTGGCTTTTGTGACAAGAAGGGAAAAGGTGGAAGGAAATAGTGCTCAGGTATTAATTCCTGCATGTTCTACCAATTGCTCAAGAGTTTGTCTATAATAGGTGATTAGTGAATATGGTTAGGAGGAATTAATCTCGAATGATAGTAACTATTAAGTGTTTATTTGCCACCTTAATGTTTTTAATAGTAATAAAGAATGGATTGATTTGAAGATAGTTTCTCCACTCCTTTTTATGGTTACACCATGCACTGAGAAGCAATTAATTTTCTTGGAAATTCTTCTTGTTTACAAATTTACATAATTCAAAGCAATTTTTCATTTTATTTGTCTGTATGATGACCTTTGATTTTAATCAAACTTCAAACCCTTCTCAAAGGAGGAATTACCCTCTTGTAATTATAATGTGTATAGATGGATGATGAATGTGCTTCTAATAGGGCCCTCAATCTATCATGAAAATCAAGAACTTTTTAATCTCGGGATTTATGGCAAGCAAACTCTTAAGCAAAGGAAATGTGTCACAGCTGTAGAGCAAAACTTAGCATGTGCACCCACCTAATTATTTTTTTTTCCTTTTTTTGTTGCAAGTGCACCTACCTAATTATAATTAAACCTCGACACCTTTTAGTGGGGTTAGTGAGAGGGTGATATACATATGTTGAAGTCGATCTAGGTTTTGTCCCTTTAAAACAATCATTAGCTTGTGTAAGTGAAGAAGCTTTTGACCTGTCTTTGGCATGCCACCGTTTGAATTAGCTATTTTTAGAGGTGTTTTTCAAAAATTTTACTGTAGCTGTGTATATGAAAAACTTTTATTGTAGATGTTTTTTAGATTGTTTTTAGAGGTATTTTTAAAATATATTTTTGAATATTTTTATAATTTATAATTTTTTTGGGATATTTTTTTTTAATTTTACACAACCCACCACTATCCTCTCCCTTTTCCTCCCCCTCTCTCCTTTCTCTTCCTCTCCTCCTCCCCTCTATTTCCTCCCCCCCCTCCTCCTCCCTCTTTCCTCTCCCTTCTCCCCCTCCCCTCCTTTCCCCCAACCCCCAAACCCCTCTTCCGCTGGCGGTGGTGACTGTGACTTTAGTCACCACTCTAACCACGACCGTCTTGTTCGCGACTTCTGGTCGTGATCAGATTTGATCGTGACTAGGAAGGTTGCGGTCAGTCGAGGGAAAGGAAATTGGGGAACAGGGAAAAGGAAAGAAGAAAGGAGGAAGGAGAAGGAGAGAGAGGAGAAGGAAAACAGAAGGCGGAGGAGGAGAGAGGATCGTGAATGTGGGAGTGGTGACGGTAAGGTGGTGGCCGTGGTGGTGGAGAGTGATGGGTAGTTGTGTATTTTTTTGTATATTTGGAGTTGGTTTTGATATATTGTATGGATATGTTGTTTTTGGAATTATTTTTGTTTGTGTATTACTGTAGCATTATAGATGAAAAAATTATTTTTAAAAAAGGTCTAAAACCAAACAGAGCCATATTTTACTAGTATTATAAAAAAAATCCATTTAGGTCTGCACATTAATATGTGTCAACAACATATTCATACAATATCTTAACGCATTTTCCTAACAAGTGCAGTGCTCAATTGACACCCGTTGACATATTTAAAATTTGTCTAACTTACCATATATATATATATATATAAACTAACAATTATTACTTTCCTTTGCATTTATAAATTTTTTTTATTTAATCTCATCTATTCTCCTTTGTATTTATTTACTTACCCTAATTAATTTTACATTTCTAAAAATATGACATATGAAATATATTTTAACGAGTATCCAACATGTACTTGTTAGACAAACCCTATCTTAATTGAAGAATTGATCATTTACATATATATATATACATTTGAATACCCACATATATAATCGGGGGTGTGGCATTTTCAAAAGATTAGCTGGCTGGGTTTATGGATGAAGGTTGGCACTAAACTCTTTATCCGTTGTCCTTTGCTTTCGCCCTTTTGCCTTTGGCTGTGGTCCGAAGGAATCTATACAATTGATGAATAATCTGGCCCAGAACTTTTGCACCTCCTACACACTAGTACCACGGTCGGACCATTCTCAATGGCTTAATGCTGCTCTAGAATTCCAAAGTGGAATTTAAAGAATGTTAGTTATAATGTAAGGAAGGTTAATTTTATATATAATGTCATGTCAGTACGATAAAAAGAAAACAGAAAGTCAAGAAAGGGATGTAATTGTTTCTAATTTTTAGTGGGCAAGATTTGACATTAAAGTAGGAATATGTCTCAAACATATATATATATATATATATATATATATATATATATATATATATATATATATATATATATATATCTCTCTCTCGCTCTAAGGAATACAATTTTCATTATGGATGGATTTATAACATTTCTGTTATAAAGTTATACAGTTATATGTGAATATTTACAACCTCTACTAAAAGTGTACTTGTTACACCATTCCTTTGGAACGATTCTTGCCGCAAATTTAAAAAAAAAAAAAAAGGAAAAGAAAAAAGACTAGTGCTCTAAATGTTTTTGACAAGGAACTTTAGAAACAAATTTTAAATGTTACCAAAACTCAACTTAGTTAGTAGGGATATTGGTCAATTGATTGTGTTTCTGATTCGACTTTCAGGCTCTCTCTTTTTTCTCCTCTCCTTTTCTCCTGTAAAGCTTAAAATGTCTTTTTTTACCAGGAAAAAAAAACTTTAAATAGGAAGAAAGAGTTCGTTTGGTGTTATGTTAAAATGGCCAGTATATTTGAAACCTCTTGCATCTGTCCAACATGTAGCGTTAAAAACAGATCTTCCTCTATTTGGATGGGAGTGTTTTTCAAAAACTAATTTTTCAAATACAGTAAAAATTTTTAAAAAGTACTCTAAAAGGTAATCTAAAAATTAGTTTAAAATTTTTTAAAATTTTAAAAAATATCTCAAAATATATTTTAGAAACTCTTCTACTCTTAAATATCTCAAAATATTTTCTGAAAATATCCCAAAATATAATCTAAAAACTATGTTATAGCAAAATTTTTAAAAAAACAGCCCCAAAATTGACTGCATAGCAACTATTATACATAACCACAGATGGGGAGATTGGATTAGGTGGTAAGGTAAGAAAGATTATAAGTAGGAAGTTTTAAATTTAAAATCTCCCACTTAAAAAACTAAGGAGCATAACCACAGATAATGCATTGATTTGGGTAGTTTTGTCATAATATGCCTATTGAACTTTGGTTATTAATAAGACAGCTGACTAGTTATAGAGCATTTAATTCATCTTCCCTCAGCCTAATAATTATTTCATTAACTAACAGTAGTGGGATTTTTTTCCCTTAATTTCAATTAAAATATCATGACTTTACTTCATTCCAGGACACATTTCGCCTTTTCATTTGACATAGATAGTAGAAAACAAAACTTTATTCAGAGCAATTGTTGTCACCACCTTAAAGGACTAAATAAAGGACACATACATATCAATTTGGAAAAAAAGACATCAAAATTGGTAGGTCTCATTAGAGTAGGTATTGACTTACAGTAATAAATTAGAGGTAGAAACTTAATCTTTGAACTGCCTACACAAAAAATTGGTAGATCTCATTAGAGCAGGTATTGACTTACAGTCATAAATTGGAGGTAGAATCTTAATTTTTGAACTGCCTACACAAAAAAAAAAAATTACTCACATCTGAAAGTTGTATAAAATCAAGTTCAAATGTTAAAGGAGAAAGGAAAAAAAAATTGCTTCTGTACTAAATTTTCAAAAGAATTCTGGTGGTATCACATACACTATAAACTTCAAAGTTACAATTAATAATTAAAAGGATTATATGATATAACTTTCAAAATTACAGCATCTTTAACTTTGCTAATTTTCATGCAAAATTATTATGATTATAATAAAATCAGTGCGAGTGGTAAGGTATACTTTTTGGATAAATCTTATATACACTGATAGTATATATACTAGCGGGTCTAAATACATGTCACCTTTATAAAATTTAATGTTTAAATTCAATTTAGATAATGTAGCATTCATTCAATTACATCAGTTTATTTACTAATAGTGTAGGAAAGATTAATCTATAGTTTTTACGGATCAAGTTCGAGCCAGTACGGGTGTATAGAGATCCCTCTAACTTGATAGGTTTCCACTTGAAATAATTGAAGTTGCTGTTTTTTCAAATGAAAAATAATAATAAAATTTCACCTCATATAAATCGACATTTGTATTGGTTTGACTCGCTATACAACCCTTACGTCATGACAAATGATATTGCCACAAACATATCCTTCACTAGTGAAAGGCTAGGTCCACTTTGAAAATGGAAAACTTGTCAAATTTTTTTTTTTAAAAAAAAGCTCTAACATTAAAGTCAAAATTGTAACATTATCACCAGCAGAAAATCCCATATTAAGCAATGAGTTACTAAAAATGGCCCACCTTCTTGATTTTAAAATTTTTCATATTTGTGTATGTTATTTTCAGTCGCTTTTTATAGGTGGATTCTTATCACTAGTCTTATATGTTTATTCAAAAGTGCCTATTTATTGAGTTAAAGGGATAAAATGTAACTGGGATAAAGTATAGGGGGAGGGGGCATAATGCTTTTAATCAGACAAAAAAAAAATAAAAATGGTTCACCTTCTTAATTTTCCAAATTTTCATATTTGTGTCTATTATTGTCGTAGTGGCTTTTTCCTATAGGCGGACTCTATCACTAGCCTTATATGCTTCCTCATATCCAAGCCCAAAGACTTTCGGCATTTTTTTACTAGCCCTAACTCCCGTGAAAACCCCAAAAGCCGGTATCTTTTGAGGTCTCACAGGGAACTAATAAACCAACCCCTAACCCCCCAGAACCCCGATGTGGGACAAAGCCACCACAATCGGAGGAAGACTGCTACTAGGCCCAACTAGAAACCCAACCGCCCCCCCCCCCCGGTGGCTTTTTCTCATATCCAAGCCCAAAGACTTTCGGCATTTTTTTACTAACCCTAACTCTCGTGAGAACCCCAAAAGCCGGTATCTTTTGAGGTCTCACAGGGAACTAATAAACCAACCCCTAACCCCCCAGAACCCCGACGTGGGACAAAGCCACCACAATCGGAGGAAGCCTTATATGCTTCCTCAATGTCCCTTTTTTCATTCTTTTCAGAAAGTGGGACATCAGAAATTTCAGAAGTTACAGTTAAAAGGATTAAGAAACTGTAAAAAGAATACAAAGAGAGGACCTATTGCTGAAGCGTAGTCAGATACACTGAGCAAATGCTGTAACAGGACTTCCTGCATGGACTGACGAAGGGAGCAAAATGAGAGAAGAATCCTAAATCATTCTCTGAATGGCATTCTGGTCGCATCGCGCGGAACCACACACAACCAGACATGCAGCACCGCGTATGAGAACATTGAGAAGCAAGCGCTTCTGCTCTCGTGCTGCCTTTGTCTCCATTGTCTCGTACTGAAAGTTGAAACAGAATATATTTAATTATAAAAAAAAATCAAAAAGCATTTCCATTTATCCAAAGAAAAGAATGGAAAGAATTTATATATAAAAAAAAGGAGATAGAATTCCTAGAGGAACGTGAGAATATTTTTGGTATCTGCCTTTTACTTTTTCCAAATCCCAAATGGGATAGAGAATTGGATTCTCTTGAATATTTTTTTTATCTATAATTGTCCTTGGGATTTCATTGTCTTTTGCAAAGTTCTTTACAGTTAATCCGAGATGATGAAGTGAAAAAAATTACATTAATAAAATGGATAAATTTTTATACATTCACAATGTATACACTAAAGAGTCTATAAGCATGCCACAGATACAACCCCTTTAATGTAAATAATGACAGTATGGAAAAGATTAATCTCTAATACTCCCTCCGTCCCACTTTGATAGTCCCATTTTTCTTTTTCGTCTGTCCCAAATTGTAGTCCACTTTTTAATTGAAAAATATAGTTGTATTTTAATTTTCGTAAAATACCCTTATTCAATGTAAGTTATTGTTACTATAAACCTACCCTATTTAATGAGAATTGATTTTTTTTTTTTACCATCAATTCAAGTTCCCATAAAGTTGTATTCTAATTAATGTGAGGGTATTTTAGAAAAATACCTATCTAAAGAATTGATTGTTCCAACAAAATTAACTACTTTTTATTAAACTATGTGAAAAAAGAATCAGAACTATCAAAATAGGACGGAGGGAGTAAAATATTTTTGTACAAATACGCCGTGGAAATTAGCACGTGTAAAGGTAAAACTTTTGATGACGCCAGCAAAACGTAGTTGCAACGTTAGCATGCTTTAAAGTTTAAACCAAGGAAAAAAAAATCCCAAAAAGGTTAGTGAGGGTCCACAAAGTTTCAGTGAAGACAATTTGGGTCCCCAGTCCCCACTATTCTTAATTATAACCAGAATGGTCCATAAAATTTTAACAAAAACAATTCTAGTTTCTTTGCTTTGAAATTTGATAGTATTCTACCTTTTATATTTTTCTTTATCCTCTCATCCTTTTTTCACCTCCAACTATCAGGCACAGAAACCAAATCCTAAACCTGACAGCGGGAAAAAGTTTAAAAGTCTTTCCCTGACTACTAAACCAACCCTAATGATTGATATTATTTTACCGGTTACTAATAGAAAAGTCACGTGTTTTGTTACATATAATAATGGAATAAAAGATCTAAATTAAGTGCAAAAATTGCTTTTTATATTACTTAGGAAATCCAATCCTTCTAAAAGAACGGACAAACCAAGCTACGATTAACGTTGTGTTATCTCGTGGAAGTGAAACATACGCATCCAATGACTTTAGAGATGATTCTAATGGTGGTAATAAATTTTGTTTATATATTGTCCTAATTGCATGATTCTCACTATTGTCGGCATTGCAGCTTTTGTCATTTTTTTTTTTTTTTTTGCAATCGCAAGAGCATTAAATATCAAATTATCTTAAATCTCCTATTTTATTTGAAATTTGAAATACTAAGCTCCAAATTTGTTTCCTTTGAAACTTCAAGGAGCTTAGGTCCGATATTCGAATTCTGGCGACCAAAATTACAATGCTCCTAGCCATCCATCCATTCTTTGGGCCCAATGCAGGCCTTCATCACATTTTCAAATTTCTGATAGGTTTACACTTCAAACTTCCATTTTCACTTTGTACACAAAACGTTCCTACAATTCGGGCCGGAAAACTACCATTTGGAGTATAGTACAGTGTGGGCTAGCCGACTAGCCCATTAAGAAATTGGCTGATACAGATAGTTTGTTCTACCTATTCGCAAATATTTGGCAGAATTTTTTTTTTGGGTGATGACCAACATATATGTTGGCATAGTTAGTAAGAACGGATCACTTTATCTAAAATAATCGTGTGCTAGAATCTCAAAGTTGCATCACTAGGCAATGTGTAAGTACTCTATATGGTCTCTAGAACATTCTTTGATTCGTGATACTGAACTCAGTCCACAGTTAGAAAAATATGAGATGGGTATAATATGAAATATTAACTTATGTATATTGTACAATTTTTCTTTCAAAATTATGATTTAAAGTTTGATACAAAATTACTCATATAAATTCATATGTGATTAGTACGAATATATTTGAAGGTTGCAAAACTCGGTGGCAAGGGATGGGTTGGGTGATAAAGTAGTAGGGATTGTAAATAAGAGAAAAAAAGTTACAAAACGAAAAAAGGGCTAAAATTCCAATATGTTTCAAAGATATACTACTTTTTTTTATCGAGTTTAACGCTCATCCTTGTGTATGAGATGTTAAATTTATTTAAAAATTTATCCTCTTAATTTTTTTTATGTGTATAAAGCAACAGAATTATGTTACATGTCTCTATTATTTTGTATATAAATAAGAAGATAAATCATTGTCCTTACTCAAAATTTGAAAATTATTCAAAAATTAAAGTATAATTCGTGAAGTCTAATGCGTTAAAAGTTTATTACATATTTATATGTTCAATTAAAAAGTATGAATATTTTCAAAGTATTTTTAAAATGCACAAAATATGGAAGTCTTTTTTGAATTGTACATAAGAACATGTATTATACGAATATAATACGAGTACTTACTAACCATGCTTGAGTTGAATCCATCCAAATTATTATTTTTGGTTTAAGACATTAGATAGAACATCTGAATGTTTTTTTTCTTTTTTTTTTTTTGTTTTTCCTCTTTCCCCTTTTGTTTCCCACCAAAGGAAAGTGTTTGATGGTATTTTATTTTTGTTCCATTCAAGATTCTTGCTCTGATCCTCTGCTCCTTTTTTGCTCCAAGATCTATTACCTAATTAATTTCTCTATGCCTAATTTTTTTTTTCTTTTTCTCTTGGGCCAGGTAACAAGGTTAATTGCATTCCAGTGCACTTTACAACTGCATCCCTTATGGACATTAATTAGATAATGGTAAAACTCCTACTTTGATTTTTACTCTTTCTTCCTTTTTCCTTTCTTCCTTGTAAAGGTTGAGGTTTCCCTTGAACTCAAAAAAGAAAAATAGTACTATAGAACTACAATTAAAAACAGTGAAAAGGAACAATGTCAAAACTATATTTTAATACCCTAATTTAGATGCATTTGATCTATAATTGCTCATTAGTGCATGTATGTATTCATTACAAATGTTATTAGTCTTTTCAGCTTTATACTAATAATTAGTATTGAAAATTTATTTTTCAAGAAAAATTTCACATTATCACCCAAACACCAATAATTGAGTTGAAAATGACACTTTTCAATTCAAATGTTCTTCTCGGAAGGGTATCATCGCAACGACAAAACTTTGTACTTCAATTAAAGGAACTCCCAAGAAAACCCCAAACTTTATTAAAGAAAGAAAAAATAAAAAATTTTGAGTCAAATCAAGAATCACATAATCACCTAACTAAAAAAATATTTATTATTTGTTTGTTATGTCAAAACCATATATAATTGATAGCTATACACTCTTTCCATGAAATAGTAAATCAATTGCAGCTACAAAAATAATAATAATTAATAACAATAACAATAATAAGTGTAAATCTTATATATATTAACCACGTATACACTGTGGCTTACCCGCAGTAATGCATGAACTGGGAAAAGTTTAGCCTCCGAACCCTCGCTTACAGCCATTCAAAGTTGACATTGGGCATTTGTTTTAACGGTTTTCAGGCATTAAATTAGTTTGACCGGTTCAAACAGTTTGACCATTTTTTTTCCCCACAAACGGTTTGACCATATTCAATGCTCATATATCGTGTGGTTTGACCATATTCAAAAAATAAAAAGTTTACAATTTGACAAAATATTATTTGATGATACCACGTATGCTTTCTTGATCAAAAGTTTTTTTTTTTTTTTTTTGGAGAAATGTACCTCCTGCAGAACAAATTCTCATCGATTTTAAATGAAATATTTGGTAAAATGAAAAGTAGGAGAAGTGAAGATCCAATTGAATTTGGTGCCATTTTGTTCGGTTTATATGATTTTTGCAAAATTCAATATGAACTAGTACAATTTTGGTGTAATTAAAAATACTATCTGAATAAATTGGTTAAGTGGAAATACAACAAACTTATAAGAATTAATTCCACCAATTAGATATATATAGAACCAAACAAAACTCAACTCAATTTGCCAAATCTTTAAGTATATACTTAGCAATTTGCCAAAAAAAAAAAAAGAATTAGTCTAAAATAAAACGGTATTAACCGAACTTAATTATATGAACTTCTTGATTATTCTCTAATGATTTCAGTCGCAATTCCTCAAGCAGAGACAAACACAAAAAGAGCACAACTATTGATTGCAATTTCATTTTCAAGATAATCACCCCACATCACATCATTTTGTTATTATGAAATATGTCATCATCATGCTGTCGTCATCCAGGACACAAGAGTTGACTTAAAAGTAATAGTTATCTAATTTTTTTTTTCTTTTTAAGAAAAGGACTTCAAAATTTTTCTCTGCTTAGTAGTTCTACTTGATCTTCATTAATTTGATGGCTTATTTTAATTGCCTTACCCTGAGAAATCTGCTTCAACAAATATATATATATATATATATATTTTTTTTTCTCCTTTTTTTCTTTTGTTGGTTGTGTGGCAATTAATAGGAAGGAAGCATTTAGGAAAGTGAAGGTTCATAATCGATCTTGGAATAGAATCTGATTAGACAGAAATTAAACTTAATTAATTAAGTGTACATATTGAAAATTATTTTCGAATTCAAAAAGCATACATATCAAGAAATGAATGTGTGATCTTAAATATCTTAAAATGTTAAATTTTTTTTAAGGGATTCTTTTGGTCCACGTCTCCATCACCATATATAAATTTAATCCGTACCATTCCACATGGGATGCTGGACCTTTGATCAATGATCACCGCTGAAAAGAAGTTGAAGGAATTCTGAAGCTCGGGAAAAACAAAAATGGTGGACCAAAAACCATAAAAGACCAAGAATCTTTTGTTGCCTACCAGAAAAAAAAAAAAAAAAGTTTAGAAAAGAACGAAGGAAGAAGAACCTATGTTGTATGCCTCTCATTTGTGATATACATACACTTCTTTGTACCCTATAACAAAGGAGAAAGAGGACATAAAAGCTACAAAAAGTACTGGAATAAGACATCCATCCCACACTACAACGACGAGAACAAGAAGAAAAGCAGCGCCAGTAGTGCCCACCAAAACGGCACCGCATTTGAGCTGGTGGAAATCAATGATCAGAAGAAAACACTTTAGCAGAAGGTGATGTCCTAGACTGGCTTTGCCTCTGCTCTGAAGAATCCGAAATAAAACATGAAAACACCTTCCTCACCACATTCCTAAGAACCTGACCGCGGGGAGGAATCCACCGTGGGGCCGTGGAGGCGCGAACGCGTCGTGGTGGCTGCTGCCACCGGACTTCCACACCCCTAGCGGTAGTAGTGCGAGCCATGTTATTTTTTAGCAATTAAAAATGTTCAAATGTATGTTTAGGTGCAAAAAAATAATTACTGAAAAAAAAAAAATATAAGCTGAGGTGAGTAATATTCAGAAAAAAAAAAAATTTTTTTTTTTGGTGGGATTCTGAGAATTGAAGTGGGCTGAGTGATCATGGAAGAGTGCCGACGTTAATTATATAGCAAGAGGTGTCTTAAGCGCGTAACCGTGTGTGGAAACGTGTTCGGGGATATGGCACGAGAGTTTTGGAACTTAGAGAGCCATTGGTCCTTGCTATTATACTTTCTCTATATATGTTTGAACGAGTCTTTCCAGTCAAGGCCTCTTTTAACATTTTTGGCCTTGGGGGATTGGTTAGGGTTAATTTTTCTTCAATGTATAGAGCAATATATGCTGTTATTTTCGTGTGTTGATCTATTGTGCACGAATCAGATTCATGTGTACATCGAACTTATATGAATGTATAACGATTGATGGTACAAAAATCGCAATTACATTTACTCGGATCAATTCTCAACAAGCAGCCCGGCGGTGGCCGTGCAACTCGAGTCAGGTGTTCTTTTAATTTGGTGTTATTTCTTATTCAGCTAATTTTCGAGACATTGCCAATTTAAATTTCTCTTATTCTCTCCATTACAATTCATTGTTTATTGATCGAATTTGACAAACATTTACTAAATTTTGTAGAGTCTCAATTTCAAACATCATTTATACGGAAATCTACCAGAGGGCGTGGTTAATGTTTCGGAGGATGATTTTAATTAATCGTTCTTGTTGGTGTATATATCTTACGGGTTTAAGGTCCAGGAATTAGAGATTGATTCTGGATTCTAATCTCCTTATCTTCTTCTTACTTCTTAAATCTCACCCTTCTTACCTGCTAGGAAAAAAAAAAATATTTACAGGCACAATCATATATCATGTCATGATACGTTGTCTCTTGTTTTTCATCAGTTGTGCCGTAAAAATTTACAAACCATGTACTTCCCATCATTGTTTGACCGAGTCTTGGGTGGGCTAACGAGGCAGGGCGTATTAAGGTCCAACCGTGTGCTCTTTCAAGTTTCAATCAGGTACTTCTTTTTCTCCTTGGCGACCTTTTATGACAACAAGGTTGGATGATTTTCCCCATCATGTCTTCTGCTCCTGCAGAAGATTTTGGGTACTACTAAAATGCTTTTGTTTTGTAATTTGCTGCCTGTTGTGTCGTATAAAATTTGTTGATTGATTTTGACGTATAGACTTTTTTTTTTTTTTTTTTATTCGAAGGAAGAATCCAAATCATACAATGAAAAATGAAAGAAGGAGAGGACTTGAGAATTGAATCAGAAACCTTATAATTACCTATTTAATATCCTTATTAGTCAAGTGGTATTTGAATTTGAAGATGATTTAAATTAAGACTTCAAATACCAAAAATGCACCATCCAAAAGGGTCATCTTACACGCTTCAAGTAGGTAGACAGATTTCTATCGGATACACTGAATCATCTAAAAATGATATGGCCCATTAAACTCTGCAGATTCAAGTAATTTTGAGGCCCACTGAATAATCCTAAGGCCCATTGAAGCTCACTACATCTCTACAGGTAGGCATGGCCACGGTTCCAGAACCACACCATCTAGTTCTGGGTCCGGTTCTGGTTTCTTATAGTTCTGATTTCGATTCCTTATGGTTCTGGTTCTGATTCCGTATAGTTGTATACAATTTTATGTAATTTTTTACCCTTATCAATTTTAATACGAATATAACAATATATTTAAAATTTTAAATAGAATGTAAAAAATAAATACAAAATAAAGATCATATTTTAATTTTATTATTATTCAACAAAGTACGGAGTAATAAGTAGATAATACAAATTTTATGAAAAATACGTCACATTGTCAAATTTAAAAAATACATTACGCTATCAAATAGTAATCATTTTAAATGGAAAAGAAAATACTTGATTTTTTCATTGAAATTGAGATGAAATATCAAAACAAACATTAATTATTTAATCATCTCCATTGCTTGCGACGGGACTAGAATCAGTTGTATAATTGAATTCTTCTTCTTCATCTTTTTCCATTTCTTGTTGTCTATATTCTGCTCTAGTCCAATCATCCATGCATGCTTGAATTTCTAGTGATTTTGGGTTTAATCTCGATCTTGTCTCATCCAAAATGCTTCCACCGGCACTAAAAGCTTGTTCCACTGCTACTGTTGATGCTGGAGTTGCTAAAAGTTGCTTAGCAATAAGGGAGAGGATATGATAATTTTCTCATTTTCGCTTCCACCAGTCAAGGACTTTAAACTATTTAGTTAAGCTACTATCATCATGCTCAAACTTGGTTGTTAGATGTGATTCAAGTTCCGTATTAGTATTAAGTGAACCCTTTTGTCGTTTCAACCTTTCAAAAAGTATTCTATCACCAATTTTGACAACCCTTTTAAGACTACTATCAGTGTTACTAGAGGGTTCCAAAAAACTAGTAGGAAATCAATCACCATAAGTAATAAAAAATTCATTATATAAAGAACAAATAAGCTCTTTAACTTCAAACATTTTTTATTAACATCGTGGGCATAATTTTCACTACTATATATTTGTTCATAATATGATGATAAATACTCATGCAAACCATCTAATCTAATACGAGGATAAAAAACAGAAGCAGCTAATTCTATTTTTATCTCATTACTTATATTAATTATTTTTAATTTTTTTAACTGTTCTGGAACCGGCGGTTCTGGTTCTGATTCTATTTTTTAGAGAATCAGAACCGGAACCTTTATCCAAGGTTCTATCATGGTTATGGTTCCACGGTTTTGATTCCGCTTCTGATCCGGTTCGGTTCGGTTCGATTCGGTCCGGTCCGGTCCGGTTCCAAGTGGAACCATGGCATATCTACAAGGCAAGGGCAGAGTTTTCATTTTGATTGATTTGTTTTTTTTTTTTAATGTGGAAAAGGTATTTTATATGACTCATAACACATACTCTACATGAATTGGACTGTTTTTGACATGTATGTTTTTATCTTTGGAGTCTATGGTAACACATTTTAAAAACATTGCAAGATTTCCAAATACACCTAATAAAAAATAGAGAGCTAAAGAATAGAGAGTAGTTATGCATGTTCTAGCACACATGGAGAGAAGGCAACAGAAGCCCAGATTGACTCACGAGGGCATGCAACAGCTCAGATATGTTTGATCTTCTTAGAGAGGAAACTTCTTAGATTTGGGGAAGACGAAAATGAAAGGGAATATTTTCTCAAAGTAAAGAGTTTTTGATAAATATAATACAGTTGATTAAGAAAAGAGTTTTCGATATATGGTAAGAAAAGAACAAAAAATAAAGGGTACAAATTTTTTGGTGCCTCTTTTTTGCTTTAAAAAACGATGTGGTTTCAGCTGTCTAATTGTCAACGTTTACTAATGTGTCCAAACTTCACCACAAGAAACCAAATATGTGGTGAAATTTGGGGCGAAATTGGAGTTGCGCTGCTGATTTGGGACAGAATCACTATGTACCGCATCAAAAGTACCGCAATTGACCATATTTGTTGTAGTGATCAGTATGTTTTTCAGTTAATCTTTTTATGTTTTCAATCATTTTTTAATCTCAGATACATCGCAACATAAAAAGTACCATAGTAAATACTCTAAATAATATTTCAAATAATCTCCTATCCAAACATATTAACAGGTTAGGGATCGTTTGGAGCTTTTTATCCGGCATCTTATCGCCCATAGGGCTTTCTTCGCAATTATTTGCAGATAACATATGTATCCAGCAGAATTGATGCTTACCAGTGGTGATGGAAATAATCCAGGCTAGGTTAAGGAAATGCAATTGTGTTTAAGATCCAATTTTATGAGTCAACAATGTAACTCTCTTGTACTAGTTAGTTTGTTGTGTATAGGATCATTAGGCTGCACAAGTATAATATAACATTGTCGTGAGAAGCTTGGATCTACCAAAACTTTTAACGCTTTCGATTGATGCATTTTTCTTTTCTCATCCTTCTTTTCCCACTTCAAATCTTTCGACTAGCTATTTTATAAAGTTAGTTTAGGTTCCATTTAAAACTGAATCTGAATTCTGAAACCTGAATATTGAAACAATTAATTTGCTAAATTTTAAGCACTGAAAAGAAATATATGAATGTTTGAATTTTAATACTAAACTTATTTATGCTGTTTGATAAATATTTATAACTGAATGTTTAATAAGATTAATTTGACAATTTTGCCCTCATATATTTTCATTCAAAAAAAATAGAACCTACAATTTAATTAGCTTAAAATTGTTAGGTATGAAAATGATAATATTTATTTTTAAATCGAATTAATATAAAAGATTAAATATATTATATAAGGAGTATAGAGAAAAAATAAAAGTCATTAAAAGGAGAGAAAAGAGAAACAGAAAACAGTTAGATAGAAAATATCAGGTTATTTAATTAGATAAGAATTTTGAATATAATTGACAAACAAGAGAAGATTTGGTAGATAAGATAAAATAGTTGAAATAATTCTATTTATTCTTATCAGAATTAGGCATTCAGTTAGGATTCTTGTGTTGAAAAAAATATACACAATTTCAGCATTGCTTAACATATTCAGCAGATGGATTTTCATTTATCAAATACTCAAAACATCTAAATGTCTGAAAAGATTCAGTTTCAGCACTTTTTTATGTTATTAAACATACCCTTAGTCTATGTAGTTAGTTTTTAGAACCTTTACGTCCATATATATATACTTTATTTTTTCCCCATTAAATTCATGTCTAATAAACCACAAGCTAATAAATCTTAAACTTGTGATATTTCTTTCTAAATTATGTACCAAATCTTCTTTCCTACCAACTACAACATTTACGTTCATCTTCTTCTTTTACAAGACCCAGGCCTCCTTGTCACAATTGGTATTATTCGTTTCTTAGTGCAACTTCGTAATTGCTGAATGATGGAATTTTGCGTACATATTCCTCCTGGCCACAACAAAGCCAGTGAGATATCTCTTTGCTTCGTGAAAAATAATGAGATGCATGGCTCATCGAGATTTACGACTTCTTTGTTTTGTCTTTTAAGTCTTCTTCGTCTTGAATATTCACCAGTATATTCTCGGGGCAGCCTATCTTTCCTATTTGGCTCTTTTGTTTTTTAATAAGCATGTGTATTACCTGCTCTTTTCAGTCTCCGTTTGTGGCTGTTCCCTAATTGCCCTGTTTCATAGGATGTTGAGTGTGTGTAACAGAATAATATGTTCTTTTTCCAAATATTTTATCTTTGGAGATGAAGTTTTAAATCAGAAGGTTGGATTTAGCTGAGATTTGACCAAGAATAAGGGTACTGAATCAAGAAAAAATTGTCTATTTATCGTTCTATCAGCTTTTGAATTGAATTAAAAAATTTGACATGATATTTGTCTTTTTAGCGATATTTCTTAAGTTTCAAACAGAACCTATACATTTACAAAAGTTTGAATCTCAGTTTTTTAAGGAAAAAATTTTACGTTTTTAATGAACGCATTTTCTAATCATCTGTTTATTTCACATATATTAAATTACTATAATATATTCTAAAAAATAACAATTCAAACAGGACCTAATATTTCATCGCTAGTTTCGGTTCACTGGCGAACAATTAAGATCAACAACTCTAAATGTTAAATTCTTGTGAAACAAACGTAAGCTATGAATATTATCGCCTAATTGATGATTTTGAAAACTAAAATCTCGAAATTTTGACACGTAAACATGGATAAAGATTGAATAAGCCAGCTAGCGCTAATTTTAGATTTGACACGTTGGCAAGCAACATTTGAAGGCAGCATTTTTGTAGCTTCTCAATTGCACCTTTTGTTTGGAATCACTGTCCTTCACACGAAATCACCCCTTAGGCAAATTTCCCTAGTCACTGTCCTCAACTTTCTCTAAGAGCTGATAGTATAAAATGTTGTTGAGTTTTCTTAAGATTTATGTCTCATTTGTGTATGGAAAAGAATCTCAAACTTTTCCAATACTTATGTGGGATTAATATTGAACTTGTCTTTTGGAGCATTATGTAGTACTTGTGAGAAGGATGCAGCTAATGGTAATTAAGACAGACTCTTGTGAGAAGGATGCAGCTAATGGTTGTGTTCATGTTTTAAACAATTCAACTCCATTCCCAACATTGGACCACAAGGTACAGATTACATTCTCTTCTAGCAACAATCTTAATTCAATGTTGATTTTCATAGTATGATTGCCAATCTGCATAATCCTAAGTGAAATTAGCATGGTACTATATGAATTGAGACAAAACAAATGAGTTTGTGTGGATTTAAATGGCACATATTGTTGCCAATTTCAGGGTCTTCTGAATTCCTTCTTGATCACATGTACTATTGTTCCTTCTTCTGTAATCCCCCCATTTTGGCCTTTCTTTTACTTTTTAGTGGTGCCTTTGTTATACTCTTTTAAAAGGGGGGCTTGAACATAGTCTTGCAATACTATTTTGTTTGAATATGAGTTTATTTGGATGATTTATTTGAGATAATTATTGTAGCACTTTTTATGATGTGATATATGTGAGATAAAAAGTTAATTGAGAAGATAAAATGGTGATTGGAATTTATGAAGCAAATTATTTTATCTCAAATCATCTCAATCCAAACACACTCACTTTGCTTAAGTTTAGAATTTTGTTTTTTTGATAAGCTAAGGGTCTGATTAAATTGCTTAATTTGGAATTCATTTGATTATATAGGGTTTGATACAATTTTGATGTGAAACTTGAGTTGTAACTTCTTTTTTTAAATTGTTTTAAACCCTCCTACCTCTTTCATACCCTTGTCACCTACAACTACAAAACACAAGATTGGAATCTTGAACTTGATAGTGGAAAGATTCTAAAAGTCTCATAGCCACTTGACCGATCCTAGTGGTTTTGAGTTTGTGAATCATACGTATAACTAAATTTGTGTAAAAATCACAATTACACCAAAATTGGATAAATCTACATCTGATGTTTCTAGATTTACACAACCGGTTTGAATTGAAATTTGTTAGGCTCCAAATTCCCGAAGATTGCTACTAAGAACTCGTAATTTCGAAACTTTTGCAACATGGTGTCAACACTTTGCTCGAGACAGTCAAAAAGCGTTCGATACATTTCGTGAAACTGAGCACGTTTTCCGAAAATAAGAACGAGAATTGAATGCGAGATGAAATGTGTTTGTTTTATATCAAACATGCCAACAATAAGCAGTATCCAAGAGAAGTCATTGTGCATATCGATGATTTGGAGTTCCCAGTTCACAAGATTGAGGAATTCAAGCAGGAACAAACAAAACACCATATCAATAACAGAAAATGCAACAAAAAGAGAAAAAGATTAAAGTTGGCGGAAATAATCGCCTCTCTTATAGCATGTTGCCTCTGAATAAATGCAGATTTTTATGCATATACTCCTCGTTTCTTGAGGCAAAAATGTCAATAAATTATGTGCACCATGTAACATATATAGTACTAGTCGTAACACTACTCACCATATTGATCTATTAATACTAGTACTTAATAATTAGTACGTCTTACTTTGTTAGACTCGTTCTCATTTTTTATCCGTTCTAAATTATAGTTCACTTTTCTAAATTTATTCTTTCAAGAATGTTAACTAATTTTTACTGTGTGAAAAAAAAATTAAAACTAACAAAGTGAGACGGAGGAAATAATATTTGCACAAATAGCAATTAATACCATCTCATTTATTGAGTCAATACTCATTTATCAAATTCATCAAGTAGTATGTGGTGGTTAATAAGTGCTTTGGGTCAGAAATTCCCTGCTAAGGGGCCAGAATTTTTCTGCTTTCTTAAGAGCTACCAAAAACTAGATTGGGTTAATTGTGGAAACCTAGTAACCCCTGTCACAGATGTTGAAAATTCAGATTTGCTTGCCATAAATACTTTCATATATATATGTATGTTATCAGAAAACCATAGGAAGTCGTTGGTTTGAAGTGAGAAAAAGTATGCTAAAGAAATGTACTTGCGGAATTTTTTTTCTTTTTGGTGATATGAAATTTAGACTGGCTCGAGACCTTCAGGCATATTGTTTTGACATTTCTTGCATTTTAAACTGTGCTCCTCATGGATTTTTTTTTGACTTCTGTGGATGACTTTACATTACTTTTCAACTGAAAAAACTTCCATCCAAAGGGGACCTACCCTTATTCAGAAATTTTACTTTTAATCTACTAATTTGTAAACGTGCCTCCACTAACTAGAATAAAATGTTCAGTTTAGGTTTTAGGTTTTAGAAAATTTTATTTTTATCCAGAGTAAATTATTAAAAGTCAACACATATATATGTGTGTGTGTGTGTGTTCCTAAAACTTAGTTGATAGCAATTCCTAACAAAAGCAAAAGTAATATTATGTAAGCTATCATTATAATTGGTAGCATTTTAGATACACAAAGAATTGTGCTTCAAAGAGTCATAGGATATTAGTGGATTTCTGGTATCCTCGTTTATTAGTTGTTAAATGTTTATGTTGCTATTTGCTACAAATTGCTACATAAATATTGGGTTTGTTCTTCATTTCTTCCTTTATTTATTTATTTTTTTTTTTGTAAAAGTTGATTTTTGAAGAGTCAAAATTAGAATCCAAAAAGTAGGTCTATTGTACCTTCTCATTTTGGCCCCTTTTTTCCCTATGAAGAAAAGTCAAAAAACGGAATAAAAAAAACAGTTGAGAACACATGACAGATTTTCTAGAATCAAAAGTTAAAAGCAAGTTCGCAAAATCAATTGAGAATAGATTGGCAAAGCTAGAGAACTGTACACCAACTGAAAAATTATTGCTCCGCCACTGCTTCCACCAATAAATTAGGACCAATTAATGTATATGCATGTTGGCTTGTATATTGATACCTTCGAAATCTTTTTAAAAAAACCAATTTTATTTGCCAAAGAGTTCCTTAAACAAAGCAAAATACCATTAAAAAAAAACGATTTTCATTCAAGAATCCTAGAGAGTAGAAAGTAATAACGTTGGGAATGAATTGAAGAAGGTACGCACAAATGCACAAATACATTTTTATTAAGCCCGCACATGTACGTGTGTTGAGCTCTGAAAATTCTGATAAAACTCTATTGCATGAGATTTTAGAACTGGGCAAATGTATATGAATTGAGGGTGAATATCCTTTACGGGAGAAATGGCTTCTTAGCAACAGTTGGCTGTTGTTGCACTAGACAATTTGTGGTTGGAATCAACTTAAAATTGTCTACTCTAGATTAAAATTCGAAGGTTTTTAACAAAAGATTGTAAGTCAATTATTAGTGTCTATATTTATTACGTTGCATTAGTGTCTATTTTACATTTCCTTGAACAATAAGAACTGATATTTGTTGAGGGTCTTGATTCCCTTATCGTCCAAGAATCTTGGGGTTAGAGTTCGGATTCGAGAAAGAGCAACGGTTACTCTTTTCATTATTAGATTTGAGGGCAAATGCATCTAGAATTATCTAAGTAGCTTGGAGAGACAAATTTTTGCCTCAAAACCTCAGAAGTTTTATTATGAAAAACACCAAAATACTTCCAATACTGAAATATGTCTTGTCCTCCTTCTAGGTATGTATTATGTACGTGTTGTGAGTTGCTGTGTACTTGTACATGGAAAAGATGGGAACCCATAAATTTTCTTGAAGGATGGAACTAAGTTGTACTATGTCTGACTTGATTTTGCTTTATTAATCTTAATTAGTTGCCTAATACTTGTTATTTCCGTGGTGATTAGTTACCTAGTTGTTTGAGTAGCACGGAATCTTAATTTTTCTACTTCTATCTGCAGAACAAAACATGTTAGTTAACATTTTTCTTTTGTTACATGACTCCTTATTGATTTATTTTTATATGATTGTTTTTCCATTCTGGTGTGGTCCTTGTGCTTTCTTTCACAAAATGCAACTAAGGGGTGATGGGAGCAAGATGCTTTATATCCTATGAGAACTCTGTCTTTGAATATAGTCATCAGTTGTAGCTAAACTTTGGAGAAGTTAGTTGTTTGCATAGTTGCCATGTGGAAGGTGACCTAGAAAATTAAAATCATATGCATAAAGAAAAGATGATATCTGATTAATTTTGGTCTAGCTAACTCATTGAGTACCATATTTTGTATGATGAGTGATTTGAAAGTAGCAGGGACATGATCATAAGGATGAGGAGCAGTCCAAGCTATGACTTTTTACCAAGGACACTGATTAGACAAATGCCCTTTTTGCGGTTTGATGAAAACCCAGCTTTACTTGATCTTCCATTGAACTTCTTCAGAATTTGTGTACAGCAAAATATTTTCTTAACTGTAAGAGCTTATGACAGATATGACATGCTTATGGGAAGAGGGGTTGAGCCGTTGGGGAAAAATTATAAGGCTAACATAAGATAAAGTTACATGAAAGCAAGAAGAATTATAAGCACAGATTGAGAGAGCTTTAAGTGTTCAGGGTAACCACGGGCTCTTTTCTCTGCATTTCTTCAATCTTTTGGATTGGTTTATGTCTTAACACGAATGTATTTGGTTTAGGGGCGGACTCTGTTTATTGCTTACAAGACATTGGGGGTCGTCTTTGGTGGGCTTGTTACATCTCCGCTTTACGTGTATCCTTCAATGCAACTGAAATCTCCAACAGAAGAAAACTATTTGGGAATCTTCAGTATTATGTTCTGGACTCTCAGTCTAATTGGACTCGTCAAGTACGCTAGTATAGCTGTTAGAGCTGATGATCAGGGTGAAGGTATACATGCATTGACGTGGTTTATATATATATGATGACTGCAATTGTTTTAATCTTGAATGTTGTTCATCATGTCCTCAACTTAGCACGCCCTGTCAAACAAATTATTTCACTCTATTTTTGACATCTTCTGCATTTAATATCTAAGTTGTACACTGAATATACTTTACTCTTGGCGTCAGCATGCTCAATTTTCCTTTACAATTTGTATGTCTTGCAAATGCTTAAGAACCTCCTAGCTAAATTTTTCATTTTTAGATATTTTCTAATTTAGGACTTATAGGTTGCTTTCAGTTTCGTGAAGGAAATCATAGAAAGTGTAGAAGTTGTTGTACGGCTATGTTGGGACACTAAAGTCAGATCAGACTAAGTTTATGTGCCTTTGAGCTTTGGCTGCAAAATATTCTGATAAAGTTGAATGACTGGGCATTGCTGTATGGGAGTTGATTAATGAATGTAATTTCCAGTCACAAGATTCCTACCAAGTCCTACTGCTGGACTTAGGATATGTTGTGTTTTATGGGCCTAACTGCCATGAAAAGTTTATGCTGCCACTTCTACAACCATTTTACCATCTGCAACTGATGAAATTCGGGGCAAAAACTTAATTGTTTACACAAGCAAACATTAATGCATCCATAAACATTTCTTCTTTGTTTATTTTCATGACTTTCCTCGTTTTAACTGTTGAATGATGTTGGAGTCAACGCAGTCGCTTCCCTTCTCCTGCATTTTGTCAGCAATGACTTTACCCAAGAAATCTATCTTTAATTTCTTCTGTAGTAGCCATATAGTTCTCTGCAGTGAACTGTGTTTTTCAGATTCATCCAACGCATATGGTTGTAATATACAGCATTTTCCTTTTCTCTTATTTAATTTTTCTTGTGGCACATGTGTTGTAGTTATTAGTGAGCCGAAAGTCAAGCAAACCTTTAAGAGTTTTCAAGTGTTTGTTGAATGTACCATTTCCTGAACTTGTATCAGTTAGGTCCTGTTTTTTTTACTTCTCCCACTTCAAACAGAAACAGACGACTGCCTTTGTTTTTAATGCATACTTTATAAGTTGAGTTAAAAACAAAATGATTTGCAGAGTGCCTCTAACCTAAACTCAATGGTTCTTTATACTTCAATGGCTAACCGACGAACCCTCCTTCGCTATGTACTTTTCCATCTACAATTAGGCCAAGCTTCACACAGATGTCTTGGAGAAGCAAATGAGAGTAGGGTTTAACATTTTGATTTTCTTTCATCAATCTGGAGATAAAAGTCGCAGGTGGGTGAAATGCAACACAGATATCAGATTCCTGTTCTGATTTTGCCTGAATTGGAGTTCAAAAGAGACGAAATAATTGTTGTGTTCTAGCTTATTGATCAGGATTAGATTAACAAGCAGAGACTTGATGATGAGTACGGATCAAAATTCAGAAGATGAATCTGTGATATTCTTATCTTTAAGCGAGTATTGAATTCACACAAGGAAAACGCATCTTTATTGTGCAGAACTTTAAGAGCTTGCTGCTTTCACCTACCCATTCTTTGCCTGTGTCATGACTTGTGGGGAATTGTTCTTTGCAGGTGGAACTTTTGCCCTCTATTCATTACTATGCAGGAAAATAAACATCAACATTCTTTCTTCAAAACGTTCATGTGCAAATTCTTGCACTACCGAAAAGCAAAGCAAACTTGGCAAATTTTTTGAGGAGAGCTTGGTTGCCAGAAGGCTGTTGCTTTTTATAGCAATTTTAGGCATGTGCATGCTAATTGGTGATGGTGTACTTACTCCTGCAATTTCAGGTCGGTTGGCATGTAACTATCGATCTGAGGATTCAGCATATTTTAATTTTTTTTCCCCTTTTTGAGAGTTTATTTCTATCATTCCTATATTTACTTTTTTGCTGAAAACCTGCCTCAGTGTTGTCAGCGATGGATGGCATCCGGGCACCTTTTCCATCGATTACTAAAAGTGAGTAACAAGCACCTTTGCTGCCTAAAATTTAACTGATGCCTGTAAAGTTTCCTGAATTTGTAAGTCTGAAGAGGGAGAGCTAGGTTCCTAAGTTCATAGACTACATTTCATGCATGTCTACAACATGCAACAAAAAACAATTAATAAACATGATTTATACTGCATATCAGATTGACCATTTAGTAGTTGCACAAAAAAAAAAAATGATCGGATCAGGAAACTTAGAACTCGAGCAGAAGGTAAAGAACTACTACTAATTGTTGAAGCACTCAAGGAGAAAGGTGAACTCAAGCTAGTTACTGAAAACCTAAAGAGGATGAAAATTTGGACTTCCATTACCAGCCAAATCAGCAACAAAATATTTTATCATGTTGAAGTTTTAGTTTTTTGACTTGCAGCATGGGTGGAAATCCTCTCAGCAGTGGTCCTCATTGCTTTATTTCTCCTGCAGAAATATGGAACCTCCAGAGTGAGTTTCCTTTTCTCACCTATAATGGGTGCATGGACCCTCACTACTCCTCTTGTAGGAATATTTAGTATCATAAAGCACTACCCAAGCATATATAAGGCAATATCACCCCATTACATATTCACATTCTTCTGGAGAAACGGGAAGGAAGGCTGGCTGTTGCTCAGTGGAACTATCCTTTGCATCACAGGCAAGCCTCATACAACCATCTGACTAGATTATGTGAATCCAAAGCTAATGCGTCTCTTTTACTTATCACTATTTTTAGCTTCAACTATTTTGACTGTCTGGGGGTGGGAGTGGCAGGGGAGCTTCTGGAAATACTTATGACTTTTCTAGGATTTCAATAAATTTAAGTTTCAATTCAAGCAATGCTTTTGACTGCAGTAAATTCCAGGAGCATAATATACATTGACGTGCTAGAAAAGACTTGTTCTCAGTAAATTGTTGGAAACTTAACTGTTTTACAACTGATGCAAATTATTCCTGTTATCATCACGAATTATGAAGCAGGATTTTTTTCTAAATGAATACTAAGCACTATTGTATCACAACTTCTACTAACCATATTGCAGGTTTTCGTTCCAATCAAATTACTGATCATATATTTCTTTTTCCTCCTTGGCTCCTTTTTCTTCTTCGTCTGCTTCTACCTTTTTTTTTTTTTCCTTTTCTGGTCTTGTTTTCTCCCTAAACTTTTGATAGTTTTGCGACACCCTGCCGCCAGGCGCCAGTGGGGGGAGGGTGAAGGAAGGCCGAGGAGTGTGGATTAGGTGATCATTATTTGAAATCTCATTGTTGCTTCTATGCAGGTTCTGAGGCCATGTTTGCTGATCTTGGTCATTTCAACAAGAGTTCAATCCAGGTGAAATTCATGAAAAATCTTCTTGATCTTCAGGGCCAGTTTTTTGCTTTATATCGATCCTAACTCCATTGAAAATAATCTGGCAGATAGCTTTTCTCTTCACAATATATCCATCCTTAGTTCTGACATATGCTGGACAGACTGCTTACTTGATCAGAAACCCAAATGACCATAAGGATGGGTTTTACAAGTTTATCCCATCTGCTGTATACTGGCCTATGTTTGTGGTATCCACACTAGCAGCTATTGTAGCTAGCCAATCGTTGATTTCGGCAACATTTTCAATTATCAAGCAATCTGTAGCACTTGATTATTTTCCTCGGGTCAAGATAGTCCACACATCGACCAGACAAGAAGGAGAGGTGTATTCTCCTGAAGTTAATTATATTCTTATGGTACTTTGTGTTGCTGTAATACTAATATTTGGAGATGGATCAGAAATTGGAAATGCCTTTGGTAAGACATATTGTTTACTCTATTTTATTGCTATAGTTGATCTACCTAGCACTCATAAGCATTGTTATATTAGCCTCCCTTCAGATCTAGCTATGCCAATCAATCTTCTCATTTGACATATATACAAATGGTTTGAACCAAGAAACTTGGCAGGATTTAATTTGTTTCATTTACAAAGTTACTTAGAATAAGGAGTTCCAGCTAGTAGGGTTCAACTATTCTTGTTTGTTTTACATTGATGCCAATTTCATTTTTTTAGAAGTGTTTGCTCTTGTTATATTATTATATTTGACGAATTCAGTCTGTTTAGTTAAATTCAGAAAGTTTTCATTTGCAAGTAGGTAGGAGCCCTGAGGCATGTGACTAATCTGCAGCATAATGTTTTTGTAAAGAAAATGTTGATTATGATGAATTCTCAGTTTTGCTTATTTCTTCGATTTTCTAATAAGTAACAGCATCCTTTTAGGAGTTGTTGTCACCATGGTCATGCTCATTACAACAACACTGCTGACTTTAGTCATGATCATTGTTTGGAGAACTCCACCTGTTCTAGCTGCACTTTACTTTGTTGTATTTTTCGTGATGGAGGGTGTCTATGTTAGTTCTGTCTTCACCAAAATTCCAGAAGGCGGTTGGATTCCATTTGCCATTTCTCTTATCCTTGCATTTATTATGTTTTGCTGGTTCTATGGAAGGCAGAGAAAGATAGAGTATGAGTTAACAAACAGAATAGATATGGACAGGCTTAAAACACTGCTCTCTGATCCGGGCATCCAGAGGGTTCCTGGACTTTGTTTTTTCTATACTAAGATTCAAGATGGGCTGACCCCCGTATTTGGTCACTACTTGAAGAATATGAAATCTCTTCACACCATCACTGTGTTTACGACTCTTAGATATATAATGGTTGCAAAAGTCCCGCCACATGAAAGAATTATTGTCAGCAAATTAGGCCTCAAAGGAGTTTATGGGTGCATCGTTCAGTATGGCTATGCTGATTCTCTTAGCCTTGAAGGGGTCGACTTTGTTCTTCAAGTTACTGATGGTTTGCAGAATCAAGTGCGTGATTTATTTGATCAAGCACAATCTACTACTTCCTTGGATGAAGAAATTGCTGGCATAAAAGAGGCAAAACTTGCAGGAGTGGTTCATGTACGCGGGAAGACAAGGTTTCATATCAGTAAGAGTTCTAGCTGGTTTGACAGAAATATGATTGCTTTCTATGAAGTCCTGCACAGTAATTGCAGGTCTGCGCTTCCTGCTTTGGGAATTCCACTGCCACACTGCATAGAGGTTGGAATGCGTTATGAAGTTTGAACTGAAAAACAACAATCCTGATATTCTGGTCATTCTTTGTTCTTGCATCAGTAAGATAAAATCTGCTAGAAGTCTACAAGATTATAGAACCCACTGCTGCATCGCAATTTTAATGACTTTCTTCAAAATGAAAACAGCGAAGATACATTCATCTAAGTAGTTGGTTTGGCATCAATTAGTTTTTGGGTAAATAGTTAGTAGGGATGAAAACAAGTCGGACGGAGGTATGTTTAGAATTGGTTTGAAGATTAAAGGAAAGGTTTAAACTTGGCTTGCGTTTGAAATTTTTTTGAAAGAAACTAATCTAGTTTGGTTTGAAATTTCAAATGTATGTTCATGGAAAACTTGGCTTGGTTTGTCAAAGCATCGAGCTCAAACACATACAATCAAAGCTTCATTTGGTTTGAAATTTCAAGTTGTATTATATAGAGATTTTCACCCTAATTGTTACTTTTTCCCCTTGACTTTTGCTCTTTGATATTCAAGATAAATTAGGGATGTGATTAAAATCAATTATACCTATTCAAGAGACAAAAGTATTATATGCTTGCTATTTTAGAAGATAAACAAAGTACAGAAAGGAAGGAACTAGAGTTAAAGGAAGGACACTATAGACATACTTCTATGAATTTACTTGCCTTGTATATTCTTGTACATATCGAATCGGACAACATGAAGATCGTGATTGATTCGTTAATATTTTCAAGTTTGAAATCATGTTGGAATCTGGATTGATACCTAAACAAACAAGCTTCAACAAGTTTGATTCAGTCAAGTTGAAGCCAAATACCAAACTATTTATTTCGATTTATAGCCCTAATAGTTAGTTAATCCTAGACTTCTCTAAGTAATATCCTTTCAGGGATGAGGCATAGCTCAAATTCTCCAACATTGTTTATCAATGCTCTATGAGAATTTGATATATTGTTAATTTCATAGCGCTAGTTCTTCATGCTTTGATGATATAGGGTAATTAAAAGGCAATGTAAATTTCTAACCTTATCATTCACCTTCTAAATTATTTATACTTTAGCAATGTAAATTTATATTTTCAAAGTCAAAGTAATATTGGACCTATCTTTTATCATGTGCTCTTAGAACACATAATAGAAGAACCCTAAAATTAACGAGAATTTTCAATTATAAGTACTTCAAAATTTTAAAACTCCGATAGTATCATAGACACTTTGATATTTATAGTTACAAATACATATATAAATTAAGTGTTATATTCGACTATATAAACTATAAGTTTAAGATGAAACCCCTCTCCCCCCTCCAAAAAAAAAAAGGAAAAAGAAAAACGTGCCTAAAGAATAGATAGTGAATACATGACTAAAATATAGAAACAACGAAGAAAATATCAATGAATTTGAGAGATCAAGCAAATTATTTAGCAATGTGGCTTTCAAAAATCACAAATGTTTTAACTTTAAGTTCTTCCTTTTTTAATCTTCTTGGTTGTTTGTTCCCATTATTGTTCGACTTCATATGATGTTGGAGTGTATAACCGGGAGAGAATAATAAATTAAATTTGAGGCAATATGGTCCATACACCTCTATCTAAATCGATAGCTTTGATGAATTGACCACTTGTTTTATTAGGATTGAAACGTGTACAAGATCGATAGTTAAAATGAACGATAATGTATTTTATCTCTCCTTAAAATATTCTTGTTTCCAATTATTCTACCTTACAATATGGAATTTAGTTTTAAAAAAGGTCCAATCCAATAAAGAATTTACCCATAGTAATTGTACTGGATTACAAAATCATTGTCTATTTTATATTGCAATGGACTTGTCAATTGAATGAAAAATTTGGCATGATTTCTGTTTTGAGAAAAATGCAGTTTTGGTACCTAAACTTTGACGCACGAGCAGTTTTAGTCCCCAAATTTTGGACGAAAACAAATTTGGTACCCGAACTTTCAAATTTTGAGCACATTAAGTACCCTTGACGATTTTTTCCCAAATTGTTACCGGAAACAACCACGTGACTGTCACGTGTCCGGCCAAAATGGAATAAAAAAAGGTCAAAATGCAGTTTTGGTACCTAAACTTTGACGCACGAGCGGTTTTAGTCCCCAAATTTTGAACAAAAAAAAGTATTAAATTTAAGAACTAATAGCGTAATAAAGAAAAAATCCAATGACTAAATAACATCACATGAGTCAACAAAACCCAAGAACCGATACGAATGAGCTCCAATTCCAATACATTAATCTAAGAATCAAGTCACAAATTCAAGAACCGATACAAATGAGCTCCAATTCCAGATAAATTTTGTGACTTGATTCTTAGATTAATGTATTGGAATTGGAGCTCATTCGTATCGGTTCTTGGGTTTTGTTGACTCATGTGATGTTATTTAGTCTTTAAATTTTTTCTTTATTACGCTATTAGTCCTTAAATTTATATTTAGTATTAGAATGACATTTGACATTTTTTTGGCCTTTTTTTATACAATTGTGGTCGGACATGTGACTGTCATATGGCTTTTTTCGATAATAATTTGGAAAAAAATCGTCAAGGGTACTTAATGTGTTCAAATTTGAAAGTTCAGGTACCAAATTCGTCTTCGTAAAAAATTTGGGGATTAAAACCGCTCGTGCGTCAAAGTTTAAGTACCAAAACTGCATTTTTTGCCTTTTTTAATTCCATTTTGGCCGGACACGTGACTGTCACATGGCTTTCTCCGGTAATAATTTCAGAAAAAATCGTCAAGGGTACTTAATGTACTCAAAATTTGAAAGTTCGGGTACCAAATTTGTTTTCATCCAAAATTTGGGGACTAAAACCGCTCGTGCGTCAAAGTTTAGGTACCAAAATTACATTTTTCTCTTTCTGTTTTTTATGATAATGTCTCTTTAGTTCCAAACAGAACCAATGTGGCATTTTACGAAACCAATGTGGCAAGTTTTAGTTTTTCATCATTGTTGTTATGCCTAAGGACAATGCACACCAGCTCAGCAATCAAGAAGCTTTGGGCTAAAAATAAAAACAATGTGCCAATTTTCTTTTTTGGGCATCGATGGATTCCATTTGTTTTGCCACAATTTATTATGTTAAGCTCGGCCTGGCTCAGCGGTTAAACTATTTGGCCCAATAAACCGGTCATTAGACCAAGACGAGCTCCTAATTTGACCAGATAAAAAATTTATCCGATGACATCCGTTTGACCACAAGATACATACGTACATACGTATACATTCTCTTCAGACTACAATATTAGTTAACTAGTTTTGTACCCGTTTGTTGAACGGGAATCTTCAAAAAATAATAAACTATTTAGTCAGTTTTATAAAAATGTCGATATGAAATACAAACTTGATGTATATTTTATATGCGCATTATAATATAAAGTATTCTTATAATATAAATTTGAACATCTAATTCAGTAAATAATAATTCAAAAATAGAAAAAAATAACATTCGACAATACCATAACATTCAAAAATTTGAAAATAAATAAAAAGTGCAGTAAATAGTATCAAATAATATTCTACTCTTCAGAAACTTATTTTTATTTTTCTTCTATTTGAATATTCTCCTTGATTTGTCCGTGCAAATCAGCATTTATTGATTTTCCATTATCACTGCATGATAGCAAAACAGAATAACTAAGAATAAAAAAATAAATGATTTATGGCATTCAAGATTGTGTATAATAATACGTAAAGATTGTTAATTTAAGAAAGTAAAATAGTATCAAAAAATAGTATAACAAATCTTTTTATAAAGATTCCCTTCCTCTGCGATTTTTGTTGAACCCTCTGATGAATGATTCATATGAAGCGTATTGAAATGTTGTTGATTAGAATCATCTGTTATACTAATTGAGATCTGGAAAAAAGATGCTTCAGGTTGGTATTGGTTGTCAGTTCCACCAATCTGATAATGATTTATCAAAATTAAAAGCAAAAATATTATGTGAGATATAATGTGTAAAATATAAGAGAAATTTATTACTAATTCAAGATATATTACTAATCCTATGTGTTCATTAAAAAAACAGAAAATACAAACAAAAAAAATTCAAGATATGTTACTAAACTTTTACAATTAAAGATCAACGTGTCTTTTTTAAAAAAAAAATATGTTTTGAAAGAAGATGTACCTAATAATCAAGAGGGGTGAAAATCCAAAATCGATACTTTAATGTGCCAACCGCTTGCACTGAAAATACCTAACCATGAATTTAATACTTGAAATCAATATATTAGAGGCTATATGTAGTGTAGGCATTAGAAATAAGGATTGATAAGAATTTAAAGAGATATTGATAAGAACATTAAAAGTAGGTTTATCTTGATTTAAATTGTTTAAAATACGTAACTTTGGGTAGAAAATAAGAATTCTATAATTTTAAGAATTCTTATAGGAAATAAAAGTGCGTTCTCAAGACAAATTTTATCTATCTTAAAAGACCATCTCAACTATATCAAGTCCTTTAAGTGCATGGACTTCTATGGTGTGGGTCCACACACTAAATACTCCCCATCATCTGGGTAGAAATGTATTGTGAATCCTATAACCTAGCAATGAGTATAACTTGCATGTTTTGATTAACAACAAACGGGTTTATAAGAATTTACAAACCCGTACTCAAATAGGAATTTATATTTGACCGTACGGGTCAAATACATATAGTTAATTGGATTCAATTAACTTTTTCTTTTCCATAAATTTCGTGCTATGCACTATGTCTTGATAACGCATTTAATAGTAAAATTTATTAAGAATCCTATTTCCAACATCAGATATTGACTTCTATTATTAATGGTTTCTTTTGAAATTAGTTACTTTTCTACTTCTTGTAGTGATAACAATTCTTATTTACTTTGGTTCCCTATGCAGTACATAAATTATTGGCATGAATTTGGAGATATATCTAATAGAGATATTTATGTCTCTTTTATTTATACCGCATTACTTTCTAGTTCCTTTTTTGGGTAGGAAATAAGAATCACATAATATTAAGAATTCTTATAGGAAATAAGAATTGATATATATCTAAACAAAAAAGTAGCAAGCCACGTAGGAAACTACTTGCCGTCTCATTAAGTCACGTAAGAAAGAGAAAATATGAAAGGATAAAAATGAAAATACGACTTTATTATATATATATATATATATATATATATATATATATATATATGATGCTGATTTTCACATGAGTTGTAGATTGCCTCTTTGTATAATCCCAACTAAAGCATAGTAGCACATCCAAATAGCATATAGCATAGCAGCCCAAATAGGAAATTGTTGCCATGCAATTTTAATATCTTCAAAAAAAGTCGTTCGTTGGACGGGAATTAGGCAAGTAGTTTCCTCATTCTTATAATAAAGTCTTATTCTCATTCTTATTCTTTCATGTTTTCTCTTTCCTACGTGACTTAATGAGACGGCAAGTAGTTTCTTATGTGGTTTGCTCCTTTTATATATATATATATATATATCAATTCTTATTTCCTATAAGAATTCTTAATATTATATGATTCTTATTTCCTACCCAAAAATGAAACTGGAAAGTAATGCGATATATATAAAAGAGACATAAATATCTCTATTAGATATATCTCCAAATTCATGCCAATAATTTGTGTAATGCATAGGGAACTGAAGTAAATAAGAATTGTTATCACTAGAAGAAGTAGAAAAGTAATTAATTTCAAAAAAAACCATTAATAACAGAAGTCAATATTTGATGTTGGAAATAAGATTCTTAATAAATTTTATTATTAATTGTGTTATCAAGACATAGTGCATAGCACGAAATTTTTGGAAAAGAAAAAGTTAATTGAATCCAATTAACCATATGTATTTGACTTGTACGGTCAAATATAAATTCCTATTTGAGCACGAATTCGTAAATTTCTATAAACCCGTTCGTTGTTAATCAAAACATGCAGGTTATACTCATTGTTAGGTTATAGAATTCACAATACATCTCTGCTCAGATGGTGGAGAGTATTTAGTGTGTAGGCCCACACCATAGGAGTCCATGCGCTTAAAGGATTCGATATAGTTGAGATGGTATTTCAAAGTAGGTAAAACCTGTCTTGAGAGCACACTTTTATTTCCTATAAGAATTCTTAATTGTTATTCTTGGTTTTGATGATCACAAAAGTTTGTTTATACAGACCAAGAAAGTGAACACTTTGATCAGGCCTGATGAAACAAAGAAAGCATATGTTTAATTGACTTCAGTCTACGATGCTTTGGATGTGGCAAACAAGATTGAAATAATATGAATGAATTTAGTCATTGTTTTGTTCCAATCAAAGATACTGTCTTGTTAGTACGTCAAGTGTGTTATTCTTGGTACTTTGAAATGTTTATCTAACTTTCTTCAAATATGAGTGTTTGTGTTTAGAATCAGGTTCGAATGTGTCATGAAATGCAAAACAATCAAAAGGGAGAAGCAAAAACAGGACAAACAGGTCGGATGGCCGAAAGGAATCTGTCGGACGTCCGAAAGAAGTAAGAACATCAAGAAGGAAGCTATGTCGGACGCTCATAAAGAGCCATCGGACGTCCGGAAGGTTCGGACGCACACCTCGGACGCACATCAACCGCATCGGACGTCCGAGAAATTCCAAATTAACTTGCCAACTCTCGGCCTAAGCTCGGACGCTGTACTGTCGGACGATAAACACTCATCGGACGTCCGAACGTCAAACTTGCTGTTTTCGGACGATTGGTTCGGACGATGATTTGTTCGTCGGACGTCCGACAGCTCCAACGGCTAGTTGACTCTTCAGCTGCCTTCTATCCGTTGGAAGCATTGATGAAACCCATTTCTGGTTCCCTTTAAAATCAAACTGGTTAGAACCAAGCAAGGACTTTTGCACACTTTGTTTACAAGATCTCAAGAGATATTTTAGCTAGAAAATAGTCTCCAAAGCTAGATTTGTTTTAAAGTGGTGTGAATTTCTGGTGAGCATTTCTTTTGTGGTTGAAAGGATCTTTAGTGTAGCTTTGTTGACGGTTTTTTGAGTGATTGTAAAACTTCTTAACTTGACTAAGTGCGGCTTAGGGCAAGGAGGAAGTGCTCCCTCCATTGTACATCTAGTTGATCTTCTTTCATCAAGGAGAAGTTGCTCTTCCTAGTGTTTGGTCTTCAAGTTTGAGGACAGCTTGGTAGACACTTGGTTTGATTCCCTATCTTACTTTTCTGTTTAATAAAATCTTCATTGCTTATCTATACTTGCTTCTCTGATCAATATTGCTATTGTCTTCTAATCTACTTGGTTGATCATTACTAAAAAGGAAGGTAAATTTTCATTAAATAAAAAGTGCATAAACTTGGTTAAGATTTTAATCAACCCAATTCACCCCCCCTCTTGGTTGTCTGTGGGACTTACATTAATATTATAGGATTCTTATTTCTTACCCAAAGTTACGTACTTTAAACAACTTAAATCAAGATAAATCTACATTTAATGTTCTTATTAATATTTTTTTTATATTCTTATCAATTCTTATTTCTTATGCCTACATTACATATAATTTCTAATATATTGATTTCAAGTATCAAATTCATGGTTAGGTAGTTTCAGTGCAAGCGGTTGGCACATTAAAATATCGATTTTGGGTTTCCACTCCTCTTGATTATCAGGTACATATTCTTTCAATACATATTTTTTTTAAAAAGGCATGTTGATCTTCAATTGTAAAAGTTTAGTAACATGTCTTGAATTTTTTTTTGTTTTTATTTTTTGTTTGTTTTTTTATGAACACATAGGATTAGTAATATATCTTGAATTAGTAATAAATTTCTCTTATATTTCACATATTATATCTCACATAATATTTTTGCCTTTAATTTTGATAAATTATTATCAGATTGGTGGAATCGACAACCAATACCAACTTGAAGCATCTTCTTCCCAGATCTCAATTAGTATAACAGATGATTCTAATCAACAACATTTCATATGAATCATTCATCAGAAGGTTCAACAAAAACCACAGAGGAAGGAAATCCTCATAAAAAAATTTGTATGAGAAGGTAGATTTAATATACTATTTTACTTTCTTAAATTATAATCTTTACATGTTGTTATACACAATCTTGAATACGATAAATTATTTATTTTTTATACTTAGTTATCCTACTTTATTTGATATTATTTGATATTATTTACTGCATTTTTTATTTATTTTCAAGTTTTTGAATATTATGGTATTGTCGAATGTTATTTTTTCCATTTTTAAATTATTATTTACTGAATTAGATGTTCAAATTTATATTGTAAGAATACTTTATATTACAATGTGCATATAGTAATATACTTAAGAAAGGTTATAGTAAAATATACATTAAGTTTGTATTTCATATCGACATTTTTATAAAATTGACTAAATAATTTATTATTTTTCGAAGATTCCCGTCCAACGAACGGGTACAAAGTGCAATTTTAGATTCCCGTCCAACGAAGGGGTTAAGGTATACCAGTCACATACTATCAATTAAGAAAGTTGAATCTTGTATATCTAATCTGCCTAAATAATTCAGGATGATGTAGGTCTTTAATTTTTTGATACGATATAATTGTTTCATAAATAGTTTATAAGAATTAGCTTTTTAGCAAGAATCTTAAAATGATGCCACAACAGAAGCAACAAAAATAATTTTAAAAAAAACTCGTTCTTTCAAGTCTATAATACTATTAATTAATGAAATTGACTCAATGATTAAGAGAGGGCTCTTAGATTTTTCCTCACAATCACGTAAAAAGTAAGTTATGACACCACTATAGTCCAAATTTTATTCCCAAACAAATCTGTGTTTAAAAGACAAAACTATCCCTTTTAAGTTTATGATCTGTTTGATAACTTAGTTTAGTACTTAAATATAAAGGATTCATATCTTAGCATATTTAGACCGTTTGATAACAAAAAATTGAACACTTAAATTAATTGACACTGAATTTTCTAGACAAAACTTGTTTCTAAAATTAAGTGATAAGCTATTCACTTATCATTGAATGTGATATACACTTAAATGTATTAGATTTAATACTTAATAATTCAATAACTTAATGAATTCATATTTCAGATTTCAGATTTCAGAGTTCAGTTTTATCAAACGCACCTCGAGGAATTTTATTCCCAAACGAATCTGTGTTAAAATGAGAAAGCTATCCCTTTTAAGTCTATGACTCTATGATTCGAGAAAGAGGAGTTTGACATTTTATACACTCTCTCTAGCTTCTTGCACATCCTTATCTCTTTCTATTCGCACATGTCATTCGAACTTCCAAGGTCCCAAATTCCATTTTGGAAACGTTGCAAGTGCCCAAAACACCTATCAGATTGGTCTGATAAAATTAAAACGAGTAGTCCATATCATGGTGTTGCAGACGGATTCTTGCCACTATTAACATTCTCCAGTGGTTTTCACATGCGAAGAAAAAATTGGTAAGAGTTGAAAGCAATGTCTCAGTGCAACTTTGAATATGTTCTGTAACCTAATTCAAAGTTGGAACTGACGAGGATTTTGCATTATACGTTTATTCAGCTTTTCTCAAAGAGTGAGAGGGGTAAGACTGGAAGGGAAGAAGCAAGAAAGATAGTGAAATTTATGGTTTTTTTTTTTGAGAGATATATTGAGATCTTTGTTCTTTAATGATGAGCAAGAACCCTTAAAAAGATTTGGTTTTCTCTGATTTACTCCCAATAATTTCACGTCTAAACAAGAAAAGTTATGGGTCTATTTGGATAATAACTTCATTCGAAAATTTTCTGTTAAAATAAGTGTAGGGCAAATGCGTTATGCATGGTACCTGAATTGCTAGTGTTTAGAAGTAGCATATATCATGCTTATAACCCATTGCTCATCAGAACTCCAAATTTAGGAACTCATGCAAGTTTGGGTCGACATTTTGCTCAACATGCCAAGAGCATTTACTGCATTTAAGCAGATTGAGTTTTTTTTTTTTTTTTTCCTTTGCAAAAGAGTAAATGTGTTTGCTTTCTATCAAACACTTCGCACCAATGAGCACTAGCTATCCCAAATTCTCGATTGGCTCCCAAAATGTGCAAAAAAAAAAAAGAAAAAAACTTGTGTCAACCGATATATTTTCTGTCAACATAGAAATTACTTAGGAAAAATTAAAATTCCCATGACTCAACTTTGTACATTTGGAAAGTATCTTAATTGAGGCAAAAGAAATTGAGACAATCTTGATGGACTTCATAATGAAAATGAGGAAGAACAAAGGGAATGATAGTTTGAAAAAAAAAAAAAACTTGTGACATCAAAGTCCTAAAATAAATTTTACTAAATTTTTTTTTCTATATTTCATCTCTTGTTTGAAAAGTGGTGTCATCTATTTTAATTTGGCCTTTACATTTTCCTATTTATTTTTAATTGAAATATTATTGTAATTACAGGAAAATAAATCTACGAAACGAAACCTGATCCAGTCCATGAAAAAAAGCAGCAAAAATTGATAACACGTTTGAATTTAAGAAGAAAACAAAAGATCATATCAACTACAAAAATACAATATAAAAAGAAAAGGATAAATTTGACGTAATTCATAAACCTTCTTCCCATGTTTTTGGTTGTGTTTAGATTGCATTTTTCATGTTTTTTTATGGAAAAATTACTGTAGCGATTTGATGTATGTAAAGGAAAAAGATAATAGAGAAATGTGATCACGAAAAATGACGTAATTTTTTGACGAAAAACAGCAATCCAAACAAGGCCTTTGTCTTTTGGGCTATCTTGAACGAGAGCAGGCAGAGTGAAGAAAAACGGAATCTGCCACGAAGCCCAATGCTCCATACTTTAGTCTTTTTCCCGACTAAATTATTGTAATTCATTTTTCATTTTTCTTTTTTTTAAAAAAAATTTTTTACTAGGAGAAGAATGAAATTTAAGAAATGAAGAAAGGGAAAGGAGATTTAAAGTCAAAATCTTTAATTTTTCAGGTCTCAATCTTACCTATTAGACCAATGATTCCTCGGCCATCTGTTACTTTAGTTGCATATGTTGAAACAAAATGGAAAATATCTGAATTGCATAAGTTGAAACAAAATGGTAAATATCTGACTATCTCATGAAAATGGTGCAAATTTGTTAGGTTGTATGGTAAGGTGGAATGGATTGTAAATAGAAAGTAGGTTTTGGATTCAAGACCTCCCACTTACAAAATGAAGATGGTGCAAATTTGTTGGCTTGGGTGGTAAAACGAGAGAAATTGTAAATAGAAGATAGATCTTGAAATCAAGAAGTTTCACTTGCCAAAAAAAAAAACAAATTTGATTATTTGCTATGAGGAATAGTTTTGTACTAGGGCCTTATTTGATAATTTAATTTAGTACTTAAACTTAATGAATTCAGATCTTAATATGTTTAGATGTGTTTAATAACAAAAAATTGAACACCTGAATTAATTGATTAGCACTAAATTTCAAAGGCAAAACTTGCTCCAAAAAATAAGCAAAAATAAGTGATAAGTTTAATAACTTATCACTTAATGTGATATACATTTTGAATAATTCAATAACTAAATTGATTCAAACTTCAAATCTGAGGTTTTAGACTTCAATTTTATCAAACGCATCCCAACTTTTGTACTACACGTATGCTTTTAACACTATGTATCATAAAAAACCAATATTGCAGTTCTTTTTCACAATTAAGCTCCACTCTTTCACAAAGTTTTCAAAAACTATTTTGAGAAGCTGTCTTAACATGGTCTATATATAAGTTCTTTTTTCTTTATCTAATTCAGAAAATAAATATTGAATTGTTTTGTAAATAGTTTCTAGGAATTAGCTTCTTAGCAAGAATCTTAAAATGATACACAATATCCTCGCTCTTCTTTCCAAAAAATAAAACAGAAGCAACAAAAATAATTAAGAAAACTCTTTCTTTCAAGTCTATAACACTATGAATTAATGGGGTCTGCTTAGTAATTAATAGAGGAATGTTAGAGCTTTTTTCACAGTCAGATCAAAAGCAAGTTATGATTCCATTACGGTCCAAATTTTATTCTCAAAAGAATCTGTGTTAAAATGACAAAACTACCCTTCTTAAGTCTATGATTCGAGAAAGACGAGTTTAACATTTTATACGCTCTCTCTAGCTTCTTGCACATCCTTATCTCTTTCTATTCGCACATGTCATTCGAACTTCCAAGGTCCCAATATCCATTTTGACAACGTTGTAAGTGCCCAAAACACCTATCAGATTGGTCTGATAAAATTAGAACCAAGTAGTCAAATATCATTGTGTTGCAGACGGATTCTTGCCACTATGTGAACCCCTCCATTAACATTCTCCTGTAGTTTTCACATGGGAAGGAAAAATTGGTAAGAGTTGAAAGCAAGTGCAACTTTGAATATGTTCTGTAACCTAATTCAAAGTTGGAACAGACGAGGATTTTCCATTACATGTTTATTCAGCTTCTTTCAAGAGGGGGAGAGGGTTGGGTTAGATGGTACGGGGGGAGGAAGTGTAAGCAAGAGATTTCGGATTCGAGTCCTCCCGTTTACATTAAAAAAAAAAAAAAAAAAGCTTCTTTCAAGAGTGGTAGGGCAAGACCAGGAGAGAAGAAGCAAGGTAGATGAACATAGTGAAATATATATACATATATATATATATATATATTGAAATCTTTGCTCTTTAATGATGAGCAAGAACCCTTAAAAAGATTCGGTTGTATCTGATTTACTCCCAATAATTTCACATGTAAACAAGAAAAGCAAGTTGGAAGCTACCAATCAATACACCTTCGAACAAATTCCACAACTAACTACTGATCTTTTGTTTGTATTTGTTGACTATTACTTAGTAGAAAATGACGTGAATAAAGATAAAGAGAAAATTCCAAATTTATGATGAATTTTAAAAAATTTCTGTAAAAGGGACAGTTTGAGAATGCAATTCCGTCCAGGGATCTTCGCATTCAGCAAATGCGAGCTCATGGATTCAATTAACACTTATTCCCGTAACTTTGTAGAGCTACGTATTCAATACATCATCATTTATACTTTTTGTCATTAGTGCAAATTTAATAAACAATGATATTTTTATGTAATATATATATATATATATATATATATATATATATGTATGTATGTATGTATGTATGTATGTGTCATTCGATGTATCACTAATTAAGTCACTAGAGTAAAAGTTAGTGACGCTACAACGTTACGTCAGCAACACACTATACGCATAAGTTTAGCATTTGCAATTATTCATCAGGTGGCAACTTGTTCTTGGTAGTGCGAAACAGTACCAGAATGAATAGTAGATAAGTGGATTTCGTCATTAGATTCTTTTTTATCTTTTTTTTAATTAAAAATAATGATCAGTTTAATGATTAAAAAAAACTACACTAATGATAGCAGATACACGCATCAGACGTAAAAGTGTGGATAGAATAAATAAGTTAAATGTGAGGAAAACAAGATGTTTACTTTACTGAAATTCTTCGATTCTATGGTGGATCCAAAAGAGATATAAACTTGAAGGCTGAAACAAGAATATTCTAAATTGTTTTGAGCCAAATGAGATTCTGATTTTGCAATGGCATGTTTGATTTGATGGTTCATTTGGAGTCTTACTAAATAAATTCTGAAGTAGTTGGAGAATTCCACTCACAAGGATTGTGAGAACATATCTATTGATTTGTTACAACTATACCTTAATTATTAAGATGATATTATCTTTTATAAATTGTAGTTGAAAGTATAGCATTAATTTTGTGATAGAAAATTCAAAACTTTTAGAAAACGGTTCAATGGTCCTGTAGAAAAAATTAATCCTTATATTAATTAACCATAGTTAGATTTTACACTATACTTCTCAATAAATTATGAAATTGTGTCTGCTTAAATTACTTCCAAAAAAATTTTCCTCCAAAAAACTAGGACTATAGATGAATACATTTGTTTAGATTTTAAACATAATTATGTATTTTTATATACTTATTGAATCGGTCATATTCATATATACTTAGCGCGCATTTAGTGCTTCGACAGTTTGAGTCATGCAGCACTTCAAAGTTGATATTGTTGTCTTCATGAGAAGCGGGCCTGTTTGATAAACAAGTTTTTGACCAAGTTTGTCTTCTACAAGTTTTTTAATAATTGTAACTACGGTAATCTCTGAAAACTCATCAAAGCTTTCAAACTATACACTTCAACATACCCAAAAATTTATACACTTCAAAAATTTTTTCTACAATTTCTACGGTAAGCTATAGTAAAGTTTTAGACAAATACCAAAAAAACTCATTTGCCAAACGAGTCCATGATGTAGATGAGATAAAAAAAAATAGTTAAAAAGATAAAAGAGAAAGTACATTGAAAAATATATTTTTGATGCAAGCAAGTAATTTTTTTTTTTTTACAAATAATGCAAATTCAAACACACCTTTGTTTTACTTTTTTTTCGTACTTCCAACAACAAATTTCTTAATCAATATAGAACGTTACTCATATTAGTAATAACCTATTTAAATAGCTCTAGAACGTAGAGGTTCTAGATTCTAGTCTCCCTATTTCTTCTCCTCCGTTTATTAAATTTCACCCCTTTCCAGCTAGAAAACTTATTTAAATAGAAAACTTCTGACAATAGAATACTATATAGAATGACATTCCTTTTAACGGTGTATAAATTCAACCACAGTGAATCCTGAAGAGCTTTAACTAAAAATTCCAAAACCAAAATTTAACCGGTAGGGACTACACACATTGACCAGATGCTCTTAAATTCTCTCCGACTTAATATTTTGTTGGCACCACCTATAAAGATTACGGATTAAATTAAATAATTTTAACCATTGTTTATTCTAGTAATTAGTCAAAGATCGACTGTTTATTATTGCACTCAGTTCCCCTTTCTCCTATACAATGACACAAATACTCAATATATATATATTCATAAGAAATGACGGTTTCTAAAATTGAAAATGTGAGCCTATAAAGATAAATAACCCACAGCCAACAAAACATGATGCACAAAAGATAAAACTTTGGTCTATGCCTTTGTTGACTTATAGTGCACTATTTCTGGACCAAAGGAGTTCACAGGGGGACCCATCTTTAGTTATTTCAAAAAGCAGGAACTTCACCGGCAGTTTGACTGGTATGATAATGGATTCAATTTTCTTTTATTGTGGCCGTAAAATTTTTCTATTCGCCACAAATATTACAAAAAAAAGGAAATTCAAATATGGATGAAGTCTGTGTATGACACACTTATGTCAAAAATATTTTACAATAATAGTGTATGAGCACTTATCTCATAAATAGAAGATTTTAGTTTTCAACAAAAGTAAATCTTTCAAATTAAACCCGATTAGTGCTAGTTATTTTGTGAAAGATTTTGCATAATAATTTTTGCATCCCAAGAAGAGGTGTTCATGAACTGATTAACCGGTTCATTTTTGTTAACCCTAATTGCATATAGCGGTTCAACAAAATTATTAAGCATACGGCATACCCTAATCATTTTAATTGATTAACTGTAGCATTTAACCCGTATAATAGGGTTAGGTGTACAAATTAGCCTAACCAACTATACTTTAAAAAAAAAAAGAGTAAACAAAGAAGATAATGATGTTACCACATATACTCCTATCCAAATTAAAAAGGATGCACAATAATAACAAATATTTTCTGTATTTGTAGAAATCTATTAACAAAGTACAATCATCATTATGTAATCATTGCTTTCCACCATGAACTCATTAGCACTTGTTTTTCATTCATAATGAATGACATGATGCTCCTTAGTCAAACATAAAATCTTTATAGGTTTTTAAAAAAATATAATAATAAATCAAATATTAATGAAAAAAGCAAATTTAAAAAGAATAAACGTAGAGGGATTTAAGTGAAATGACCAAAGAATAACCACAAATTTTGAAAAGCAAATACCATACACTCTAGACTGCAAATCAGTAGTTGAGCATATTAACAGATGCAGTGAGCATGATTACAGCATTGCAACTATTCTAGAAGATGTACAGGAAATTAGATCAGGCTTTGACAGTTGTGTCTATTCCTAGATCAGAAAATGAAATCAGCCATGCACTAGCTCAGTTTGCAGTTAAGCTAGTACATAACATCGAATGGAAACATGATTTCCCAATATGGCTGATTGAGTTAGTGAAGAAGGAAATGAGGGTAGTATCCCCTTTTTGTAACTAATCCTTGTACTATCAAGTGTTCATATCTATAAATCTGTTATCGTTTGTTGGGAAAAAAAATACCACACACTCCTATTTTTCAAATAAGGTCGAAATGCCTAACCATTAATTAAAATTCTTATTTGATGATGCATTTTTTATTTGCAAATTTCCTCTAGCACCCTATTCCCAAAAACTGCACGTGAGTAGCTAATTCAATTCAACATTTAAATTTAATGAATTTAGATTTTAATATGTTTAAACGGATTTGATAACTAAAAATTGAACATCTAAATTAATTAAGTAACACTGAATTTTCTAGACAAAATTTACTAAAAAAAATAATCGCTTATCACTCAATGTAATATATAATCAAATGTGTCAGATTTAGTACGTAACAATTTAATAATTTAATAAATTTAAATTTCAAATTTCAATTTCATCAGTACTTAATTCACCATTTTATCCATCCATAACCAAAAAAAAAAGTAAAAAGACGAAGAAGAAGAAAACGTGGAACATGACGACATCTTAGAATTAGGCGAGTCCAAACAAATCTAAACCGTTCAACATCCTCGTGACGATATTTTATTTGTCATTGGAAAATCGTCAAAATCTTGAGGCCAGGAGGCCATCCCTTGTAATTTTCCACCCCAATCGTTTAATTCGGTTGCAAATACTTCCTTCAACCAAACAAAACTTCTCATCTCAATCAAATCCTAAAAAAATAGAAAGACACGTGGGGAAGGAATCATTCCAGGGGCCGTCTCTAAATCCTTGAAAGTGAACCCCCGCCCCCTCTCTCTCTTCCCCGGTTCCTGGAAAGTGTGGAGACTGTGGAGTCTTTAAGAATTTTTAATGCCCTCTGCGTCTATATAATGCATGGTCCATACAGCGCAGAGAAACACAGGTGGTGTGTTAGCTTTTATCAGACAGAGAAAGAGAGAGAGAGAGAGGCGGAAAGTGGGGTTGTGGGGTTGCTTGTTTGCTGAGTTAAACGTAGCATGGATCTCCATGTCCGGCCATATGACTCGGCGGTGACTCAGTCTGATGATGTGGTGGTGACGGTGATTGATCATCCTAACAATAATAATGATGAGGTTGGGGCGGTCTCTTCGCGCAGCGCTCGGTTTCACGACCTCAACCGTTTAATTCAATCCCCACCAACGTTGGACAACAAGGTACGTCAATTTTACAGCACACTTTCTAGTAGTATTTTTTTTTCCTTTTTTTTCTTTTTTTTTGGGATTAATTACGCCCCTTAAATAAACGAGTCGAATTCGGGGAAACTTTGGGAACTCTAATGCATGATGAAATTCATGAACTTCACAACTGTTCAGAAAATAAGGGTGAACGTCAGCATATTGCGGTCTCAGCTGGTAAGAACTTGCCATTGTATTGCTGTCTCATCATATTGACTTCTGCTACCAGCTAAAGTGTCGTTGAAAGGGTGAACATCTGTTAATTAGTTTGAAGTGACTTCTCAGCATTTGTCAGTGACGGTTCATTAATTGGTGGTTGGGATTCTTTTGAAAATTTTTGAAACTTAGAAAATTTTATATAAGTTATGGAGGGATTAGTAGCTATTTTATACGTTTTTAACAGTTCAAACTGATAATTGTTGAGTGTCTTGACTCCTTTAACCTGTAACAACTCTGGTCAGATATTGGATTTCAGGAAGAACATCAGTTTATTATTTTTTTTTGTGGTGTTATTGCAGGCATAGATAGACTAATAGCTTTTAGTTTGCGGCAAACATTTGTTTCAAAAGTTTCAATATTTTGATAGGAACAAAACAAGAACTGTTAAATTGTGGAATTTGTCTTGCCCCCACTATTTTTGTCTCTAGCTATGTATGTGTTGAAAGTTATACTGCATTTGCAAACGGAAAAGATGGGAACCCACAAACAAAAATTTTGTTGACGAGGAAAGCAAAAGAGTGGAGACAAATTATAAGTCATCTAACAAAATTACTCAACCTACAAATTATGACTGTCCCACCACTAAAGACTTTAAGTCTTGGTGGGTAGGAGGTTAAAGTTTCAATCCTTATCTCTCGTCATTTGACACAACATGTAGTTTTCTCAAATCCATACGAATGTACAGTGTACCCATCTGATCTGATGGTGGTTCAGACCCTGTCAACTTCTCTGTAGGTCCAGTTGGGCCTCACCCCCTGAATTAGACTAGAGTAGGAGTAGAAATAGGAGTAGGAGTAGAATTAGAGTAGATAAGTGTCGAATGACAGAAAAAAAATTATTACTGTCATGTCATCTAATGCTTGCTGCGTCAGAGCACAAGCGATCATGTGTGGTATTGCTTGGCTTGCCAACAATCATGTGTGGTATTGCTTGTCTTGCCATCAATCATGCGTGTTTTTGCTTGCCTTGTCATCAATCAAAATGGTTCGATGTGGTTGAAGGACATTTTTAAGTTTTAAGCTGTTTCTTACTTTGGGATGCACACACATTAAAAAAAAAAAGAGAAAAAGGAATTTATTTGTCGGTTTCTTTGTTAGGTTTTTGTTAATGTTTTCCCCAGCAAAAGTACAATTATTCTAAATATATTCAGCAAACCAATGCATTCTTGGAGGCATAAAAGTCAGTCAGTCAAAATAGTAGTTAAAAAATGGCCGTCTGACAAAGAAATAGTACCAGACAGTTTTCATCAAGTTTAATGAGATGGTGTATATTCCTTTGCTGACTGGGAAATAGGAGCATAAACTGATAATAACCCATTGTGCCATTTTTCTATAGTCATTTTGTCATGCATTTTGCAGCAGTTGGACGGTTGATTTTTCAACCGTTAGCTTTACAGTAAAACATGTGAGTTGATAATTTTCTTTTTCTGTTACATGGCTCCTTAATAATCTGTTTTCACAGGATTGTTTTTCTGTTCCACTCTGGTCCTGGTTATTCCTTTCAGCTGTAATCCCAAAGATGCTTCATGTACTATAAGAACTCTGTACTGATCTAGACATCAATTCTACCACGAAATTTGGATTAGTTAGTTGTTACCATGACTCCTAAGTGATCAGTAAGCTAGAGAATTAAAAGCATATGCATTAAGAATATTTGGTATCTTATTGTTTTTATTGACTCATTGAGTACCATAATTTTATAAAATAGTGCTTTTTAAGCACAGGGTTTGAAGGATCACTAAGGACACATAAAAGAATTCCCTTTTCTGGTATGATGAAAATTTCATTTTTCGTACTTTCTCACCTAACTTCCTAGGATTTCTCTAAGATGACATATTTTCATAAGTCGAAGAACTTATCACGCAGCGATGGGATGCCTATTGGAAAAGGAGGTGGGAAGTTGGTGAAGATTATAAGGGCTAATTAATATAACATAAAGTAATTTCAGAACAAGAAGAATCAAATGAAACAACTTAGACATAGTTTTAAGTATTTAGGAAGAGTCGCTGACTCTTAAGCTGTGGCTTTGTTCTTTTCTCCACATGTTCAATCTTTTAGATTAGATTATGTCTTCATGCAACTGTTTCTGGTTTAGGTTACAGGAAAATGGCAAAATCTGTTACTTGCTTACAAGACATTGGGAGTTGTCTTTGGTGGGCTAGTTACATCTCCACTGTATGTTTATCCTTCAATGCAACTCAAATCTCCAACAGAAGAAAACTATTTGGGAATCTTCAGCATTATTTTCTGGACTCTAAGTCTAATCGGAGTTGTCAAGTATGCCAGTATAGCTGTCAGGGCCGATGATCAGGGTGAAGGTATACAAGTTTTCACATGGCATATGTATATATGCTGACTGATGAAGTTTTAATCTTCAAAATTTTTTTGATTGTGTCCTCAACTGAGCACTCTTCTCAAACAATTTATTCATGGCGTTGCTGATATTTTTGTCTAACTTCTACAACAAATGTACTTCACTTTTCACATCAGCATACTCTATTTTTGTTCAAATTTTGTTTCTCTTGTGATATGCTTCTGAATCTTCTAGCTGAATGTGGCATTTTTGTATTTTCTATCTTAAGACTAGTAGACTGCTTTTAGTTTTCCTGAAGGAAATCTCAGAAACCGTAGAAATTATTGTTACGTTTATGTTGGGACACTGAAGTCAGTCAGAATAAGCTTATGTACCTTTTAATTTTGGTTGCAGAAATCTATGCATTGCTCTATGGGAGTTGATTAATGGACATACACACTAATCAGTAACTTGGTTGCAAAACACATCTTACCAAGTCCTACTGTTGGAATTAGATACTATCTAAAATTGTATTCTCTAGCACTAACTTTCGTGAAAAGTTTATGCTACCACTTTTACACTTATGTTACCATCTACAACTGATGAAACTCGGGAAAAACTTATACTGCCTATACAAGCAAAATATTCATTCATGCATAAACATCTGTCATTTGTTTATTTTCCTGACTTTTCTCATTTTAATTGTTGAATGATGTCGGAGTCAACATAGTTCCTTTTCCAACTTTTTGTGAATAGTCGCTTTGCCCAAGAAATCTATTTTTTGACAGCCAGAACTTCTTGATATTTTGTATTCTTGACATTTTCATGCATCTGATTTTCAGATGTTTCCAACACTATGGTTGCAATGTATTGCATTTTTTCTTTTCTCTGTTTTACTTTTTGATGGCAAATATGCTACAAGTAAAGCAAATATTTAAGACTTTTGATTTATATTCATTAAAGGTACGTTTCCTGAATTGTATCAGTCAAGTCCTGTTTTCCACTTCCCATTTTGCCAAGTACCAAGCACCACTTCAAACAGATACTTACATCTGCCCATGTTTGTGAAGTAGCTTCATATTTCTGTTAAGAATGAAATGATTTTACAGCATGCCTCTACTGTTAGCTCATTGGTTCTTGTCACTTTAATTATTGACACAAGGACCGTGTTCCATCCCTTTGTGTGTAGTGTCTACAATTAGTCCAAGCCTCTTACAGATGTTTTATGTGGACATGAAAATGAGAATGGAGGTTACCATTTTAGTACTCTTTGCCTCAGTGTTGTAGATAACAGTCAAAGGTGGAGTAGCTTCAATGGAACATACATATCAAACTATTGTTTCAATATTGTGCTTAATTGGAGTTTAAAAGAAAGCCAATTGTTGTTGTTTTGTACGCTTATTCATCGGCAATCTCTTAAAGAGACTTGATTAGCAATTGGAGTTCAGAAGATGAATCTTAGATATTCTCATGTCATAAAGCTTCTTGAAACTACAAGTGGATATACTTTTAAGAAAGAATAGGTTTAATGCATCTTCAATGAGCCGAAAATTAAAAGCTTAACGCTTTTACCTACACTGTCTTTGCCTGTTACTTGAATTTTCAAAAACTGGCTTTTGCAGGTGGAACTTTCGCCCTCTATTCGTTACTATGTAGGAACATAAACATCAGTATCCTTTCTTCAAAACATTCACGCACAAAATCAAGCACTGCTGAAAAGCCAAGTAAACTCGGTAAATTCTTTGAAGCGAGCTTGGTTGCCAGAAGGGTGTTGCTTTTTATTGCAATTTTAGGCATGTGCATGCTAATTGGTGATGGTGTACTTACTCCTGCAATTTCAGGTAGCTTAGCATGGAACTCTCATCTGAGAGTTCATTAATTTTTTTTTTTCATTTTTTCCCTTATTGAAGATTTCTTTCTTTGATCCTTGTATTGACTTCTTGATGAAAACCTTGCCTCAGTGTTGTCAGCAATGGATGGCATTAAGGCACCTTTTCCATCATTTAGTAAAAGTAAGTACTAAGCACATTTGCTAGCTAATTTTACTTCTACCTTTAATATTTCCAGTATTCATAAGTCTGAAGAGAGAGAGAGAGAGAGAGAGAGAGGCGGAGAGAGCTACTTTCCCAAGTTTTTAGAATGCATTTCATGGATGTCTGAAACATGGAGAAAAACAGTTGTCTATAAACATGAATTTTACTGCACAGTGTAATGACCAATCAGTAGTTAGACGGAGTTTATAATGATTTGAATCTCAAAGCTTAGAACTTGAACAGATGATAAGGAAATTCTAATTGTTAAGGAGAAAAGGGAATTTAAGCTAATAACTGAATCTAAATGACAGTGCAAGACTGGACTGTCAGTATCAGCAAATTAAATCAATCTCCATTCCATGTATCTCTAAATTTGGTAACCGAGTAGTTTGTCGCGTTTGAAGTTCTGATTTTTTACCTGCAGCCTGGGTGGAAGTCTTGTCAGCAGTTGTCCTCATTGTTTTATTCCTCCTGCAGAAGTATGGTACCTCGAGAGTGAGTTTCCTTTTCTCTCCTATAATGGGGGCATGGACCCTTACTACTCCTCTTGTGGGAATTTATAGTATCATAAAGCATTACCCCGGCATCTACAAGGCAATATCACCCCATTACATATTCTCCTTCTTTTGGAGAAACGGGAAGGAAGGCTGGCTGTTGCTCAGTGGTACAATCCTTTGCATTACAGGTAAGCCTCATACAACCCTCTGCTCAGATCATGTGAGTCCAAGCTAATGTCTCTCTCTTTCACTTATTGATATGTATGGGTTTACTTCCACTTTCTGGTCGTGGGAATGGGAAGGGGGGAAGGGGCAGAACATGAAGGTTTATTCTGGAAATACTTATAGCTTTTCTCCTGGTCAGCAATTGAATTGAAACTTTACCTCACACATATCTCCACACCCAAGCAAAATTCAGGTGTACATTATTCCCTAGTCAGAAAGAAGTTCTCAGCAGAAAGTTGGAAACTTAACTGAAATTTACAACTGATGCAAACCATTCCTGTTATCATAATTAACTACAGAACAGGATTCAATTCTAAACAAACATTTGATGAATAATTAAATAGTATTTTATAATTTTTGCTCAAGTTTGACTGATAAAATTGCTGGTGTTACTTCCTGAGAAATCATCTACTCGTAGTTTTCTTTTTCTTTTCCATTTTCTTTTTTTGGTTTCTGGTTGGGTTTCCTTCCTGAAGATTTAAGTACTTTGGGGTTGCAGCAAGTGGGTTGAGGACTTGGTGTTCATTATTTGAAATCTGTATCATTACTTCTATGCAGGTTCTGAGGCGATGTTTGCTGATCTTGGTCATTTTAACAAAAGTTCAATTCAGGTGAACGATAAAGGATCTTCATCATCTTTACGTTTAGCTTTATTATTATTATTTTTTTAATTCTAACTCCATTCATTCTGACAGATAGCTTTTCTCTTCACAATATATCCATCCCTAGTTCTGACATATGCTGGACAGACTGCTTACTTGATCAGAAACCCATATGACCATCAGGATGGGTTTTACAAGTTTATACCATCTCCTGTTTACTGGCCCATGTTTGTGATAGCCACACTGGCTGCTATTGTAGCTAGCCAGTCATTGATTTCTGCTACATTTTCAATTATCAAACAGTCTGTTGCACTTGATTATTTCCCTCGGGTCAAGATAGTCCACACATCAACCAGGCAAGAAGGAGAGGTGTATTCTCCAGAAGTCAACTATATTCTGATGGTTATTTGTGTTGCTGTCATACTAATATTTGGAGATGGACAAGATATTGGAAATGCTTTCGGTAAGAAATAAATATTAACCCCATTTCATTGTTTTGTTTGGTCTACCCATCACTTACAAGCATTGCTATATTAGTTGAGTAACCTCACTTCATTTCTAGCTTTGTCAATCAATTTTCTCCTTCGACATATTGCTAACTGAGATTGAACCAAGCAACCTAGGCATGATTTTTTTTTTGTTTCCTTCATGAAGGTATTGAGAATAAGCAGTTCCAGTCAGTAGGGATCAACTATTCCTGTTTGATATATTTTGCTTAATGGCATGTTTCATAACTTGACATTTTCTCATAAAAATGTTTGTACTTGTTAGTATTACTATATTTAAGGGATTGCATCTACTTAATCAGTTAAAACTTTAGTTTACACTTGAATAGAACTTCAGAAGGTGTTGATTTGACATTTGCTATTCCCCAGGGACATTAGAACTTGGATCAATGGACCATAGGGGTATAAGCGTATTGAGATTGTATGACTCCAATACTTTTTAATTTTTATTTCAGAGAAGCTGTGAACGTCTTCATGATCAATCAAATAAATCTCCTATATAACTGCCATGTGACTCATCTGCAGCATCATGTTTTCATAAAGAAATTGCTGATTACTATTAATTCCCAGTTTTTTCCTTGTGTTCCATTCTCTAATCAAATCCACAATCTATTCAGGAGTTGTTGTCACCATGGTCATGCTCATTACAACCATTATGCTGACTTTAGTCATGATCATTATTTGGAGAACTCCACCTGTTCTAGTTGCACTGTATTTCGTTATCTTTTTCGTGATGGAGGGTGTCTATGTGAGCTCTGTCTTCACTAAAATTCCAGAAGGTGGTTGGATTCCATTTGCCATTTCTGTCGTGCTAGCTTTTATTATGTTTGGCTGGTTCTATGGAAGGCAGAGAAAGATAGAGTATGAGTTAACACACAAGATAGACGTGGACAGTCTTAAAGCACTGCTATCTGATCCTGGCATCCAGAGGGTTCCTGGACTATGTTTTTTCTACACCAAGATTCAAGATGGGCTGACTCCAGTACTTGGTCATTACATGAAGAATATGAAATCTCTCCACAATGTTACTGTTTTTACAACTCTTAGATACTTGCTGGTTCCAAAAGTCCCCGCACATGAGAGAATTATTGTCAATAAATTGGGCCTCAAAGGAGTTTATGGGTGTGTGATTCAGTATGGATATGCAGATTCTCTTAGCCTTGAAGGTGATGACTTTGTTCTTCAAGTTACCAACAGCTTGCAGAATCATGTACGTGATTCATCTGATTGTGCGCAATCAACTACTTCCTTGGATGAAGAAATTGATGACATAAAAGAGGCAAAGCTAGCCGGTGTGGTTCATGTACGCGGGAAGACAAGGTTTCATATCGGTAAAAGTTGTAGCTGGTTTGACAGAACTATGCTTGCCTTTTATGAAGTTCTGCACAGTAATTGCAGGTGTTCTCTTCCAGCTATGGGTATCCCACTGCCACACTGCATAGAGGTTGGTATGCATTATGAAGTGTAAGGAGAAAACATCAACCCTGATATGTGGGGTGTTCTTTGGGCTAACATGATTTCGGTTATTATGCTAGAGGTGTACAAGATTACAGTAGGAAGTCATGCAGATGGACCAGTACACTTAAAACTAAACTAAATGTTGGGGTATTGAAGTAATGCAGTTCCAAAAGTTTAAATTTTGATCTATATGCTTTAGACATTTAGGAGGGACTATAACTAATATATCTTTACTTGATTCCAATGTCATCTTTTAGACACTCTTAAGTCAAATATGATATGAATGGTATATAATTTGTGCAGTCAATTGTAGGTGGTTACATGATTTATAGAGCAATTTCGATTTGTACTCCATGGACACCATAAAGACTAAAAACAAATATGATGCTTATCTGTAACAGTGGAGAATTACTCAGTTGCTGTCAAAATATTCAATCTAGGCCTGCATAATTTCAATGGTGAAAGTTGTTTCAGCCTATAATGTATACTAGTAAGTGGAAAGAAATTTGCACCACAATTTTAAAGACTTCTTCTGACTGACAAAACCAAAAATTGTTCCTGGCATGAATATTCCATTTTGAACTTCTTTGAGTTCTGTCCTTTCAGGAGATTAGGCATAGTTAAACCCCTCCAACATTTGCTTAGCAGTGGTGTGTTGAAAGATTTGATGTCTTGTTAATTTCACAGCATTTGATCTTTAACCTGTGATGAGATGTTTGCACCTTTAACTGATTCATGTTCACTCAATTAAAACTTTGCATTCATCAGTTAATCTAGAGTAAGACATCACAGCAATATAACTGATATTATTAGAACTGCCCTACCTACCAGCAGCAGCTGTGAGCAGAGTTTCCTCCCAATCCTTTACTTCAATATTCCCATCCTTAATGTAAGAGAATATCATTAAATCCAAATAGATAGGCAGGATATTTACCATTTTAGTCCCCAATCTTTTTGCTTTGAATTAATTTTGTCCCTCATTTGTTTGTGAAGGCCAATTTAGCCCCTTATATTTTTCAACTTTAACGATTGAGGTCATCTAACTGAAAGTCACTGAAGTGTTTAAAGAATTTGGCAACATCTTCAACTCAATTAGATGAAACTGGAAGCAATGCATTGAGTTTTTCATTTCAACCCTGAAAAATAATCCTTTATCCTTACTTCAATTTTAATTTTAAAGTAATAGAAAACCTTTTTGTCAATTCTACCAATAAACATTGGCAGGTCTCAACACTTACGAGGAATATTTGACCCTCATTGTTTAGCTTGAACTAATATCGTCCCTTATTGTTTGGTGATAACCAATTTAGCCTTGTATGTTTTCAAATTTAACAATTTAGGCCACCCAAATAAAAGTCACTTAAGGTCCTCCCTGGATTAGCTCTTCTGGTAGCAAGCGCCTCTTCAGGCCACGCTTACCAGGTTTCGAGTCTTGCCTGGGGCTACCGTGTCCGAGGGGTAGGGCCTCCCCTCTCGGGCCGCAGGGGGATTAGTCGGCCCGAAAGCCCGGATACCCCCTGTGTCCGAAAAAAAAAAAAAAAATTTAAAAGTCAATTAAGTTTTGAGGAATTTGGCAGGCATCTTTAATTCAATTACGTGAGAAACTAGTTATATCGTTAAATAATCTTTATTTCAACTTTGTTTTTTTTTTCCTTTTTATTTTGCTTCTTTTTTTTTTTTTTTGTGTGCTGAAATTCCTTTGCTTTTCCTAGCTTAAACAAGAACAATGCCATACTCGAGAACTGGTTATGGTCATCTGACATTCGTTGAAAATAATCCAAATTCGTAGATTACAATAATGAATTTTGAAAAATGGATAATCCGATTGAAAATCTGTTCAAACCATTGAATCTGATTCCACAATCAGATTTACAAAAGTTTCAATTCCTTCTTATTGTTAGACCCATTTATAGAAAAAATCAAATGGGAATAGAAAAAAATCAACCGCAACCATCCATCTTTCTTTCCCACTCATTTATCCTATCTTAAATAACTTCATTCCAACCATCACTCTTTCATTTTCTCCCCAATTTATACAACTTTGAATTACTATCATTCAGCAACTTCAACTTCATTATCTCTTTTCCTTGTTGGATGAATTCCAAATTTTCTACCTTATTCTCGTGGGTTAACAGCTTCTTCTACTATCTCATTCATACCCCAACGATGATACAAATATCAAGCACTTCACCCCTACCAATTTGATGTTGAGACCATTAATCACGTAAACAAAGTTGCTCGACACTAAACCTACAATTGGCAATTTGGGAAGAACTTTTGGAATAGCAGATTTTTTTTTTTTAATTAAGAGAAGGATATTATATGATATTCAAAGGTAAACTTGGCATGTATCAGCATTTTGGCCCTATTTTGTTACCTAAACCACTAAAAGAAGGGAGGTTTGTGTAATTTTCAAAACTTTAGAAGAGATACCTGCAATTATTAGAAATCTCAGGGGAAGTTTCTAAAATTATTCTAAAAAATAATTGAAAAATATATATAAAAAGCATATTCCCAGAAATTGTTACAATTTTCCTCTAAAAAAAAAAAAGCAATTGAAATGGGGCTTTAGTATTTATATTGCCAATTGTGGCTAAAGTTACCCATAACAATTTGAACTTGAATCATGTGATAAGAGCAGTCATGTCACATTTTTTAAAAAAAATAAGTGAGGTTTTAAATCTAAAACCTCCTATATATATATAATCCCTCCTACCATATCATCCAATCCAACCCTTCCCACATGATAGTTACCTATTCAAGAGTAATGGTGTATGTAAGGCTTAAAAATGAAAGTTGCCAAGCAAATCAAGAGGATCATGGGCGCTGTTTTTTTCTTCCCAACAGATGGAAAGAGCACTACTTGTTAACACAAAATATTGCACAATGAAAGATATTTACATATAGTAATTTATATCCATATCTATTTAACTATACTCCCTATAAAAGCACCATGATTCTAGATTGATCAAGGGTATAAACAATCCAACCCTTCACATTTTTTACATTGAATTGTATTTAAACCAATCAAAGAAAATAGTGAAATAGCTCTATGAAACATTTACAACCCATTATTATTAGCAACAACAAGCCCCAACAAAAAACTGATTAAAAGTGAAAACTGATCACAAAATGACATGGAAAACAGTAAAACAATCAAAAAGTTGAAAAATACAACTCAAATGGGTCAAAAGAGAACATTCATGTCTTCTATAGTGCTTGATTTGTAATGTTCAGAGCAGAAATGTCCAACTAACAAGCAAGACCACAAGTTCTCGCCAATGGGAAGGAAAGGAACATTAGGAAAAAGGTTAGAACAAATAGTACTCTAATTTGTTAAGCATCTGAGGGGAAATTTGTCAAATTGGTCCCTAACATTTGCACAAAAAAACTTTTTTAGTCCCTAACATTTAAAATTATCCAGAATAGTCCCTAACATAAAAATTATGAGTTAGTTTGGTCATAATGCTTATATTTGCTCATTTCTCGAGCTAAAAATAACACGCCTCTCTCACATGGGCATAATTTCAAGGGCAAAATCGAAAAACACACTTTGCTCCATCGGAAGAACATGAGAATGTTTAGAAAGCTTACTCCATAATCTGGGTAGCCATAGAATCTTCTTCCTGGATTTACAGGTTTCCAAAAAGTCACAATGTGGGGTTCCTTTCCACAAAGATATCGCTCGTTGTATGGATCCATCGTACTCTTCAATAGGTTAGCTTCTTCTTCGCATTTTCTTGCTATTCTTCATCAATTGCACAGCCATCCAGTTGCAGTAGCATTTTCCCTCTTCAAATTTGGTTTTGATGTGAGGCAATTAGGGTTTAATTGGGAAAATATGAAGAAAAGATGGAAAACTCAATCAGAAACGAAGTGTGTTTTCTGATTTTACCCTTAAAATTATATCCACGTGAGAGATGTGTGCTATTTTTAACAAGAGAAATGAGGAAACAGAAGCATTAGGACCAAACTGACTCATAATTTTTATGTTAGAGACTATTCTGGCTGGTTTTAAATGTTAGGAACTAAAAAGATTTTTTCTTTTTTGAAAATGTTAGGGACCAATTTGGCAAATTTCCCAGCATCTAAATTGTGTTGTGTATAAAATTCAGTTGTACTAAATTTAAGCTTAATTTAGCTTCTAGGACAGATTCACTATGTCTTCATAGTAAAATGAGAAATCTATGAAAAGCCATTTTGTTGCAAGTTGCCAAAAAAAAATCTCAAAATAGGGTTGATTTAGTATTTGAACATTTTAATAAACCCAAGAGGAGTAAATTTTAAGAGTAAGACAACAAAAGTAAAACTCAAAAGTTAGAAGAAATCGATTTTTTTTATCAAGAATAAAAAAGTAAATAAGAGATTAAAGCTTACTAGTATTTTACAACCAAAAGTGCAGGTACATATCTAATTCCAATTCCATGATCGTAAAAAATATTCATATGGATACAAGGAAAAAGTAATCTTAGGACAAAAAAGTTAGTGCTGTTTATGTGCAGAGAGCAGGGAAGGCCAACATTATAATCACACAATATTATATTTTACTGTGTATGAGGAAAAAAGTTATCTTTCAAGGGAAAAGTATCCCATTCTCCAAAAAAAAAAAAAAAATCCTTTTTGACAGTTTAATTTTCAATGTATGAAAAAAATTTAGTATAGGAATATGTGCTCTGAGTTTTCGAGAAATTTTGAGCAGAATATTCCATTTTCAAGATATTAGCTAATACATTGAGATTCACATTCGAATCAAAAGCTCTATTTAAGCCTGACATGAATCAGATCAAATTTCAAGCAAAATAGGAAGAAGTGCCATAAATGATCTTTTCAATTTTCATCCACTGATTGAGCTGGAGAATGAATGATCCTTCATGGTCACAGACAACTACAATACCAAAAATTTTGCTGCAGGTTAAGATGGCAGCATCAAAATTAACCTTAAAATGAGGAGAAGGGGAAGATGACCATTTCGGTCAAGTCCTTTGAGATGAAGCAGCAGCAGGTTGTGCATTGGCCTCACGGGATGCCGTAAGGTTGTGAGTGTAGCAAAACTGACAATAGATAGAGAGGATCTTGAAGTCTGCGAGTGAAAAAAGCAGCATTCTTGTGCACCAGATTTCATAGCATGGCGTTGCAAAGATTTCGCAATCCTCAGCTGACAGCGATCGAATAACCTCTTTCAACCATAACTCAAAACTAGAATGGCAGCAGCTATGAATTTACGGCACTTGAAATGATAGAAATCGGTAGTTATAAAACGGTCTTGCAAACAAGTTTGATGGTACAGTGAGTGCAGAATTGACTGAAGCTCACGCTGCTAGGGAGGAGGTCAACCTTGCAAAGATTCTAAAGATCCCAAGTTTTATTTTAGAAGGAGACGCAGCTGCAATTATCAAACTTATACATGATAAAGAAGACATCCTGTTTGATTTAGGTCCGATATAGAGTACGTGCGTCTAGTTTTATTGGACTAACATCGTATTGATGTTAGATGGAGTCTAAGAGAAGCAAATAAGGTAGTGCATAGTTTAGCCGACCACAGTAAGATTGCCGACCTTTTTGAATCTCTTTGGAATTTCCTCCAAATTTTGTCAAGCAATTCGTGGACAATTTCCAATAATCTCATTAATAAAAATTTGCTTGTTTTTCTTATCAAAAAATATAGGCTCTATATGTATTAGACGCTTTTGAGAGTGTTTTTGAAATACTATACTATAACATTGTATATGAAAAACTTTCAATATAACTATTTGTTGGAGTGTTTTTAAAATTTAAAATTTTATGAGAATATTTTTTAAAAATTAGAAAAAATCACTACTGATCCCCCTTTCCTCCTTCCTCTTCCATCTCCACCACCACCACTGCCCCACCTCTCTCCTCCCCCTCCCTCTTCCTCTTTCTCTCTCTTCCTCTCCTCCCCTCCTCCCCTCCTCCATCCTCCTCCCCTCACCTCCCTTCCCCCCCTCTCCCCCATCTGTTTGTTTTTTTTTTATTTTTTTTTTATTTTTATAAGTTGTATTTGAGAATTGAGATATGTTTTTTTGAAGTCATTTTTTATGTTTGTTACTGTAAATTCCATAAACAAAAATAGTTTAAGCAAAAAAGGGTATATATATATATATATACTAGGTTGTTTTTCCCGCGCGAGGCGCGGGTGGTGCCAGGGGGTTGGCCTGTTTTGTTTTAGGTATTAGGAAAATGCTTGTGTGGAAAGATTGGTAGTAAAACATGGGAAAGTTACTTGGGTTAAATTTTCTGAAGTAAAACATGGGAAAATGTTGTTTATTTATGTAGCTAATTGTGAGTTGCAGAAATTATTTTATGTAAAAGATGTCTGTGAAGCTGCAGCTTTTTGTTGTTGTTTTTTTTTTTTTAGTATGGTTAGAATCTTTGTTCACATGTGTATAGTATTGTTTTGTTTTGAACTGAGCATTGAGTTTTATAAGTTAGTTTGGTCAAACGTAATTTGTTAGTGGATGGTAAAAGTTTATTATAAGTTTAAGCTTAGTGTTTTGCGCAGACGGAGCGTAATCGTGTTCGGGTGCGTAATAATGTGCGGGATCATTATCCAGATTTGGTGGAACAAAAATGAGGAAATATAATATAAAATATAAAACAGAAGGAAGTAAAAGGATGAGTACCAGCAGCGGCAATGCAAAGGAAGCAAAGCAGTGGGAGATGAAAGCAAATAGAACATAGCAAATTGACGGAGATCAGTACATATGCGCATGACTAATCTGTATACCATTGTGCTTAATATGGCATTGGGAACAACAGCTACATGCAAGTGGGGGCATAAAATTTACTTTCCAATGATGACCTCAAGCTAAAATCTTATACTCCACAAGAAAGGCATCTTTTAAGGAGGAAAGTGTAAATTGGAGGATGAGATTACTGTTTATTGATGTAACCCAGCAATCTTGTCAAAAGAATTGACAAAAAAGCCCAATTTCATAATACTCACAGCACCATAAAAAAAAGAATTTATTGAGGATAAACAAAGGAATAATAAGTAGACTAAGGGCAAAAGCGTAATATGAAGGTAAAAAATCTCCACTTCTTACACACAAAATTGTCCTGCGTAAGAGGAGGAGAAAATATATAAGCAACACTGGATGGAGGGCAAAATGACGGGTAAGGCCTTGGAAGAGTAGATGAAACTGGCCTTGAACAGTAAGGCAAAAGTACCTCTTATATATTGTAAGGATATATGGTCTTGCCAAGTAATTTGACTTGAAGTCATTTAGACCAATATACTACGAAAACTCCAATGATGAGGTTTCATTACAAATATTCTCTAAAAGCTTAAAAGAAACCCTCAAACTGTTAACCATTTCCATTGCTAATATAGCCCGAGTTCTAATTTGTGACAAGTAGCTTTTTTGGAAAAAAAAAAATTAAAACAGAATTGTTCCAGGATTGTAACAGTGGCCTAATTGGAGGAATAATTGACGAAAATCAAGTTTTGGGTACAATATGATACCAGCAAAACAAATTATCACGAGAAGTTTTGATGGTACGGAGTTCACTATTGATTCAGTCCCACACCTCAAACTATTTATATACGTACTTAAAAATCTTTTCAGCTAAATGCTCCATAGAGTATCAAAGGCAACAAAATTATGATATAAAAATGCTGAAAAAGGAGGCCTGAAAAACAAACTGAATACAAGTTTTGAAAGTTCATCAAGTTTACTATACATGTTGAAAGGAAAGCCTACTTGGTGAATCGATGCTGACAATGAGTTCATCCTCTGCACCAGATTCATCACTCAAGTCATCTCTACCTTGCTTCTCTTTCGAGTTTGAGTCTTCAACGTGAGGATCGCGTTCTGACACTGCTAATTTCTTTCCAATGGTAGAGGACCCTTCCGATCTGGCAGAAAAAAGAGGCCTCACATAATTTGATGGAACTCTTGGGTATGAGTGACTATAAGATGGCTTCAAACCACTCCCAGAAAACCTTTGAGCATTCCCAGGGGCATTGTTTATCTGATGCATGTGTAGCATATTCACGAAGTCAATAGTGCATGTGAAAAGATTTCAGATACTATGTCCTGTGAACTTTCAACGCTCAAGTAAAAGTGCAGACTAGATCAAAGACTCCATTGTGGCATATCAAGGAGATGCTTATTTAGAGCTGAAGATAGACGGGAACTAAAGAAGTGATTCAGCACTATTTGAAGTCGCCATTTGTCCATCACTTCTGTTTCTTTTATTTCTAAAGAAGTGATCCAGCACTATTGGAAGTGTATAAAATGAAACACATGATATAAGATGAAAAAGTTGGACTTACGATGCTTCCAAAGATGCTCAGCTGAATAGCTCGAGCAGATAAGTTGTTCTTTTTTTCATTAGCCTTCTCTGGATCATTCTGATGTTGTCTTATCTTGTAGAACTCTTCAGGCCAACTCATAAGACCACCATGCTCTCCAGTTAGAGATCCAGAAGGGTGATCAACTGAATGAGATATTAGCGATGATGATCTCCTCTGAAGAGTTCTATTGGCTTCAAATCCAGCAATGTCAAACAAGATTACTCTTGCCCTTGTCTCCACTTGATACCAGGTTGCTTGATGAGAGAAACTGTCTGCTCCAGCACCTCTTTCTTTATAGAAATAACATAGAAGTATCAAAACAAAGACCAACAACTTCCCCTCAAATCCTAGCCCTTCTTTTTTTGTTTAGATTTTTTATTCTGTTATTCTTAGAATTAGCTCTTACAACTCTAGATCAAGCGAAAAGGACATCTTATTCACGTAACAAGGAACAAACATCAGTGACCAAAAATACCAATATATTGGATAAAGATGACAAATATGAGGCACCTCAATTTTAAGTCTCTATGAGATACCACATGCTCATTTCATGTGATTTCTCAAGGAAATAGAAATTCTGGCATAGCAAGTTTAGACATTTTCCTACCAACAAAGAAAATGTATCTGTTTGATGCAATGATCCATAACATGAAGTTAGACAAAAGGATCTTTATAAAGAGATTCAACCACTCAATATGAGAAGAACATCTTAGTCCATTCAAAATAATATCATCCCTGTGAAAACAACAAAGAAATGGAACAAAAGAACTTCTCTTGAGCCTTGTAAAATCCACATAGAAATTTAGAAAGAAAAATAGAGCCTCGCAACCAAAAGAGCAAAGGTAAAGATCGTGACTTATGTAGCACACTATCCATGTAGGGAAAAACAAGTATATCAACTGTGCTACAGTAGCATAATAGGTTTGAAGGGAGCTTAAACCTTCCAGGGATCAAGAAAACTAAGAACCAATATGATTAATCATATGGCATGAGATTATAATTGTTACAGATTATATGCAGGATGATTTGTAGGGATTAGATGTTACAGATTATATGCAGGCTGATTTGTAGGGATTAGATAGCTGTCACAGATTGATATAGGCTGATTTGTAGGGATTAGATAGCTAACAAATGTAAGCTAGTTTGTAGCCTAAATTATAGGAATTAGAGGACTGATTTATTGTAATAGGATATCTTCCTATTATAGGATGTCTATACCTGTATATATACCCTTACGATTGATGAATAAAAATATGGGGAATTTATTCTCTTCCTCTGAAATTCACATGGTATCAGAGCAAGGTTTGTTCATAAATTTTTTTTTTTCTGGGTTGTTGAGTGTGAGGGAAGCTGCAGCCATATTCAAGGTACAGGCTTTAGAGGTTCCTTTATAGACACCGCCAACTCAGGGAGGTACGTAGTACCGATTGGTCAGAACCCAGCACCTCTCTTCTGTCTCTCGACGCTATTTGCATACCTGTTTGTGGGTCAACATCGATCTAGGTGTGGGACTTGGTTACAACAGGTTTTTCTTGTGGGTAATCTGTTATCTTGTTGAATTTTCTTAGCAATTATGTCTGACAAAAAGCCTGGAGTTGTTTCTGATATAGTTCCGCTGGTTTCAAAAATCACGGAACATAAGTTAAATGGAATTAATTTTCTTGATTGGAACAATACTATTGAATTATATCTGCTCAGTATTTCTATGGATGGCCATCTGACTGATGATCCACCTACGGATGACTCTAAATTGTCTTGGATGAGAGAGGATGCTCGCTTGTATATACAGATCCGTAATTCTATTGATAGTGAGGTGGTTGGTCTGGTTACTCATTGTAAGACAGTAAAACAATTAATGAACTATTTACAGTTCTTATATTCTGGAAAAGGAAATTTCTCTCGTATCTATGATGTTTGCAAGGATTTTTACAGGGCAGATAAAGGAGACAAGTCTCTCACCAGTTATTTTATGGACTTCAAGAAAACATATGAAGAGCTCAATATGCTGCTTCCCTTCAGTTGTGATGTGGAGGAACAACGAAATCAGCGAGAGAAGATGGCGGTTATGAGTTTTCTAGCCGGTCTTCCGTCTGAATTTGAGACTGCAAAATCTCAAATTCTTTCTGGTTCAGAAATTTCCAGTCTAGAAGATGCTTTTCGAAGGGTTCTCCGTACAGAGAATACGTTACCTGTTCTATCTACTCAGCCTAACAGTGTTCTTCTTAGCCGAACTACCACAGCTGATTCAGGAAGACAACACTACAAGAGTAATGGCAACAGTAAGAGCATGGGGTCGGGGCCCAACTACTCTGATAAGAATATTAGCAATCATGGACAGGAGCAAGGAGAAATTGTATGTCACTACTGTCATAAACCAGGTCATATCAAGCGAGACTGTAGGAAGCTGCAGTATAAGAAGGCTCACTCTGCCCATATTGCATCTAGTTGTGCGACCTCTGACAAGCATGTTACAATATCTGCGGATGAGTATGCTAGATTGACTCAGTTTCAAGAAACAGTGAAACAGCCATCCGGTCATGTTACTGCTCCTGTTGAGACAGGTAAACCCAATGCATGTCTTGTTTCCTCTTCTCCAAAATGGGTCATTGATTCTGGTGCTACTGATCACATGACAGGTAATCCTAGTTTACTTTCTAACTTTCAGCCACATAAATCTATCACTCCTGTTACTTTAGCCGATGGTTCAACATCCAGTGTTATTGGGTCTGGAACCACTAAGCCCACATCATCTCTCCATTTATCATCTGTTCTGAGTCTACCACAACTATCTTTTAATCTGATTTCTGTCAGCAAACTTACTCGTGCTCTTAATTGTTGTGTCTCATTTTTTCCTGGTTATTGTTCATTTCAGGATCTCATGACGAAGAAGATTATTGGTGAGGGACATGAGTCTGACGGTCTCTACATTCTTGATACACCGAAACCAGGGTCTATAGCTTGTGCTGGAACAATCTCTCCTTTTGAAGCACATTGTCGATTGGGTCATCCTTCGCTTTCTATGTTGAAGAAACTTTGTCCTCAGTTTTCAAACATTACTTCATTAGATTGTGAGTCTTGTCAGTTTGCTAAACATCATCGTCTTAGTTCTAGTCCTAGAATCAATAAGCGAGCTACTGCTCCCTTCGAGTTAGTACATTCTGATGTTTGGGGTCCTTGTCCAGTTACCTCTAAAACTAGTTTCAGATATATTGTTACCTTTGTGGATGATTATTCTAGAATGACATGGCTTTATTTGATGCAAAGTCGCTCAGAACTATTTCTTCACTTTTCTTCCTTTTGTGCTGAAATTCGAACCCAATTTGGTAAACCTGTACAAATTTTACGAAGTGATAATGCAAAAGAATATGTTTCAAGCAGTTTTCAGAAATACATGCTTGAGCAGGGTATTCTTCATCAGACCTCTTGTGTTGACACCCCTTCTCAAAATGGGGTTGCCGAGAGAAAGAATAGACACCTTCTTGAAACTGCTCGAGCTTTGTTATTTCAAATGAAGGTTCCTAAATGTTTCTGGGCTGATGCTCTATCTACTGCTTGTTTTCTAATCAATCGTATGCCTTCCTCTGTTTTGTCTGGTAATACTCCTTTCCACACTCTATTTCCAAATAAACAGTTGTTTCCTATAGAACCATAGATATTCGGTTGTACTTGTTTTGTTCGGGATGTTCGTCCTCAAGTTACAGAACTTGATCCTAAGTCCTTAAAGTGTATGTTTCTGGGTTATTCTCGCATGCAAAAAGGGTATCGTTGTTATTGTCCTAGTCTTGGTAAGTATCTTGTGTCTGCTGATGTTACTTTTTTGGAACAAACACCTTTATCTTCATCTTCAGGCTCTTCAAGTTCTGTGAGTCCAGGGGAGGATGATGATTTGTTAATCTATAGTGTCATACCAAATTCGGGTCCGCCTCCGTCTACACCGGTTAAGCCTCCCATCAAATATACCTACTCACGTCGGGCACATCAGCCCAGTTCTGACTTGGTCCTTGAGTCTCCAGAATCATGTCCTGATGAACCAGTCTCTTTGTCATCAGATCCGGCTGCCAACGATGATCTTGATCTCCCTATTGCTCACAGAAAAGGTAAACGTGCATGTACTTATCCAATCTCTTCAGTTGTTTCCTACCATCATTTGTCTTCCTCTTCTTGTGCTTTTCTTACATCCCTAGACACTGTTTCTGTACCTAAGACTGTTCGAGAGGCATTAACTCATCCCGGATGGCGGACTGCTATGATTGAGGAAATGAATGCTCTAGATGTCAACGGTACATGGACTTTGGTTACCTTACCTGCAGGTAAACAAGCCATTGGATGTAAATGGGTGTTTACTGTCAAAATGAATTCTGATGGCTCCATTTCTCGATTGAAAGCTCGACTTGTTGCTAAAGGATATGCTCAAATTTATGGGGTGGATTATCATGATACTTTTTCTCCTGTTGCTAAACTTGCTTCGGTCAGGTTGTTTATCTCCCTTGCTGCAGCTTATGACTGGCCTCTGCATCAGTTAGACATCAAGAATGCCTTTCTTCATGGTGATCTTCAGGAGGAGGTATATATGGAGCAACCACCTGGTTTTGTTGCTCAAGGGGGGTATGGGAAAGGGAAAGTCTGTCGTCTGCAAAAATCTCTATATGGCTTGAAACAGAGTCCTCGGGCTTGGTTTGGAAAATTTAGCCAAGCTATTGAGAAATTTGGGATGCAGAAAAGCAAGTCAGATCATTCTATTTTCTATAGACACTCTAATGGAGGTATTATTCTGTTAGTTGTATATGTGGATGATATTGTAATCACAGGTAGCGACTCTAGCGGAATTTCGTCTCTAAAGTCCTTTCTTCATACTCAGTTCTATACCAAAGACTTGGGGATGTTAAAGTATTTCTTGGGAGTTGAAGTTAGCAGGAGTAAGAAGGGAATCTTTCTATCACAGAGAAAGTATGTACTTGATTTACTGTCGGAGTCGGGAAAGTTGGGTGCTAAACCATGTAGTACCCCAATGGTTCCTAATTTACAATTAACCAAAGAAGGTGAATTGTGTGCAGGTCCTGAGAGGTACAGAAGACTAATCGGAAAGTTGAATTATCTTACTGTGACACGTCCTGATATTGCTTATTCAGTGAGTGTGTTAAGCCAATATATGTCCTCACCAACTGTTGACCATTGGAAAGCAGTCGAACAAGTTTTGCACTATTTAAAACGTGCTCCTGGACGTGGAATCCTATATGGCAATCATGGTCATACTAGGATTGAATGTTTTTCAGATTCAGATTGGGCAGGGTGTAAGGAAGATAGGAGATCTACTTCAGGATATTGTGTTTTTGTTGGGGGAAATTTGGTCTCATGGAAGAGTAAGAAACAGAATGTCGTCTCACGATCCAGTGCGGAAGCTGAATATAGAGCTATGGCCAAGTCTGTGTGTGAAGTCATATGGGTATATCAGCTCCTTAGTGAAGTAGGAATTAAGGTCTCAGTACCTGCCAAGCTATGGTGTGATAATCAAGCTGCACTTCACATTGCTTCCAATCCAGTCTTTCATGAACGAACGAAACACATTGAGATTGATTGTCATTTCGTTCGTGAAAAGATCCAACAAGGTTTGATCACTACAGGTTATGTGAAGACTGGAGAACAATTAGGTGATATATTCACAAAAGCTCTTAACGGGGTCCGGATTGATTATCTATGTAACAAGCTGGGCATGATTAATATCTATGCTCCAGCTTGAGGGGGAGTGTTACAGATTATATGCAGGATGATTTGTAGGGATTAGATGTTACAGATTATATGCAGGCTGATTTGTAGGGATTAGATAGCTGTCACAGATTGATATAGGCTGATTTGTAGGGATTAGATAGCTAACAAATGTAGGCTAGTTTGTAGCCTAAATTATAGGAATTAGAGGACTGATTTATTGTAATAGGATATCTTCCTATTATAGGATGTCTATACCTGTATATATACCCTTACGATTGATGAATAAAAATATGGGGAATTTATTCTCTTCCTCTGAAATTCACAATAATGAAAGACTTTAAAATGGTAAAGTGGCACATGAATGTATAACAAGAAAGATGAAATGGCAACACAAAAAAAAAATGTTACCTCCAACACAGCAAAAAACAGTTCTGACAGGACAGAACAAGAAAACTGTAAGTTATTCTTTTTGCTCATTGCAATGCAAGAGTACAGAAGCTACGTAGCCACCAAGATAATGAAAGGGAAATCAAAAGGCAATCCTAAATACAGATGACTTAAGGCTGATAAACATAACCATAACCATCTTGGCATGCTTTCCAATTAGCCAAACATCATTGTGTATGTGTATCTTGCATGGTCAAAGAATTCTTTGCAAGAATTTTAGAAGATCAAGGTCCACGTAAGCACGCAAATGGAACCCATATACCTTACAAATTTATTCAAGAATCAACAGATACTAACCATCATATTTACAAGACCCAACTCCAAGCTTATCAGAGAAGTGCAAATCATAATCTAAATATGAAGATAATAAATAAATTAATCTGCTCTGAGTACTTCATAATTAGCAATCATCCGATGAGGTGGTTGGTTGTTCAACATGGTATTACAACAGAGAAAAAAGTGTCCAGGGTCCAATATGTAAAGAATGCATTTGGCCTTCACTTGAAGAGGCATAATGTATTTATAGTCCAAAACAGCTTTTATATTATGTTGTAAAGACTGCTTGGTTCAAGTGCTGGTGACTAAGGGAACCAGACCAACTTAAATTTATAAAGAAAGTACAAACAAGAGGGGAGAAAAAAGGAAGCTCACAAGTGTCAGCTTACTTATTACCAAACAAATTCAAGATATAAATGCCTAAGCTTCCTTCAGTTCGGATTACTCAAGCCAAGTTTCCTGTTTTGAGATGTCATGAACTGTTTAACAGTTTCCTTATCTGGAAGCTAGTTTCGAGAGTTTATACATCATACTCTAGACCAATAACTAGTACTGTGTAATAAGGCAAAAAAATGCAGTAATGCCTGCCCCACATGTTATCTAGATTTTGTTTTACAGTAGTTATATTCTCAACTTTCTAAAGCATTAAGGCAACTCAAATACTGTCACGCATAATGCAGGGAAGGGAGTATGTCTTATGACAGACCAGCATATGATATGATTAAAACCATGTACCAGAAGAAACTTGGTTAATCAGTCATCCAACCTGTCAGATCCAGCCAATCCTTAGCTGAATTTGGATTCCAAATGTTCATCCTATTATTAGTCATCAAGATTTTTGGGAATAGCCTATGCTTATAGTTGTGAATCTGAGGACTAGCATCTCTGTGGCATTAAGAAATGAGGTATTCAGTCACATGGTAATAACCAATAAGCCATCGTTCATGTTAGATAACAGATTTTGTTTGGGTGGGACTTAGCTGACTGATCAGCATCTCCAAATAATTATTGTCATTGAGTATCAAAATTCTATTTTACATTGGCTGGTTTCAGTAAATGGATGTAGCAGGCTAACTATATTCCCAACCGACACCATCACATTTTCTAAACTAAATATTGCTTTGTCTCTTAGTACTCCACTATCATCATTCAAACTACGTATAATTAATGTAATACGCTTTTCAAATAATGTGATGATTTGATATACCGTAATGAACTGTTAGTAAAACAAAACTCAAAAATAGAGGCATGTCAATCAAACAAACTTAAGAATTACGAGAAAAATAAAAATTCAAAACAGTGACATGTCAATCAATCAACTTAAAATACAGCAGTAATGCATGCATCTATCCGTCTGCCACTCTGCAAGATCCCAAAAAGAAAAAAAGAGAAGAAAGGAAAACAGGTATCAGTATGTGCACATTTTAAATACCTGATCTTTCAGACCTTCGAAAGCTTTGATCCCCATATGGACATAATGCTGCTGGAGAAGTAAGCAATTCTCCTTGGAAACCTTGAGCTTTTATGAAGCCCTCCAACAGAAACCCAACAGAATGGTGAGGTATTTCAAAAGTTTCTCCTCTAATGTATATAGACATTATTGATTTTTGTGCAACAAGAGCTCTCAGATCTTGCATTGTTGTTTTCTCAAATATCTGGGGAAGCAAGAGTTTGGAAAGAATGATAACACTTTCCTGCAGAAAAAGGGGAAATGACTAAATTGAGAAAGACAAAATTCTAAAGATAGTTGATAACAAATTCGCATGCTAATATATGTTTCAACATATTGTAAGATGGACAAGATCAGAGGCAATTAATTTGTGCCAAATAGAAAGATGAACAATACAAACTACCACGCTTGTTACAATAGCAAAATCTTGTTAGGCAATTTTTTTGTGTTAGTGGATACACTCTATGTAAATAGCATAAAAAAAACAAAAGGCGAGTGAGAAAATTTTACATTTAAACATAAGAATACACACCTATAATGCATATAAACTATGCATCAGAACTGAGCTGTTGCCTTAGCTTGTTAGTACTTGGAAGATAACAATACTGATAAAATTTTCATGTCTTAGCATATACAACTGCCAAGCAGCTTTCTTCTAGTCCTCATTTCTACCCTTTTTTTCTTCCTTTTTTTATATCTTAAACATGAATTTCAGAACAGCATTGTTCACACACTGCAGTGTGTTCTGGAAGATATGAATCTACCCAAGGTGACCAGATCAACCTGTTACCGATAACAAAAGATACATGTATTACAACAACATCCTCACAATGCCCTGCCAAGGTAGTACGTAATTAAACTCTAGCTTCTTATATATGTGTTTTGCTTATGAACCCTTAAAAACATCTAATAACTCAATCAGCTAAACTACCTACTTACTTTACATCCCATTTTCTAATCATTTGTTCTAAAATTCCTCTTCAGCAATATGACAATTAACTGCGAAATGCTTCTTTTTTCTCATGAACAGCAGGTGTAGATGCAATCTTCACAGTTTCTTTTCACACATCAATTGCAGATTAGACAGATAAAAGAAATGTGTAACTATAGATCCAAGTGCAGCTGAAGGATGGTATACCTGCCAAAAGAAATCTTCTACAGCAGGATCAGATTTGAGAGCAGCAAGTATCTTTTCAGCTTCAATGAAGACACAGAGAACCACAGAATCCGTCACAATGTCACATATGCAAGGCTTTCCAGCAAGCACTTCATACAAGCCCAAAGTACTCCCATGTGTAAATGTTGGATGCAAGCAATGCTTATTTCCTATGCTCTTACTTGTCCACTGTATAAAATCAATTCTCATGTGCTAGATTCTTGTTTCTGAAGTCTCAACAGATTAATTGAAGAAGTGTTGTGCTCAATGTGTAAAACAACCATAAGATCTGTTCATTACCTTCACCACTCCATTTGAAATCAGCCATACACTACTAGGTCTGGACCCCTCCCTATAAAGAGTTGTGCCACCAAGTTTCATTATTTCTTTAGTGCAACCAACAAATGTCTCACGCACTGCAGGAGGAAGGGCTCCCAACAAGGGATTTGCATTAATTAAGTCATGTATCTTTGGAATTTTTACCAAAGGAGGATTTCTTAAAAGCCTTTTCAAGTCAGTCTGCATAAAACATCAAGTGATCTATGTCAACTGTGAGGAAAGATTTAAAATCACAATTTAATAAAAAGATGATATAATACCTGGACAGCGTCATGAAGGTGAACCATCTCCTTTTCTTCCAACAAGCCAATCTTTTCAAGATTATGGACATAACTGATTAAGTGATTCAGTACTGAATATGTTACTTGTCTAGTTTTTACAACACGTAGAACCTGGAGAAGACATTAACTAAGATTGTTGAATTCAAAAGATCTAGAACAAAGTAAGCAAAAGCATTTAGAACCTTGTGAGCAAGAAAAGATGGAGGGAATTCATGGTTCCCGTGATACTTCTAAGAGGAGATTCCTAGAAAAGAAAAAGGACAATACAATATATAGAAAGGAAATAGAGAAAATCTAACTCAAACCACATTTCAACAAATTAAGGAAAATAAACATGTTTGAGGGTTTATCTGATGTTCTCAATGGAAAAATTGCATTCAGACAATAAAAACTGCAAATGCACAAACCTGAGGAAATGAAAAACGAACTTCTTCCAGAAACCTCTTTGCTTCTTCTCCTTCTTCCTCACTGTCCCGGATTACAAGGGATGCAATTTCACTGTCTCCTGCAGTCATAATACGGTAATGATATTTAAGAAGCTATTATTGAATAGGAGGTACTATTATAGAAATGCAAAATGCAGATCTATGAGACGTCAAACAGATGGAACGGAGTTAATAATTTGATGGAACGGAGTTCCAACAATATTTTCAGACTATATTTTGAATAGAAAAGACATTAAATTGCATATGTAAAACAACCAAATACAATTAGAAAGTTTCGATCCTTAGGAGAGGCTTTCTAGACTTGCATTAAATCATAAGGAAAAATGAGAAACAGCTTTGAGCTTTAGGAACTTTTATTGAAAGGACTTCATAAACGAATTTTAGAGAATTAAATTAACAAGCAGGAGAAACGGAGAAGCTGCAACGATGTACAATACTTCAATTTAACTAAATTCTTGATTCTAATAACACAATCTAGAAGCATTAACTTAGACCAATTTTTTTTAATTCAAGAGAAATTTATACATTATTTGCATACTTCAAATGAAACGTGACCAAGATGTTGGAGGGAAGAGGGAGGGGGGCTGGCAGAGTTGGGGGGAATGGGCTGGCAGGGTGGGAAGAGGGGAGGATGGGGGCGGGAAGGGGCTGGGTGGATGGGGGAAGGTAGGGAAAGAGGGGGAGGATGGCTGGGGCAGTGGTGGAGGGTGGAGGAGGATGTTGGGGGGAAGGTGGGAGAAAGGAGCAGAGGGGTGTGTGGTTTTGGGTAGCTTTGAATGTTTTGGGTGTTTTTAGTAGGGTTACTCTAGATGAGGAGTGCAAACGAATCAAGATTGATTGAGTAGCTTGCGAGCTTGCTCGGTCAAAACTCGAGTTCGAACTTGCATTGACAAAGTTCGAACTCGAGTTCGAGCAGATCGAGGTACTTAACGAGTCGAGCTCAAGCTTACCATGTGAAGCTCGAAAGCTTGTCAAGCGTAATCGAGCTTCACATATATTTTTTTAAATTATTTTTTTATTTATTAGGATGAAATGTTTGTCCCTTGTTTAAACTTATATAAACTATAAATTTATATTTTTTAAAGCTCAATTAGGCTTGATTGGACTCGATAAGCATGAACTCGGGTTCGAGTTCGAGTAATGCAAAATAAATCAAGCTCGAGCTCGAACTTAACTTTCAAGAGCTGGGCTTAAGTTCGAGTCCAAGTTTTTTAACTCGAGTCGAGCTCGAGTAGTGTAGTACTCAAGTTCAGGTCGACTTGATTACACCTCAACTCTAGATGTGTGTTATAATGTTTTTCCGGAACAGGGCAACCAAAAAGACCCCTAGTAACTAGTAGCATTCTATCTGTAGTCTTATAAACTACTAGAGCCTGACTTATGTGTTCAATGTGGTATACACCTGAAGTGTCACCATGACCACCATGAAGGCCCTAGTGGCCTTGCAAGCCCCAAACTAACCAGTCAAAGTTACAACCATGTGAAGCTGAGCAGAACTCCGCAGGCAGCTAACAGAGAATTTAAAGGTGGTTCCTGCCCATCTTGTTTGTAGCACTTAATCCCATGGAGTCCTTGGCTCCCAAATAGTAAACATGGTTTGATACCAAATCAAGTGACCTAGGTGTGTGGCAGCTGAATGACTTTTGGGACAAACCAGTGGCCCAATATGCTTAATCCATGTTAGAACTAACACTCAACCTGTTGTCACACAAACTAACCAAACATGACTAACATATTTAATGGGGGATGCTTGAGGTGCTAAACCCAAAATCAGCTAGTAGCCTTAACTGGACAAGATCCAAGTTTCACAAAGGTAGCAAATCTTTTCCTACTTTCAATTTGAAAACAACAATGCCTCCTAGATCTAACCATGCATCACAGGGATAAGAACTCTTCTTCTAGATGATCAGTAAGAAAAGGAGGGTTGTTTAATAAATGCTTCAAGTAACAAAGTTTGAGGTGAAATTTTCTTTTGGAAATTTCCTTGAGAAGAACATACTTCCAGAGTTACTGAAACAAATGGGGCACTAAGAGTACAAAGATGTAATTTAGAAGGAATAGAAGAGGATCAGCCAAAGGGGGAATCCAATTGACTATAATAAAGTCAAAAGGAGATACTGACAAGGAGATGACAACTGAGAAGAGGATAGAAAACCAACAGCAAATTTCAAGAAAGGATATCTGAATGAAGATCAGAACCTAAAAACAGAATCTCATTATAAATATGAGATAAGATAAAAAGAGAAGCAAACAAAAGATAAAGGAGCATACATTAAAAGCTGATTTATACAGCAAGCCCCAAAGCATATAATCTTATAACATAGAGGCTGATGGACAAAAAATCAACATATGTACACAATTATGACTACATTACTTCTATAAAAGATACTACAATCAGAAACAGATTAGATTAACCATGAATGTCAAACTCCATAATATGATACCTTACAGTTTGTTAATCTATGAATGCAAAATATGTCATTAATTGTGTCTTAAGAAACATACACAACTGTGACAAGGAGATCACTTACATCAAGTAGGCAAAAGTTATTCAAAAGATGGAGACATGGACCTAATTTCAAGTTGTGATAGCAAATTATACTGAATCACCACCTCACCTAAAAGCATAAATGAATAGATTGGAGTGTAATTTTTCATTTGAACACGCTAACCTGCCACACGTGCAGTTTGATGGGGGGTGGCAGGGAGAATTTAACCTAAGACTTTCAATTGCTCTAAAACAAGTTGACTAATCATCTCCATACGGAACAGGAATTGGCAAAGATTCTCAACCCCACCCATCATAACACATGCACCTGCTCGGCTCATCAAATAAATCCAACCTGTGTGTGAGAATGCATGATAGATCATATGAATGCTTAGAAAAAATTCTCTACTATCTTAACCTTTTAGATCAGGTGATATTCAGGATGATCCAAACACAAAATTCTTTAAATTGAAGGACGTGAACAGGATTGTTATGCTCTATCCTAGAAACCATGAAGTTCTTACCAATAAAGTCATGTAGTTGCTGTCGAGCAATTCTATGGGCACGTAAAAAGGCAGCAGATATTGAGCATGAAGATTCCAGTCTCTCAACTGTGAAGTATGTGATAATCTTTTGGGGTACTATGCTTGTTTGAAGAAATTTGTAATAGTTGGGAATATTAACATAAGATTTTAAGCCTTTCCAATCACACAGAGTGTCATGAGAAACCAGGTCAAGGGCTTCATCGACGGATTGCATAAGTAAATTCGCAGTAATTGGAGTGATCCTTCCTTCATCAAGCATCCCCCAGTAAGCTGCTTGAACACCTACATTTACACAGAATTCATTTAATTTAACAGAAACATATCTTATTAAGCTGAATTAGTATCTCAAAACCAAGTACAAAGTTCCTTGCTCACACTAAAAACACCAATTATGTAGGCTGAACCCTGCCTATTCAGTTAGAAAATGCATTGGAACAGCTATGTCAGAGAGCTAAAGAAGTTTTTGGCCTGTAAGGCTTCAGAAAGTGCTTTCTCAATGAATGCCCCAGAAACCCAGACATCACCATCAAACTCAAGTTCGCTATTCCTTTAACCACTTTGGAACAACACAGCGGAGTAATTTTCTTTGTTAGTGGGCTGTCATTTGACATGATTTTGTATCAGCGATATCACCACTTCAACTTATGTTTACCCTTCTCTTCTTTTTCTTTAAGACTCCCAAGCTGCGCCTTAGGGAGAGCTTTTCTTCTCTCAATTTTACAATAACCTCAAATTATCTGTAGAGCTCAAAACACTAGGAATTGATTAATGCAAATTCAAGGAGATTTTGGGTTAAAGTTATTTTACTTTAGTATGGGTTTGAAGTATATATTTTCATTTCTGTAGATTTTGTCCCTTTTCTAAATGCATTAATTGGTTTGTCCTTGGGAAGAGGATGATCTTTGTTAACTTTTGTTGAACTTTGTCTGGTTTGATTGGGGGGTTAAAGCCACCACGGATACTAGTTTCGTTGCACTCATTTAGTTGCATTTCAGTAAGTGTTAACCTAAAACGTGTACCATACCAAATACGGGAGCCACATAATGCATGGTTTTGGCTAGACTAAGTTGCTGTTCCTGATAATTACAATGTTAGGGAGAGTGGTAGCAGCATGAGAGAAATTAAAAATGGAGAAAAAGCAGAAAGAACCCATGAAGGAAAAAGGACAACATGAGAAAGGGAAGGGTTGAAAAAAGGCAGGCCAAGAAGTCTGGTTTAGGAGTAATTAGGTTAACACAAAATAGGTTACAGCTCCCAGTAAATGTAATTCTAACAAATTGTTGTCAAGAAACAATTATTTAAAAGGAAAGATTTTCCAGAAAACATGTTCAGACATGTAATTCCAACTATTTAACCATGAACGATTGTGGGTACTTATTCCACTAGTTTATAGTGCCTGACTATATTGATCAGTGGAAGTTCTTCAGAATTCTTTCTGATAAATAATTGAATTTCAAACATTACAGTATAAGACTCCTCATTTGGTATGCAGGAATCGCCTAAAATTGAAAGACCTTTCTGACTTGTCCACTCCATTCCCATGTTTGATATGAACTTTTTGAGTTCGAAAGGATTTTCACCCTAGAAAGGTCATTTCAACTTTTTCCGGGAAATGCCATTCCTCACAAAATCCCAAGGAAAGCTCTTTCCAACTTTATCCTTGAATGTCCAAAATTATTAAGGTTCAGTTTATCCTCATACATTTCTTTGCTCCCTTACCAAATATTAGGCTTTTTGTTAGTTTAATCAATAATTGACCATAATTTTTTAACAAACAAATGATTCTAGCTATTTTTAAAATATTTTTCTCTTTTCTTACTTTAAGGTTTTTCTAAACTTCTGTGCAAATCTATTATGGATTTTTTTTTTTTTTTTTTTTTTTTGCAAATGATATCTATAGTGAGAGCATAATGAAGAGAGAATATGAATGTTCGATTTCATGTGATTCATTTATTAAATGCTGGCTATTATGTTGTTAATGAAACAAAAGATTAAAATAAATGCTCATATTTCAGAATTAATAAGGTACTATAATTGATTTATTTCAATAAGTATATAAGTTTTTCTTAGTGTACAAAAAGAAAAAATCAAAGTTCCCTGTATAAGGTAAACAGATAGTAGAGCCCGAATAAATAAAATAAAATAAAATAATAGATTTCAGGGTAAATAAGTCAAATTTGTACATATATTATTTATTGCCTTCTAACATTGAAAAATTAGTTATACCAAACATTGAAAATGGAATGGACATTCCATTCTGACTTGGGTACCAGACATTGGATTGCAAAATTTTCTTCCATAACATTCCGGTTAGAAAGGCATTCTAGGTGGAAAAAACCTTTCCATTCTAGGCTTTCCACCAGACTAGATGACGGGTGAAAGTAAAGTAAATTTGAAAAAGTCAGAGGCTCCTATATCGTATTAGAAATCACTTGCCAAAATTAGTAATAAACCCGTTTTGGTTATTGTATCCGATGTTATGAATTATTTTAATCAGTCTATCCAGTGAATTTGAAAACGTAATAAAAAATTCAAAAATTGGAGTTGATCGTCAGAAATTTATCAAAAAACCACAAGAAAAATGTTAAAGGTAATCTATGTTAGATACTAATTAGATACAGTCAGCTAACCTTTTATTTGGCTTTTATTATAACAAAAGCGACACATAATTGAAGAACCACTGAAATATCCTTGGGGCTAATGATCATGAGATGTGTGACATTTGCAGTTCAGTTCGAAAGAAGTGATGATACTCAATTGGGTAAAACATAGTTCCTGGACTCACAATATGCTTTGGCACAAAAGGGTAGTGATGTTATAATGTTTATTGTTCACTACCACTTGTTTACCATCTACTTCCCAATTTCTATTTCCATGTTAGTGTTGGTATTATTTCTGCATTTCTGATGCATATGCCACCATGTGCCAGGCTACCATCGCAACGGATCTTCTGTCCCACATCCTGTGCCACTCTCTGTTCCACTTTTTATTATATTACTATTTCTCTTTCACAAATATCATGTTTTAATTCTTTTTTATTTCCTTAAGATCCAATAACTATTAATTGAGTAATACACAAAATTTAACAAACTCAAAAAATCAAAATGCATAAAAAATGAGATTTTTTATGAATTTTCTGCTGTATTTTTTAATTTTCTCTTATATATTAGTTTTTTGAAGCTGTTGTATTTATTTTTTACTCAATTAATAGTTATTGGATCCTAAGAAAATAAAAAAGAATTAAAATATGATGTTTGTGAAGGAGAAATAGCAATATAATAAAAAATGGGACAGAGAGTGACACAGAGTGTGGAACAGAAGATCCGTTGCGGGCTACCATAGTAATTCCCTTGGCGAGGAAAGGTGTGGAGATGGGCTTCTACTCGTATATTGATTCTTGCAGACTACAATTTGCATTAAAGCTGATTCATTTCAATGATTCTTGCTTACTACAATTTGCCTCAATAGGTAAATTATTACTATGAACAATAAAGGCAGTGGTCAGCCCAGAATGCTCCAGCTTACTACTAAACCCTAATCTGGATAAACAGAAGTGCCCATTTTACTTCCTGTTCAACAAATGTGATGTTGATTCTAGTGCACTTAGATGTTATTGAGCAGTGTCGCCCGTGGAATACTTTTGCAAGAACTACTGGATTATCAAACTGCACAGCATTTTATGAATTTTCACCTATTGTTTCCAAGTTTCTGCATACTTCAAAACACTGTTACAGACACCACAAGACCAAATTTAACATCTTCCTAATATGTTTTCAGCCAATTATAACATGGGATCCTGAATTAATTGACACATTGGGAAGCAAAGTCAAAGTTTTGGCTATAGTAAAGCTCTGGTGTTAAGTCTTGCTTTTGAACAATTTACTTGCCTCCAACAAGGATTGGGCAGATGTGCTGTCGGTCCAAGACCATCCAGTTGGGCATCAAAATTTAGATAAATTAAGCAAATTTTTAGTTAACTAATTCAGTTGGTACATAGACAATAACATTCCAAATTCATGTTTCTGTAAAGCCAGAATCTACACTATCAGAGTATAGACAGATAGGCAACAAGCTATAAAGCTCTTAAGTTCAGGGAATTCATGGTAAAAGGAAAGCTTTGCATTATGCATAATGCTAAAACATGAAAGAAAAAATTAAAAGAGAAGAAAATCAATTCGAAGCTATCATGTTGCAGGATATATATGTATATATATATATATATATATCTAGACACACACCCACATAACAACTTACCATTCAAAAAGCGCACTCGAATATCTTCCAAATTCATATGGTCTCGATTATGATCATCTCCAGTCGAAATATGAGGGTGTACTCGTTCACCCTCAACGTCATTTAAGCACGAGATATATCTCTTGACAGTGGGCCAATCAGCAGGTCCCAGTTCTTCATCATCTCCAAGATCACCAAATGCCTCTAATGCTTTATTCAACATTTCAAATTGTGTATATTTTAAAATGCGCCTCTGTCAGAGTTTAAATAGAAAGAGTTAGAAATAGTTTTAGCGGGGAGAGAAATGTTGGCAAATTGTCAAAATACAGATTGAAAAAAGAAAAAAAAAAAAAGAAACAATCTCCATGTTGTGAATGGTCAAAAGAAAAGTGTAGAAATTGAGAGTGGATTGACAAGTTCAAAACATAAAGTTTGCAATGCAAGACCAATATACTGGTCTTATACTATTGAGAAATTTGTTGTACATAAAGTATTATCTGCTCAGAAAAGACACAGTAGAGGAAAATGTGAAAAAGACATGAGATACTACACAACTTTCTGCACTGGCGGGCTAACACAAACTCAATCTGTTCTTTTTCAACCAAAGCTGACCAACTTTAAACTTAAAAGCAGCCAATCAGCTTGTGTTGTGGATTTTGCCAGTTTCACTGGGTGTGAAGGAAGGAAAAAGGTGCAGACGAAGTTGACAGAAAAGGAGATGCGATGGCAGTGGGGAAGTCCATAATAGTTGGTCATTGTCCAAAGGGGGTACCGCATCTGAGGAATTCCCTAAGAAAGCATGACGCTAGGAGCAGAATTCTAAATCCAGAGAGACCAAACAGACCAGAAGGGAAACCTTCAGGACCAAGAAAAGCTTAGAGGCACTTAGGTATAAAGCTGATCAAGATATGGTACACCAGTAAGAAACTGGATTCCACCAGTAATGGGAAAGTATAGCTCCATTAAGCGCATTCTAGATAAAAATAAAGGATAATGAGAATGATTAAAAGTAATTTTGTTCTGGTACACCCATTTCAGCACTATGCACTGATCAGCAACGAGCATCTTTCTTTATAACCTCTCTTTTCTTGGGGTTAAGAAAGATACAACGCCTAGTTGCACATTTTGTTAGTCAATAATGATAAACAAAACGAAAGTCCAGATGAAAACCATCCTAACCTTTGCTGCTGATAACTTATCCATATTTAGAATATGCAAAACCAACTGTGTTGTTGATCCATTCACAATAAGTGTAAGAAATACAATTCCACCAGTCAAGAAGAGAAACTGCAAAAATTGAAAGAGCAATTCTTATTTTGTCTCCTAACAAAAAATTCAAGTTTCAAAAGAAAATATTCAAGTTACGTACTAAAGTTCCAGTATCAGAAGTGATGTATGATGAATTATCACTGGTACGCTGGAAAAATCAAGAGGGTCACAAAGTTTAGCATTAAGTCACAGTAACATTATAACAAATTTTGCATTTAAAGATTGAATGATGAAGTAACTCAATTATAGATTCAGGGAACAAGTAAATGATCCTTTCGACTCTTGTTTTTAAATATCTTTTAGGAGTCATTCTTCTTTGAATTAAAACCTTCTGCCCTAAGTAGTGCCAGAGATTCATGATGAATCTCAAGTCATTCAGAGACACATTTCATTCTTCAATACTACCCCAAAGCGAGGAACATCAAGATGATGATATCAAGATAGAGTTACTAAGTGTTCAAGAGAATTTTAATGAGAGGAAATGCATCAAAAAGTATGACATCTGGCAAAACCTCGTAATTAGTCAATCCACAAATTTAACAGAATGGATAATTATTCAAAGGAAAAGAGATGAATTAAAAAAAATCCAAATATGTAAACAAGAAAACAGAAAACAAGAATCATGTTGAACTTACCTTAACTGACAGGGAAAGTGCCAATGCTACAGCCCCACGCAAACCAGACCATACAAGAATGATAGCTTCTTTCCAGTCCAGACCATAGCCAAAATATTGCAGAAATGGAAACAACACTGCAACAACTACAACTCGAGAGATTTGGACAAACACATAGAGGAGGGCAAGATACCCCCATGAATTTTCTGAAACAAAATAAAACTATAGTAAGTAGAGAAGCCTAATAGACACCAAATAACATTTATAATACAATTTCTATTACTAGATGGAGCAGGAAATCTAGATAGAAAGTGCAGAGAGAGAGAGAGCATACTCAGAGTGGACTTTTTATCAAAGGTATCCAATACAAATTCACATTTGGGAAGTTTTTTGCTCTCTTTTCGATTTTTTGAAGCATTGAGAAATATCTCATAGTTAGTGTAGTGCAGGTGTTTTTGGATAAAATAGATACATCACTTTCTTTGCGTTTTCCTTTTCTTTTTGGCAACTATTGTTCAAACTTTACATCAGGGCATACAATTACGGCTTTAGTTCAGAAGACTGGACAAATGCCTTCATCACTTTATAATGTCATTACTAGGTCAATGAATCAGCTATAATAAGATGCAGACTCCAGGGATCTTTCTTGAGTTCAGCTCCCTCTAGATTGTGAAGTGTAGGAGTAAGATGGAACACATTAACTACCGTCAATCCGAGAAACCCAAGACACCAACTCCTGACTTGCGTAAAATGTACACGTAAAATGGCTCTTAACACTTCTCTGCCTTTTACTTTTAATTATCAGAAAGAAATGTAATTAAAGGCTCTCCACTTACTGATATTCTAATATCAACAGATGAGCATAATGCCAGAGGAAAACAACAAAAAATCAAGAGTTTGCTCTTCCTGTTGCTGTTAAGTTCTCATGGCACTGATGAAAGCTTCCAACTTTTGAGATTCAGATAAATCTCTATTTTTGTTGAGATAAAGTAATGAGCTTAAAAGGAATAGCGAGGAGATGCTTATCAAAAAGTTTGTTTTATTGATCTTGTTACAACAAGATAGAATTCTACGTGTAATTATATCTAAATCTTTTGCCAGCTTGATTCATTGATGAGCTAAAATTAGCTGATGCAAAAGACTTGAGAAAAGGTTGGCCTTCTACTTTAAAAACATGATTCATTTAGCCAAGGATGATATTTTGGCCAATTGGCTGACAAAAAAACCCACCCTTCATCCTGGATAAAAATTAAACAAGAAAGAAAATGTGAAATCATGTTTGCCATACTAGGTTTATTGTGTACAAGCGTGCAAGACAGGTAAGAGCTTTGTCTTTTTCTTCATTTTTTAACTCAAGAGAGTCATCTGGCCAGAGACGAGCTACAAAGAAGATAGAAAAGTCAAAATTTCTGCAACACTTGCAAGCATCACCCTAGGTAGCTTGATTTAAAGGAATAGCATTCACTTAGACAATACACTACCAGGTAATTTCCTAGCACAGTAATCATGAAGGACAAACAAGCAACCAAGAATTAAACAAGCCAAAATCTCATGATTCAGGTAATATTTTTTCTGGCCAAAATACTATTCGTTGCTTCACTTTGAAAGCTGTGAAGCTGTGGTACAAAAAGATAATGCAGAACAGAGAATAAGACTTGCCTACTCTGCCAAGTGCCAAGTTTTATACAAACAAGATTTTCCCAAACAAAGTACACCATAATCTGACATCAATTTAATTGCATGAGAAGATTCCAAGTGAATTTTGATAGAACAAGTTCAGCTAAATGAAAGAAAGAAGATAAAGAAGAAAGAACCACACGGTTCAATGATATGATGATAAGTACAGAGCCTAAAGTCAAAGTACCATGGGTTTTGAATATGCTCCCATTTCCAAGAACACCTTCAGCTATGACAACTCCACTGCAAGGACAACAACCAATGTAGTTGCAGACTTAGGTGAATGATTATGGAAATGCTCTGCAGTTTATTGAAATAATTTCAACTCCAAACTTAAAAGAATAGAAAAACTAGGACTATAAGACCCCAGCTGCAAGCTTCTATCAAATTCCAAAAATAAATCCCTAGCACCCTTTTTCAATTGCCTAGGACCAACAATGACATACAGGAGTAAAACTGAAAACTTCACTTCTGAATTAGATTTCAGGCTCACACTTGAAACATGAGCATCCATGTACTCAAATATACACAAAGTATGGCCATGTGTTGATCACAATAAGATACAGTAACATATATACATTTACATCATACAGAAATCCAATAGTAGAACACAGAAAACACTGAAACTTTTTTATTGTTTCTAATAAGAGAAAAGGAAAGCAAAGCTACTGATACATAGAAGCTTTTCTAATCTAACTCAAACAATCTGATGTTTGATAGAATATCTTAATTTCATTATAGTTAGCAATATCTCAAGTATCAACCTGATATGACATAAGCCACCGAAAAATTCAGATGGGAAAAGGTTCACCGCTGATCATATGAACTTGAATTGAAGAACAGAAATTTACAATCCTCTAAACATGTATCAAGTAGCTGAGTCCCAAGTGGGGAGACTGCAGCAGAGGAGCACACAATAGAAGATTTTACAGCTCTCTTTACTGTAAAGGTTTAAATTTGCTGTACAATAAATTTCTAGATATGCTAGTTTTGCCATGATTTGGGAAATCTAGTAGCCGTATTACTCAAACAAGCATGAATATAATGAACAGGAAGATGAACAGAGTAAAGGTGACCACGAGGCGTAGGTCAAAGAGAGATTTGTGCATGTGCAAGCAGAAATATATTCTTATTTTCAAGATGATGACAACAGCAAATCAGACAAGGGCAACAGTGATAATGCTACCTGCTAAAGACTGACAGTGTGTTCCCATAACTAAGGATGTCAAAATATTTCCTTACCTCAGGATGAAAATTAATGTATTAGCTATATAGGCAACCATCTCCCTGAGACAAAAACAGCACGTGCAACAAAAAAGCTTGCGTCAGAAACAGGCAATATGCACATCAATGTAGATTAAGCAAATTTAGGAATGCTATATATTGAAGCCAGTGACCAGAAAACTATCAAAAAATAGCAAAGAATTAGATAATAATAATTGAACCATGCGAACTTAGTCAGGTCATAACTAATTCGAGCAACAACAATCAAAAGGACCCTAGCACAGATAAAGAACAATAGCAGTTTTAAATTTTACACACGCCGGGAAAAAATACCCTGTGATGGTGGGGGGTTTAGAATTAACCACTACCCATTTGTTATAGCAGTTCTAATATTTATTATCTACTTTCTAGTTTTTTTATTGAAGGTGATAATTGGCGTTTATGTTCATCCTTAGCTGAAAAGAGCACATGGCCAAGTTTTCTCTGAAAATGGGAGAAAACCAAAATCTGGTTAACCAATAAAACCAATAGAAATCACGAGGCCAATTTTGAAATATTAAAACAATTGCCTCTTTCATTTCAAGCTGTAAGTTGGATAATCTAACACTTAAATTCTCAGTTTGTGCAGAGTTTGTGTGGTCATGCAAAGTCATAATAAATATTCCTTTATTGCTTTTTCCTGCATTTCAAGCTCAGAATCTCCAAAGAACAAGGACGGATGTTCTATTCTGGCTTTTGACAAATCTCTTCCAACATAAAATTCAAACTTTTGGAGTTATTTCAGCAGATCTTACCAGCAAATCTTTTCTGGAGATGATGTATTTTTGTATTTTTTTTATTTAACATATTTTCTTTTAATTGTTCCCTTCAGTTTAATCTCATTAAAAGATTTTACTAAAAAGACTCTTTATCCATCTTGCATCACAATTTCCTTCTCTCAAGCATGCTTATTCTTAGAAATTACAAAAAGAAGTTCCCCTTAGTACCCATATAAGAATCATTGTAGTTGTGATATACATAAAAATTGTGCAGAGATAGTTATGAAATGTTCCTAAGTTAAAAGATAAGTGCAAGGAAATTACCAAAAATGATGCAAGCTTTGCTGACTTTCGCCCTTAAAGGCAGTCCTAGCAACAGCAGAGTAAAACCTGTCTGTGCATGTTAAATCAGGAAAGCAATTTTCGAACTAGTGGAGATAATCCATATGAGCAAGTAAAACTTACATTCCCAGAGTCATTACAGTCAAAACGCCAGAGACATCAGATCCTTCTTGAGCCTGCCACATAATAACAGCCTCAGTGTTTCAAAGTAGCCAAAAAACAGAACTGAAACAGATGCAAGATTTGTCTGCTGCAATTTAGCGGCAGACAATCTACTAGGAAAAAATGCCCATACAAGGACAACTGTGATGACAATTCTGTGGCATTTGAATTCACTAAGGACGTAAAGAAGCAGAAAAACTAGATGCACACATTTAAGGGCTAGTAACAAAACTTCCTGAAATTTAGGGTTCATGATGTATTATTGGCTCATATAAAACTGAATTTAGTGTAATTAAACCTTAAATTTAGGTTTACAACCGTAACCCATCCTAAGATGTTTCCTTGGGGATTGCACCAAAATGGTATTCAACTATTCTGAAAATGTTCGCGAAGTTCATTATTTCTTCTTTGTTTTTATAATCAGAATTGCCTGCATTAACAATATAGTAGGACAAAAAAAGTTATTTGATTACATCTAACTTGACACTTTTTCACAGATTTGTGAATCTACTATCATAAAGACCTGCCTGTACTCCACGAACTGAGCCCGCAACCACAGTTCCTTTGCTTCTGGAGTTGAGAGAAATTTTCTGCTTCACTTAAAAGTGTGGTATATTTCTATTCAGTTGTTGGCCTTTCTGAAAGCAACGCTACTTAGTACAGTTTTGCCATGTTTCCAGTTCAATTTTCAACAATTACACAGGAAATCAACAACCATTAAATGATCTAAATTGAAGTTGCAGAATATTCAGAGAATCCATGTACATTGCAGCATTTTATGAGATTTATAAGCCACAAGCTGATACAATATGGAATGCCTCATGGGATAAAGGTTTGAAATAGATGCATACAGTGAAGTACGCAACATAGCTGACAGCAAGTGTCAGCGTAATCTCAATTACTGTGTCATTGAAGATAAATCCCAGCCATAGAACAGATGCAAATCCAAAAGCCATGCCAATTCCCAAGCTGGATCATGCAAAAAAAATCATAAGAAAACTAGTGTATAGCAATCTCATGTATCATAGTTTGAAAGTACTTACGCCCCAAGAGAAACTTGTGCTAAAAATTTGATAACGGCCCCCCAATTAAAGCTTTGTCCAAGAACCATTCGGTAAAACAGCTGATATACCACTATTGCTGTCCTGAAAATAGAAACAGCTTCATTAAATAAGACAAAAAAAGATATTAGAGATCATTATATAGTAACATTATAACAAAAGGAAAGAAAGAGACTTGCAAGCTAGAACCACATTCATTTGACCAGCTAGAGATAGAATGCATCTGAACAAAGTGCTTTCACACAATAAAATATCAGTTAAGAACATTTGAAGCTAATCTGGAAAGGTGTCCATACCCATCATTCATCAATGATTCTCCTTCAATTATGGTGCTCAATTTTTTGCTAGCACCAAGCTCCTTTAGAAGGGCGACAACGGCTACAGGATCAGTAGCACTAAGAAGGCCTCCAAGTAATAATGATGTTTTCCAACTCCAGTTATATGGAAAAATAAGCTACATTTGTTATTACATGACAGTAATTTGAAACAAATCTACCACATGCAGAAAAGTAGAAGTTGGCAAACCTTCAAAGCAGATCCAAGAAAAAAGGTTGAAATGAGTACTCCAGGCCCAGCAAGTAGCAACATTTGTACCATACACCTCTGCAGTGTGAAATTGTGCTCAACTAATCACATTAAGATTGGTGATTCCAAGTAAAATGAGCAATTTAAGATAATAATAAGCTTTTTTATAAATAAAAAAAAAAAAAAAAAGTTTCCAGTAGGGGAGGGTGGGACTGAAGAAGCGGGGAGGAGGCAGGGGGATTTGAACCCAAGACTTCTAATTCCTGAAGCCTCAACCAAGATAATAACAAGCTCAACAGAACATCTAAGACTGTTGATCTGGGATAATCTGAAATGTGTAACTTCTAACCTCTAGAATCTATTTGTAGCCCTAAATATAATCAAATCTTGACTCAAAACATAATTCAAGTATAACTGAAAATGAACAGACAAACACTAACTACTCGATCTTCACTTGACATGGCATAATATTGTGATTTCTGCAAAGGACAATTACCTGAAGTGTCAGACAAGCAAGAAATTCAACACTGAAGATTGCTTACGGAAGGCAGTTAGAGGACACACTACATAAACATTGAAAGATCTTTAAAAATGAATCTCAGTTTCTAGAAATAACCTTACTATTACCTCATAAAAGACGCCGAAGTATTTCAGTCTGTTGAAGATATGTGATCTGATATTATGGAAAGATTTGATATTGTAAATATTAGGAAAGATATGATTATAGTATCATGTATTAATTAGGTAGTAGATTGATTTATATTAGCATGATTTCAGGATCTAAATTAGGTTACCCTTGTGTATATATATATGTATATTGTGTAGTCCAAATATAAGAAGAAGAGTATTTTCTCTCCCTTTTTCTTAGTTTTCATGGTATCAGAGCCCTACCATCAAGGTTAGGGTCTCTGTCCGCTGCCAGAAAATTCATTAGTCATCATTCGATTCATCTGGTTCTGTATAGGACATATCTGTGTTCTATTCGTCACTCTTGTTTTAAAAAGTTCAGATCTATTCTTTTTTTTGTGATTTTTCTGTTAATTCTAAACTCATGGTAGAAACGAAATCTGTCGTTACGTCTGATGTGGTTCCTATGATCTCTAAAATCACGGACCACAAACTCAACAATTCTAACTATCTTGATTGGAGCAAAACAGTTCGTCTTTATCTGCGAAGCATTGATAAAGACAATCATCTGACTGATAATCCTCCAAAAGATGGTTCAAGACAGACATGGCTAAGGGAAGATGCTAGATTGTTCCTGCAAATACGGAATTCTAGTGACAGTGAGGTAATTATCTTAATTAATCACTGTGAATTTGTTAAGGAGTTAATGGAGTATTTAGAATTTTTGTATTCTGATAAAGCGAATATTTCTCGCATATATGAGGTGTATCTAGCCTTCTATCGTGCAGAGAAACAAGATAAGTCCATCATAACTTATTTTATGGATTTTAAGAAAACTTATGAGGAGCTTAATCTGTTATTATCGTTTAGTTCTAATGTGAAAGTTCAGCAAACTCAACGGGAACAGATGGCAATTATGAGTTTTTTGGCTGGTCTTTCACCTGAATTTGAAGCTGCTAAATCTCAGATTCTTTCCAGTCCTGAGATTTCATCCTTGCAAGATGTGTTTAGTAGGGTGTTTTGCACAGAGAATATCCAATCTGTTTAGTCCAGCAGTGCTCTTATTGGTCTTGAAAAACAGCAATACAAAGGTGATGGTAAAGGAATTGACGCTCGGGGACAGAATGCAGAAGTGGTTGTGTGTCACTATTGTCATAAGCCGGGTCATATGAAACGTGATTGTAAGAAATTGTAGTACCGAAATCAGAGAACTCAATCCGCACATATTGCTTCTATCAATGATGCTATTAACCATGAAAAGTCTGTTACGATCTTTGCAGATGAATTTGCTAATTTTCTCAGTATCAAGAATCATTAAAGTCTCCATCTACTCCCGTAACTGCCATCACTGAGTCAGGTAAAACAAACACATGCCTTGTGTTCTCGTCCTCCAAATGGATAATTGATTCTGGTGCCACAGATCATATGACAGGTAATTTTAGTTTATTTTCTACCTTTCAGCCACACACATCTGCACCTACAGTTACCTTAGCTGATGGGTCAAAATCTCGTGTTCTTGGATCAGGCTCAGTTAACCCCACTCCATTAATCTCATTGTCATCTGTCTTAAGTTTGCCTGAGTTGTCTTTTAATCTAATTTCTGTGAGTAAACTTACTCGTGCCCTCAATTGTTCTGCCCAATTCTTTCCTGACTATTGCTTGTTTCAGGATCTTACGACGAAACAGATTATTGGTAAAGGGCATGAATTTGGAGGTCTTTAGATTCTTGACACACAGATACCAAAGTCCATAGCTTGTTCTAGAATTGTAACTTCATTTGAAGCACATTGTAGGTTGGGTCATCCTTCTCTCCCGTTGTTAAAGATACTTTGTCCACAATTTCAGAGTTTATCTTTATTAGATTGTGAGTCTTGTCAGTTTGCCAAACATCATCGTGTTAATCTGAGTCCTAGAGTCAATAAACGAGCGGATGCTCCTCTTGCATTAGTTCATTCAGATGTCTGGGGACCTAATCCAGTCATTTCTAAAACTGGATTCAAGTATTTTGTTACTTTTGTTGATGACCATTCTCGTATGACTTGGTTATGTTTGATAAAAAATCGGTCAGAGTTGTTTTCTCATTTTTGTGCTTTTTGTGCTGAGGTTAAGACCCAATTTAAGCGTTCTGTACAAATATTGCAAAGTAACAATGCTAAAAAATATTTATTTGCACCTTTTCAATCTTATATGGTGTAAAATGGCATTATTCATCAAACTTCTTGTGTGGATACACCATCCCAAAACAGGGTTGCAGAACGAAAGAATAGACATTTGCTCGAAACTGCAAGAGCCTTATCATTTCAAATGTATGTTCCTAAACATTTTTGGGCTGATGCAATGTCCACAGCTTGCTTTCTAATTAATCGTCTGCTTTCATCTATTCTGAATGGTGGGACTCCTTATAACACTCTTTTTTCAAATAGATCTTTGTTTCCCATAGAACCTAAAATTTTTGGGTGTACATGTTTTGTCCGCGACTCTCGTCCCCAAGTCACTAAATTAAACCCCAAATCATTAAAATGTATTTTTTTGGTTATTCCTGTGTCCAAAAAGGATATAGATGTTATTGTTCTAGTCTCGGCTGGTACATTGTGTCAGTTAATGTTACTTTTCTTGAAAATACACCTTTTACCCCATGCTCATCTCAATCATATCAGGAGGAGGATGATGATTTGTTAATCTATACTGTCACATCCTCAAGTTCTTCCTCTGCTAAACCTCCAATTACTCAGGTATATTCTTGACGACAAAAGTCTCCTGATGCATGCCCTGAACCAGTTCCTTCGTTACTAGATCCTGTCTCAAGTGATGATCTTCCTATTGCTCTCCGCAAAGGTAAGCGTCAATGCACTTATCCTGTGTCTTCGTGTGTATCTTATAATCATTTACCCACCTCTTCTTGTTCCTTTATTACATCTATTGATTCTATCTCCCTTCCTAAAACTGTTCATGATGCCTTATCCCATCCCGGATGGCGCAATGCTATGATAGAGAAGATGAATGCTCTAGATGATAATGATACTTGGAACTTAGTAAATTTACCTGCAGGGAAGAAGGCCATTAGGAGTAAGTGGGTTTTTACAGTTAAATTCAATCTTGATGGGTCGGTTGCTCGGTTAAAAGCTCGCCTTGTTGCCAAAGGCTATACCCAAATCTATGGAGAGGATTATTCTGACACTTTTTCCCCTGTTGCTAAATTAACATCTGTCAGATTATTCATTTCTATGGCAGCCACTCATAATTGACTTTTGCAGCAACTAGATATCACGATTGCCTTTCTTTATGGAGACCTCCAAGAGGAAGTTTATATGGAGCATCCACCAGGGTTTGTTGCTCAGGGGGAGTTTCGGAAGGTTTGTCATCTTCGGAAGTCCTTGTATGGACTGAAACAAAGCCCTCGTGCTTGGTTTGGAAAATTTAGTCTGGCAGTTGAAAGGTTTGGGATGCAGAAAAGCAAATCTGATCATTCTGTTTTCTACAAACAGTCTGAAGTTGGTATTATTTTGTTAGTAGTATATGTGGATGATATTGTTATCACTGGGAATGATGCTGCAGGTATTTCATCTTTTAAAACTTTTCTCCATAGTCAATTTCAGACAAAAGATTTGGGACTGTTAAAGTATTTTTTGGGTATTGAGGTAGCAAAGAGTAGGAAGGGGATATTCCTGTCCCAAAGAAAATATGTTCTTGATTTACTATCTGAAACGGAAAAATTGGGGGCTAAACCAGCTAGTACCCCAATGATTCCTAACTTGTAGCTCACAAAAGAAGGTGAATTGTTAGAAAATCCTGAGAGGTAAGAAGATTGGTTGGAAAGTTGAATTATCTTACAGTGACTCGTCTAGATATCGCGTATTCAGTTAGTGTTGTTAGTCAATATATGTCTAATCCTACTGTTAATCATTCGGCAGCTGTAGAACAAATTGTGTTATTTAAAAGGAGCTCCTGGACGTGGTGTTCTGTATAAAAATCATGGTCATACTAGGATTGAGTGTTTTTCAGATGCTGATTGGGCAGGATCCAAGGCAGATCGAAGATTCACAACTGGATTTTGTGTCTTTGTTGGAGGAAACCTGGTCTCATGGAAGGGTAAGAAGCAGAATGTTGTCTCGCGATCGAGTGCAGAGTCAGAATATAGAGCTATGGCATAATCGATATGTGAAATCATGTGGATAAATCAACTTCTAACTGAAGTAGGTCTCAAAACCTCAATGCCTGCAAAATTGTGGTGTGATAACCAAGCGGCTCTTCATATTACATCCAATCCCGTATTTCATGAGCGAACAAAACACATCGAAATAGATTGTCATTTTGTTCGTGAGAAAATACAGCAGGGCTTGATTTCTACAGGATTTGTAAGGATTGGAGAACAATAGGGAGATCTCTTTACGAAGGCTCTACATGGGGTTCGAGTTAATTACCTTTGTAACAAGTTGGGCATGAGCAACATCTATGCTCCAACTTGAGGGGGAGTGTTGAAGATTTGTGATCTGATATTATGGAAAAATTTGATATTGTAAATATTAGGAAAGATATGATTATAGTATCATGCATTAATTAAGTATCATATGATTATAGTATCATGTATTAATTAGGTATCATATGATTATAGTATTATATAATAATTAGGTAGTAGATTGATTTAGATTAGCATGATTTTAGGATCTAAATTAGGTTACCCTTGTGTATATATATATGTATATTGTGTAGTCCAAATATAAGAAGAAGAGTATTTTCTCTCCTTTTTTTCTTAGTTTTCACAGTCAAAATCTTTTTCTTTCTACAGACCCTAATGGTATCGTTAAATTTTAATAAAAGGAAAATAAGTAATTCAATAGTCCAAACTTATATGACCACTATAACACATAAAAGCATTTGGTGGTGCCATTAGATACCAAGACCTTTATGAAGACTTCATCTATCTAACAATCAAATGTGACAGCATGGGAGGGTCATGCAACAATTCAGAAGGCATACTGCCAGCAATTCTGCTTCATATGATATTTCCAGATTTATCTACATAGAAAATGGATTTGTGAATGAAAGATGCAACTTGTTAGAAGGAAAAGCAGGAGACAACATGTGGTGGTCAGATCTATTATTGAAGCCAAGAAAGAGCAAAGCAATCTAGTTTACCATATGGTGTCATACGGTTAAATGCATATATAAATCCGAACCAGAGAGCGCTCAATGCATCTTTAAACTGTCAACCTTGCCTAATAATTACTGGAGATCCTCTCCTCTATCAGGGAATTAAGGGCATAGTGTTAGGAAATTGACTAAATTTCTTTTAGTTAAGATCCTTATTTTGTGTGAAAGTAACTAATTTTCTAATTGTTTAGTTACTTGGAGTAGTTGCGAAGTTATTTCCTATGTTGTTTAGGAATTAAAAATTATTTCCTATTTTGTATAATTCTAGAAATTAGTATTGGTTTCCTATTGTTATTTGATTCTTGGACAAATAATATTCTCTATAAATAGGTAGATTGGCATTGTATAAAGACACAAAAAAAGGGGTGAAAGAGTTATTAGTCGATGAGAGGGTTATACAAGAGTTGGGCCTGTAAATCAAGTTGTAATCTTGTACCACGTTAATTTTTGTGTCACTCATCGTTCATGCTAGTTATTGTTCTGTGTTAAATTGTTGATTTTTTCTTTTTCTCTCACATAGTTGTCCTGATATCCTAACAAATGGTATCAAAGCTCTGCTGGGGTTCTGGTTAACTATTTGAGATTGAGTGGTTGGTGGTACACTATAGCGTTTGGAACTATACAATTTCCGATTCAAATATTTATTGGAACTACAAGTTTCACTCTTTGGCAAAGAAGAGTGAAGGATGTTCTAGTTCAACAAGGTTTGGCAAAAGAGTTGAATTATAAGAAGAAGAAGTTAGAGAGCATGAGGATGATGAGTTTGAAGAGTTGAACGCAGGGTGAGCGACCACAATTTGGCTCTATGTTGCTGACAATATCATAAACAATGTGATAGATGAGAAAGATTCTGCAGCAGACCTTTGGAAAAAAATTGGAAAAGTTTTATTTATTTAAAAGCTTATCCAATAAATTGCATTTGAAGCGGCAACTTTTTAAGCTAAAGATGGAGGAGGGTGGCAGCTTCATGGATCACATGAATACATTCAACAGAATTTTGGATCAACTCCAAAAGGTTGGCATAGAACTTGAGAAAGAAGATAAGGCTCTTGTACTTCTCACCTCAGTCTCTGATTCTTACGAAAGTGTCATTACAATCCTGTTGTATGGGAAGGACACTTTAGAGTTCTAGAATGTGCAGTCATCTTTGTTGGATCATGAAAAACAAAAGCAAACCAGAACATGATACAAGAAGCTGTGTTAATTGCTCGATGTGAGAAGGGGAAAAAATTTGGCGGTGAATCTAAAGCAGGTAGTTCAAAAGCCAAGAGAAAGGAGTGCTTTGATTGTCATGAGTTTGACCATATCAAAAGATATTGCCCTTATCGAAAAACAATGATGAGAAGGAGCATGATGATGTTGCGGGATATGTATCAGATGGAAATATTCTCACAATATCTGAAGGTAATAATACTTCTTCTCATGATGGTTGGATTTCAGATTTTGAATGTGTTTCACATATTTGCTCCAAGTTAGACTATTTTCATACTCTCCAAAGAAAGAAGGCAAGTTTTGTGTCTTTAGGTGATGGATCTACTTGTAAAGTCAAATATTTTGAAGTAGTGAAAATCAAAATGCTAAATGAAGAGTTCATTCTTTGGATGGTGTGGCTTATGTTCCAAAATTACGAAAGAATCTAATTTCTTTGAGCCAGTTAGACTCCAAATGTTACAATTTTTCAACTTTAGGTGGAGTCTTGAAAATCACACGTGACAAGATAGCCTTGTTGATAGGGAAGAAGTATAATAATTTGTACCATTTGATTACTTCAATGGGTTGGGAGCGTAGCACAAGAAAGGGGATCCAAGAACGCTTTCAAATTGCAAATGGTGATGAGAAGAAAATCCTGCTATGGGAGAGGGTGGATTGATGCCCTCTCACGAGTCGACTAGATGTTGGATTTGGTTAGTTACACACATTCATTTGCCGATTGATCAATAGAAAACAAGACCATATTGATTCGAGTGTGTAACTAGGCCCCAAGGTATTTGGCGGTAAAAAAACAAATGGGAGTTTTTGGATGATTTGCTATGTTTGCTAAAAGAAATATTCGCCAAGGTACAAATTTGTTAGAAAATTGGTTTAATTTCTTTTAGTCAAGATCATTATTTTGTGTGGAAATAATTAATTTCCTAATTGATTAATTACTTGGAGTAGTTGTCAAGTTATTTCCTAATTTTGTTTAGGAATTAGAAGTTATTTCCTATTCTCTATAAGTATAGGAATTAGCGTTGGTTTTCTATCATTATTTGGTTCTTGGCCAAATAATATTCTCTATAAATAAGTAGATTGGCATTCTATGAAGACACACAAGAAAAGGGGTGAGAGAGTTCTTAATAGGTGAGAGAATTATACAAGAGTTGGGCTTGAGAATCAAGTTGTAATCTTGTAGTATTTTTTCCCTCATAATAAGAACAGGATTTTCACTCCATGGACGTGGGCTTGGTGATTAAGCCAAACCACGTTAATTCTTGTGCGCCACTCATTGTTCGTGCTAGTTATTGTTTTCTGTTAAATTGTTGATTTTCCTTTTTCCATTTCAAATAGTTGGCCTGATACCATAACACATAGAAGTCATTATCATTTTTTAAAGGTATTACAAGTGAATAAAGACAAACTGCAATCCACTATCTAATACGAGTACAAATGCAAAGATATTGATCAATGACTTCCTACAACTTTTAAGACAGTAGGGAATGAAGGATGAAAGGAAGAGGCCAGGCGAGGGTAATACAGAAAACTCTATCTACAACATCAAAGGCACTGGAAAGGAAAGGAGAGGAAAGTAGGCTCCTAAGCAAGAAAGGAAAAAAGAGTAGAGGAAAATGGTTGTCCAACCATCCCTTTTGAATTTGATATGGACGGAAAAGAAGGGCAATGCTGGACATATTGTTGATATGAGGAACCAAAAGAAAGGAAAAGATGATGCAATAGTTATGTTTTTATTCATTATTTGAATGAAAATGTAATGATGTAAAAGATATAAAAGGATGTTTTATATTTTGAATGTAAATTCATTGAACTTGTCTTTCCTTTCCCTCCGTCTCTGCCACACTTGGACAAAAAACAACCATAAACAAAATGACTAGGTCATATCCCTCCCTATATGTCAGTTCCCTCCTCAAAAATCAATTCAAGCACAAAATACCTAACCCCCCTTCTAATCTTTTTCTTTCCTTTCCCTCCCATTCATTCAATCCAAAGGATGCTCAAGAGTTCAAAGGCTAAAAAATTCAAAAGAGAAAAGGTTTCAATACTGAAATATTTAAAGTAAAACAAAATGTTGAAGAACCTTAATCTGGTGCACTTCCATTAAAAAGGAACTCTCGAAAAGAAGTGCAGGAAGGAAAACAGCCAAGAGAAGGTCAGGATCAATCCTTGCCCCTACAGAGAATAGATGTTAAATCATTCCTACAATGGGTAGTTACAAATCTTAAAGTGTTAAGACATGAAATAATTAGAAATTGAACTCACAAAGACGAATGCCATCCCCAATCTTTCCCAGCCGATGCCTTGTTCCATATTCTGCAAAAGGGATGCATCACTAAGAAATCAAATATCAATCATAGCAAGTGGAGTATCAAACTAGTTTCATATAAAACCACTGAAGATAGGATTTTTAAGTGGAGCTCTTGGCAAAAATTAAGTATACAAATTTTAATGTGATAACTGACAATAGGTATCTTGGGAGGAAAACATTTAGTCACCGTATTATGAGTGACCAACTAGTATTTATAGAAGTACAAACCTAACAAACTATTTACAAGAATACCCTTACTAATTTATTATCTACAAGAATACTTATATTCTCTTAACACTCCCCCTCAAGTTGGAGCATATATATCATAAGCACCCAACTTGTTACAAATGTATTTCATTCTAGAGCCCCCTAAACTTTTGGTAAACACATCAGCCAATTGATCTACAGACGGTACATGAGATGTCTTGATGACCCGGTCAAGCAATTTCTCTCGAATGAAATGACAATCAATTTCAATATGTTTTGTTCTTTCATGAAACACTGGATTAGACGCAATATGAACAGCCGCCTGATTATCACACACTAAATTCATAGGCTGTTTATACTAATACCCAAGTTTCAGTAACATGCTCTTCAACCAAACCAACTCACACACAGTGTGAGCCATAGCGCGGTATTCAGATTCTGCACTTGATCTGGATACAACTGTTTGCTTCTTGTTCTTCCACGACACTAAATTACCACCAACAAACACAATATCCTGTAGTCGATCTTCGATCTGAGGCAGAACCAGCCCAATCTGCATCACTATATCCTTCAATATCAGTGTGTCCATTATTTTGATACAACAGCTCTTTTCCAGGAGCACTCTTAAGATACTTGAGAATCCGTATAACAGCATCCCAATGACTAGTACGAGGGGTATCAAGAAATTGACACACAACAATCACTGCAAACGAAATGTCAGGTCTCGTTACAGTGAGATAATTTAATTTACCTACAAGTTTTCGATATTGCTTAGGATCATCAAGTAATGCACCTTGATCTCCTGCTAATTTCACATTGGGATCCATAGGAGTATCCACAGGTCGGCAACCTAACATCTCAATTTCGCTCAACATATCGAGCACATATTTTTTTTGACATAAATAAATCTCATATTTAGACCGAACTACCTCAATACCCAGAAAATACTGTAGATGACCTAAATCCTTTGTCTGAAAGTTTGCCTGCAGATTGGATTTAAGTTTCTGGATCCCCACAACATCATCACCTGTAATCACAATGTCATCCACATAAACAACTAATAAAATTTTACCAGCATTAGAATGCCTATAAAATACAGAGTGATCTACTCCACATCTTGTCAGACCGAACTCCATGACAACACTACTAAACCGGCCAAACCAAGCCCTCGGAGACTGTTTCAATCCATGTAAGGATTTTTTCAAATGACAAACCAACCGCGGATTCTCTTCCTGAACAACAAATCCAGGAGGTTGTTCCATATATACCTCTTCTTCCAAATCTCCATGCAGAAATGCATTTTTCACATCCAATTGATGCAATGGCCAATTATAAGTTGCTGCCAAAGAGATAAGAAGACGAACAGAGGTAATCTTTACAACAGGAGAAAATGTTTCTAAGTAGTCCACTCCATACACCTGAGTAAATCCTTTAGCTACCAGACGAGCCTTCAATCTATCAATAGAACCATTAGGCTGCACTTTTATAGTGTACACCCATTTACAACCAACAACAGGCTTACCTGAAGGACGAGGGACAAGATCCCAAGTACCATTTTGTTTCAAAGCAGACATCTCTTCTTGCATAGCTAATCTCCAACCAGGATGATTAAAAGTATAGGTAATAGACTAAGGGATGGAGATAGAATCAAGGGAAGCAACAAAAGAAGAGTATGACATAGAGAGACGAGAATAAGAAACAAAATTAGAAATAGGATGGGAAGTACAATTTCTCTTACCTTTGCGTAAATCAATAGGAAGATCTAACTCAGAGGAGAGCGTCATACTTGGATTTGAAAATTGAGAGTTAATTGGTGAAGTGCGTGGCATATCAGGAACTTTCTCAACCATGGAACGACGAGAGTAAACTTGAAGATGAGGACGAGATAATCGAGCTATGGAATCTGGTGAACTAGATAATTCAGGTAATAAAGGGGAAGGGACTGGTAAAACAGGAGAGGAAAAAGAGGAACACTGGTCTAACTCACAAGACATATTTTGTTTGATAAAATATGCAGTGGATTCAAAGAAAGTAACATCAGCACAAGTAAAAAATCGATTTAAAACTGGACTGTAACATCTATACCTTTTTTGCGCCCGTGCGTATCCTAAAAAAATACACTTAATAGCACGAAAATCTAATTTATCCACCCCGGGAGCAAGCTGATGAACAAAGCACACACATCCAAAAATACGATGAGGCAATTTAAACATAAATTTATGAGGAAAAAGAATGGAGTGAGGTAATTGACCTCCAAGAATACTAGATGGCATGCGATTAATTAAATAACATGCAGTTAGAACTGCATCACTCCAAAATTGTTTGGGCACATTCATGTGCAACAACAGTGTTCGAGCAACTTCGATTAAATGTCCAATTTTTCTTTTAGCAACTTCATTCTGTTATGGAGTGTGAGGACAAGAGAACTGATGAATAATACCAGACTTAGTCATAAAGGTATTAAAAAGAGTGAAAAAATATTCTTTCGCATTATCACAACGAAGTATACGTACAGGCACACCAAATTGATTCTTTATTTCTGTAACAAATGCACAAAAAATGGAATATAATTCTGAACGATCTTTCATTAAATAAAGCCATGTAACTCTGAAAAAATCATGAACAAAGACTACAAAATATTTAAAACCTAACTTTGAAGTGACTCGATTAGGACCCCAAACATCAAAATGAACTAACAAAAAGGGTTCAGAAACCCGTTTATTGACTCTAGGAGCAAAAGAAACACGATGATGCTTTCCTAACTGACAGGACTCACATTCTAACGAAGATAATTGACTCAAAATAGGAACCAATTTTTTCAAATTTTGTAAAGACGGATGACCTAAACGACAGTGAATTTCAAGAGGAGAAACAGTAGCAGGACATGCTATCGGACCATTGAAGTTGAGAAAGTAAAGACCATTATGCTCATACCCTCCACCAATCGTCCTCTTTGTCTTCAAATCCTGAATGACAACAGAATCAGGAGAAAAAGTAACTGTACACTGTAGAAATTTAGTGAACTTACTAACAGACATTAAATTAAAGGGCAAATTGGGTACGTAAAGAACAGAAGACAGCGGAAGTGATGGATTAATTTCTACAGTGCCTAGTCCTTTAACTTTAGTGGCAGATCCATCAGCTAAAGTAACATGAGAAAAGGGAGTAGACTCTTGAAAATTAGAAAAAATTTTAGAGGTACCTGACATATGATCAGTAACCCCGGAATCAATAATCCATGAGTCATTACCTTTTTGTGCTAACGAAACAGAGGGAAGAGATGCGTGATTTGTAGTTTAGTACTGTAGGAATTTAACATAATTTTCCTCAGATATAGTAACAGTCTTCTGGGACCCATGTGCTGAAAAACTCGATTCAATTTGGTCAGTGGTAAACGCATTAACAAACCTTTCAACCATGACGAATAGCACGTCAAACCAAAGACAGGGTCAAAACTCGAGATGACAGTGACGGAACAGTGTCGTGAACAGTGAACAGTGTCACGTGAACAGTGAACAGTGTTGCGTGAACAGTACCGCGATGAACAGTTCCATGTGAACAGTACCGCGATGAACAGTGCCCCCCGCGTGAACAGTCGCGATGACCAAAACTTTTGCTAGATGTTTAACCCTAACCCTAGGACTTTTGCTCTGATACCATGACAATAGGTATCTTGGGAGGAAAACATTTAGTCACCGTATTATGAGTGACCAACTAGTATTTATAGGAGTACAAACCTAACAAACTATTTACAAGAATACTCTTACTAATTTATTATCTACAAGAATACTTATATTCTCTTAACAATAACTTTTATTAGAAAGAAAGTAATGGCGGCTTGAATTTATTGCATTTACCCTTTTAAACATCCACAGAAGAAATTTGCAATTAGTTGCTCCCTTCAACAATCTTCCAAATGACACGAACATCACAAAGGAAATTTTTTTGAAGGATAACAAGAGATGGTGTAATATTACGCAGCCATATCTACCTATTTTATCCACAAGTCATATTTACAAGTCAGCAAAACAAAATATGAGAAAACTTGACTAGTGCAGCCATATGGAAGTTCATTATGTATTAGCTCAATTTTACCAAAGAAAATGATAATGCTTGCTTTGCTTTAGGCCAACCACAGAGAGTAGACTGTGTACTATTGCCAAACGCTTGATTAATTAGATCACTTTTCCATCTCAAGCTCAAGTTAGCAAGACAACTTAGAAACCATCTTGATTATTAAGTTTGTTTTGAATATAAATCTTTTTAGACAATGTATTTTTTTCTCACAAACTCTACCCTACCTGAAGCATGAGTAAGAATCAAACAAGAACAAAGTAGAGGCAAATTTATGTCCACACTGAATTTTTTTGACCAAGCTTGAGCATGCAATTAAGAACGAAAAGCTTGAGGCAAGATAAAGCATTGAAACGTCGTGCCTCAATTGATACATAGCAGCAATAGTAAAGGCTAGAGTTATGCAACAAATGTCCATATGCATGTCCATAGAAAGGCTGGATAAAATTAACAAAACTGTAAATAGAAAAGATGGGCACATTTGCCCTCGGACTCTTATTTACACAGTACCATGAGAGCCACTGTAAGCCAGCAATCTGAACCTAGTTGTAATACCTCCTGTAGTAATCCTACCTAATATTCCTTTTTTGTCCTATATTAGACCAATAATACCAAAGGCAGTGTCTCATAGAGCTTTTCACCTAAAACATTTCAAGCGTCCCAGAACCCCATAAGTCAGTGTTCACCAGCCAAAAACAGCACCAGCCTAGCTGTTACTTGCAACACTAACCATCACAATCTCCTCCAAAACCGTCATACTATCCAAAATATCTTTAAAAAAGAATCTGGAAATTCACTGACAACGTAATAGACACCTTCTATTGCGATATGGCAACTAATCTGAGCTGCCAAAGTACATAGCAAATATGTGTAGGAGCAATGAGCTGTAGAATAACTCCATGAAAGATATTTTATATATTCCCTCACCCCAATTCCCCCAAAAAGCGAAAACTTTTAAACATATATTCCCTACAGCTAAGGTTGGGCACATTTACAACTAAAACAAGTATACAAAATGAAGAGAAAAATTGACAAGTCAAAGACTTTGAATTAAGGACATAAGACAACCGTGTATTTGCAACACTTGGGTTGTAACCTTTAGTTGAGAAAAATCTTCTGTTCTTTTTTTTCGTTGTTTCCTTTGTCTATATGTACACATATAATTATTATAAATTCAAGGCAAATAATATTGATGAACTGACCAAAGGCCCTAGCTCAAATCAATGGAAATATACACCTTTCAGTTCTCTATTAAAATCATCTTACTTTGTATTTTTTTTCCAAACAAAGAGACCAAGCAAAAGAAGGAACTGCAATCAAAGTTTTAGAGCAGCCAAAATGTGCAATTTAATACAAAGAAATTTAGGGAAAGATTGTGAAGATCATTATACAAGGCATATTCGTGCTGCCTAGGATTTTCTCGCACTATGGTCTTGTAAAACTCAACAGACTAGAGTAATAATTCACTTTCCTCACTTGACTAATGGCTAGTTCGGGAGTTTAGGAAAGAAAAGAAAAGAACAGAAACCTTAAGTTAGAAAAGATTGTAGTATCTTTCCATGTTATTTGGGAGTTTTGGAGGAGGAAGGGAATGAAGTAATTTTCCTTTGTTTGGAAGAGGAGAAAAGTGAAAAGAAAAGATTGTGTTTTACATAAAAGCCCTTAAATCTTAAATTTACATGAGTATTCTATTAGGTTATACTGTTATAGTCGTATTGTAACCTTTTTGAGGGTAAAAGTGGTATATGATAATTCACTTAACTCACTCCATTTTCTCACGTTTTCCGCCCAGTCTTGGGCAGATAGCTTTTCTGGCTTGGAAGGGAACTGATATCCTTCCTTTAATTTTCAATTCTTTCCTGTCCAAAGTCCCAAATGTGAGAAAGATTCAACTTTCCTTAGTAATATTTTCCTTTCTCACCAAATCTGCTCTTCCAAACGAGTTGTAAGAGAAGATATAGATGAAATGTTGTAAGCATAATAGGACGAAGGAGAAAACCCTGAAGTTCAGAACACAGAAAAATGGTATTGAAAACAACTGAAGCAAAGTGAAGAAACAAAAATCCGAGAATCATAATAGACTCCCTTAAAGACCTAGATCAGCAAGGTAAAAGGCTGAGAAAAACAAAAAATTTAAAAAAAAATGAAAGAAAAGCTGCTTGGAATCTAGGTATTGAATCTATTGAATGATGGAGTAACACAAAGTATTCTGAAAATCAAATGGCAAAAGAGGCTCTTGAGGTCCATAGAATTCTGACCAGGCAAGGAAAAAAGAGGCAATAGGAAAAGGAGGACTGCAAGATAGCCTTTGAGTGATCTTCTCCATCTTCAGGACAATTGTCCATCCATCACTAAAGCACTTTTTCTTTTCTCTTAATAAACTGACTTATTTATTTTCCATTTTTTAATTTTTTTCCTAACATGATGGGATTTAAGAAATGGGAAGGAGGTAAGGGGATTAGAACCAAGTACCTCGGGCCTCAACCGACTTATTTATTTCCCTTATTATATAGGAAAAGATAAAAGTTAACCACAAACCAATGTAGAATGTAGATTCCTCAAATACACCAATGATCCACTAATTGAAAAGCTTAACCTGTTAGACAAAAGGGATCAACCATTTATCACCTTTTAGACCCTTTTCTCTAAGTAGGATAAAAGTTTAACCTATTGGATAAGAGGTACTGTTCTGTCAAAACATTTTGCCCAACCACATACAAGCCAGAATTTTGTTAAATCGCCAAGCATTATTCATAGCTAGCAGTTATAATGGAACCAAATTTTGCCTATTTTGCCATCATCAGATCTTTAATCAAGCTGCATATTTTTATTCAATGAAAAACTCTCATTCTTGAAGTTATTCTTAGATCTCCTCATGCATATGAACACTTTCAAGTTCCCTAAACCCAGATAAAAAGATATATGCCAATAAAACCAGTATATATTCTTTCTAATTAAGAATATTTATTTTAATCTTGCACAAATTTTTTTTAAGGTAAAATATAGATTTGTAGCCGAAATTACACACTGTTATTAGGACAGACAACAGTCAAAAAATAACTCTGTAATCTAAACTTCCGTGTCAATCCAATCTGAGTTTAATGGTTCAACCAAAACCAAAGTAAAAGATGACTAAAAGAGTTAAAACTGGGCATAATTTTGGACAAACTATTATTACAAAGGGCATTTGTATTTTTATTTTTTTTTTGTCAATCGTCAACTCTACTTCTACTCCTACTCTATTCTAACCTAACTAGGGGGGAGACCCAACTGGACCAATGGGGACAGAACCACCACCGGATCAGACCAGTACACCACGCACCCGTCTGAATTTTTTGATGAAGAGTCACAATTGTGGCAAATTGGTGGGAGGCAAGTTTCGTGGGAGGCAAGGGTTCGAACCTTGCCTCCCACCCCACCAAAGCCTTAAAGGCTTGGTGGTGGCCATCAGCCTAAGGCTAATGGTTGCATTTGTATTAACTTCTGTACAAAATGAATACACTGTTTATACTAAGCAGTACTTTTTCGCACAAAAGTCAACACAATTGTTCTTAATCATTGTAAGAAAGGTTTTCCAGTAAGTGAAACACGGGTAAAACCCAAATAGTACCACCCTCTGAATTCCAATGCTTCCCTGCTAAAGATTTACAATTTTGCAGAAGAAGTGACACCGAGCAAAGAGTAGAAGGACTATAATAATAATAAATATTGTTCCCTTTTATCAAAGGTTTTGGGGTACACAATAAGAAGTGGACCCGTATCTATTGTTTACACAATTTGAATATTCTAAGATAGTTTACACTATAATTTTACCGTGGCTTACCCTTTTTTGTATGTTTATCCTGTGCTCGAACGGCACATCACATAGATGATATAGAACAAAAAACTTTTATTGATTAGTGCTCCAAGCATGTTGATTTTCACTGATTTTTCCAAAAACAAAGACGTAGACACAGCAGAATCCCCAGTGACAATTAAAGCAATTGAGCACAACATTTTATTTTTATTTTTTACACACACACACAAACACACAGTGGAACAAATTTTATCGGCATAAAAGCTAGTAACAGAAAATCTCGGAGAACCTAAGGATCCGATGCCGACTCCCAGAACAAGCAAAGCAACGGTATACGGGACTCTGGTGCCTCTGAGCACGTGCCGGCAGGCAATGCCTAAAACCAAGCTGATTCCGACGAAGATGACCGCGTCCGTCGGATTCGAAGACTCCGCCGAAGAATTCTCTTCCAATATTCTAAACGGCAGAATCTCTTCCGCCGATAGAATCGACGCCATTTCTCCTAAAAGTTCCGTCCGTTAAATTCAACACAAATCAGATGCATGAATGATTCATAAACTATATTAAATCTGTTGGCGAAAACGTCTCTGGTAGGAGAGCTCACCTTTTTGGCTCTGCTCCGATTGGATTCCTAGTGTGTGTTGTGCGTGTAAGAGAGGAGATTTGTAACTGGTTTTTGCCACAGGAACAGGTGGCGCTTTGGCCTCAGCTTCTCAGCTATCGCTATCAGCATCACATTTTTCCTATGGTGCATTATATAGATACACACATACGTAACGAGATTGTCAGAGGAACAGGCGCGAACCAACTTTCGGTTTGTTCGCAGCATAATGTGGCGGGCCGGTAAATTCTGATTCAGAAAAGTGTTTTACTACTTTTTACTGCTTTGTTACTTTTTTTATTATTGGATATGGAACGTCGTTCAAAAAATCCATCATATTTTATAAAATAATTTTTTTATTCTTTAATTTTAAAAAAGAAAAATCGTTCAAAATGTCCCTTACATTTTGTAAAATAACTTTTTTCGTCCCTTACTTTTAAAAGTGTACTTTTACGTCCCTTACAAATTCACGTTGGTCAAATTTGGTTTCTATCTAGGTTTCCGACTAGTTTTTGGCCAGCATTCATCACATGACTTGCATGTGATTATTTTTTAGGGGCAAAATTATCAAATCAAAATTTACATAATCCATCTATAGTCCCTTACATTTCACAAATGAATCGTTTCGTCCCTTACATTTCACAAAATAAAATTTTTCATTGCTCAGATTTCTCAAAATGAATTTTTTTATCTCTCATTGACCACATGTACGAATAGTTTTTATTTTTTTAAATTCATGAATATATCTATTTGATTTTATCTAAACAGTACAAATAATATATAATATATATCTATTTGATTTCACCTAAACAGATCAATATGTACATGGGTTTAAATCTAATAATTTTGTTTTAAACCTATATATATATGTGTGTGTGTGTGTGTGTGTGCGCGCGCGTGTGATTTCACTATGTGAATCTATTCAATATTTGTAATCTTTTCTATTTTAGTAATAATTCATTTATTGAGTTGTTTAATAAGAGTATCTAATTAATCAGTGTTAATTCGAATTCTATAGTCATGGTAACAAATTACAATTTAAATCTGAAATTTTTACTCGCTACTTTTAAGTCCAACAATTGAATTTCTTACCTTATGATTATTTTAAAATTTGAAAGTGTCAATTACTTACTTCTTTTTGTGATACTTTTCTTTTGTTTATTTTTTCTGACTAAATTTAATTCGATATAAATACTTGATAATGTTTAGAATTAAATGTCTTCTTTGTTTTCAATTTTCGAGTAAAAGAAATGAACATTAGTGAAAAACTAACAATTTTTTTAAACCCCTATATATATATATCTATTTTAATTTCACATAAACAGTATGTTTAAGCGAAAATTAAATAGAGATATATTACATGCTATTTGTATTGTCCATGTGAGATCAAATAGATATATAAATTAGTTTAAAAAAAAGTTATTCATACACATGAACAATGAGAAATGAAAAAATTTATTTTGTAAAATATGAGGGATGAAAAAATTCATTTTTGTGAAATGTGAGGGACGAAACAATTCATTTTGTGAAATGTGAGGGACAAAATAATTCATTTTGTGAAATGTAAAGGACTATGGATTGAATTATGTAAATTTTGATTTAACAATTTTGCCTTTAAAAAATGATCACGTGCAAGGCACATGGTGGATTTCGACAAAAAACTAGTCGGAAACCTAGATAGGGACCAAATTTAATCAATACGAATTTGTAAGGGACGTAAAAGTATACTTTTAAAAGTAAGGGACGAAAAAAATTATTTTGTAAAATGTGAGGGACTTTTTGAATGATTTTCCCTTTTAAAAATATAATTTTACGTCCCTTACAAATTCACATTAATAAAATTTGGTCCCAACCTAGGTTTCTAACTAGTTTTTGGACGGAATTTATCACGTGCCTTGCATGTAGTCATTTTTTAGAGGTAAAATTATCAAATCAAAATTTATATAATCCATCTGTGGTCCTTTACATTTCACAAAATACATTATTTCATCTCTTACATTTCACAAAATAAATTTTTTCATCCCTCATTAACCATGTGTACGAATGGTTTTGACAACTAAAATTAGTCTGCCTTGGTGAAATCAAATAGAAATGTGTTACATGCTATTCGTATTGTTCAGGTGAAATTAAATAGATATATACATGAGTTTAAAAAAAAGTTATTCATACACGTGATCAATGAGAAATGAAAAATTTTATTTTGTAAAATATAAGGGACGAAAAAATTCATTTTGCGAATATAAGGGACTATGAATCGGATTATGTAAATTTTGATTTAATAATTTTACCCTTCAAAAATGATTACGTGCAAGGCACGTGGTGGATTTCGACAAAAAACTAGTAGGAAACTTAGATAGGAACCAAATTTAATCAATGTGAATTTGTAAGGGATGTAAAAGTATACTTTTAAAAGTAAAGAATGAAAAAAATCATTTTACAAAATGTGAGAGACGTTTTGAACGATTTTTCCTATTCGTTATTAAGCAATGTAAGATATGTGTTGTCTAACCACTGGACATGATTGGAATCGGCCCAATGACCAAAGGAGGGCGCTTAAGAGTTTTATCACTGGACATAATTGGTATTAACCCCGTGGTCAAAGAAGGGCGCTTAAGACCGTGCAACTATAGATAGGAAGCAGATCTATCTGCATGGATGCTTCATCCTCCGAGCAGATCTCTGCCAACCAACAACCATATCAACAGCCACACTCAAGTCAACTCCAGCAACCTACCGTTACAGATACCCTTCCTTTAACAAATCATCTCCCCTGCCTGAGCATCTTACCTCTACTTCGGCCACCCCCATATCAAAAGTCTTTCAAAGACCAGCTCCTAAACTCAATACAGATTGAATTTAATAGCCCGCACCCTGCCGAAGCAACATATGTCAACCCCTCCATTGCTGCAAACATCTCAAACCATACGTCTACCGCCACTGCCTCTAATACTACATTATCCATAAGCTTCCCTGACTCTCTCCGAGAAAGACTTAGGACTCCTTGGAATCTCACCCTCATAGTGAAACCTTTAGGGAAAAGTATCGGTTTCAAGTATTTGGATTTAAACATCAAGCGCATTTGGAAAACTGCAGGCCCTTTCTCAACATTGGATCTTGGTAGAGACTACTTTGCAGTCAAATTTTCAAATTCGGAAGACTACCATAAAATTCTCACTGGGGGACCATGGTTCATCAACAAAACCTTCATCACCATCAGAAAGTAGTGCCCGTTTTTGAACGCTTTGGAAGCTACATCAATGACCACAACCCTCTGGATCCGACTCACAGGCCTTCCTCTCGAATTCTATGATGCAGAAGCTCTCAGCCTTATTGGTAACAAGATTGGCAAACTAATTAAGATTTATGCTACAACAGCAAACACCGAGAAAGGACGGTTTGCTAGATTATGTGTTGAAGTGGATCTTACTGATCCCATACCCACAGCTATCGAGTTGGACAGTTACATCCAACTGATTCTAGTAGAAAACTCTTCCTTTTGTTTTGGCTGTGGCACATTGGGCCATGACCAAGCCTGCTGCACAAAACTCCCCCTACTACAAACTGCGACACTGGCAAAGTCATCAAAACCAGGACCATGGTCACACATTCCGACCAAATCTAGGAAAATAGCTCCGGGAAACAAACGTCACCCCCCATCTAATGGTTCACTTCTTTCAAATTCAAATCGCCGCTCAAAGCCCAAGACTCCTGGTCAACCCTACCATAATATTTTTAATGCGGCCCTTTTGTCAAATCCTAAAGTCAGAACCCTTTGGAAGAAAAAATCTCTTCCGTCAAACAAGAGGGACCCAAACCCTTTTTCACCTCTCTAACAGGTCATAGATCCAGATGCCTTTTCTCCAACCCCCAATAAATCCAATACCATCCACGATCCTTTCTCTCTCCACATTTTCCCTCCCACTAAATCTTTGGCTTCTTCGATCTTCCAAACAAGTCGACCAGAGAATGCCATTCACCAAAATGGCAATGAAAATCTCGTTCCTTTCGAAGATACAGATGGGTTCTCTGTTATTAGGAGCACAATTTCTCACAACCCCTCTCCCATAGCCCCTTCAAAACCCACACAAGCCAGAGACCGCTCTACACCTGAATCACCTCACTTGCCAAACTCCTCCAAATTCCTTCTGCCATCTTTTGCTGATGGATTCCCGCCCCTCCACCCCCTTGCTTCGCAGGACAAGGTTGTCCCCTCGTCACTTCCACCCCTATCCATGCACCCAGCAGAATAGGAGCACCAATCTTTTCAATCACTCTACAACCTTCCCCAACCCCTTCTTCCCCAAGCTCCCTAACTAAGTCATCTCAATCGGAACGAGGAATGGGAACTAATTTGCTCACATCGAGTCATCGACCCACTTCTCTTCCTGAACCCACACCTTTCGTGGGAGGATGTTCACCAGTCCCAGGACCAACACAGTCTGGGAAGGATCCAGATTTGGGCAACCCAAACAAGAATTGCATACATAACAGACCTCGATCCAGAAGAGTGAATAGCGAGAAAGAACCAAGCTCTGTGAAGAGGGCAAGATAGAAGCCATCTTGGCCAACAAAACCAAACTCGTCCCTCAAACAACTTCGATCAATATTCAAGAAACAGACAACCACCACCCAGCCAAACCCACCAACGAGCCTGGAGACTGAGGAACAATCAAATTGCGCATCCTTCGAGGAATCGATTGGGACAAGGTGTCCGGGAAGTCACGGTCTCAAGCCAAGGTGCAAAACAAAGTCGAATGCCGACTCCAGAAACCCGAAGGGAAACTCTCTCTATATCTCTCTTATCGGTTACTCTGCGAGACTGTCAAAGCTCAGTCACTATCATCTCGCCCGTAAGAGAGGTCTTAGCCATAAAAATCTTTCCAACTAGGGCTGCAAACGAGTCGACTTGAGTCGAGTTTTGGGCTAATCGAGCCGAATCTCAACTAAATTTTACCAAGCTCGAACTCGAGCTCGAGCTTGACGAGCCGGCAATTTAATGCTTGAGCTCGACTCGAATCAATTCGAACCGAGCTCGAGTTCGAAAAAAATAAAAATAATTATTTTATTTTTTAAAAAAATAAATAAAATAATATTTTTTTTCTTAATAAATAATAAAATATTAAGAATATATATAATTTTACTATTAAAATAAGAAAATAAAAAATATATATACACTTAAAATAAATATATATATACTTAAAATAAAAAAATAAAAAAATAAAAAATATTATATATATATTCGAGCTCGCGAGTTGAGCTTAATATTTTGAGCTCGATTTCGACTCGAGCTCGACTCAAACCTGCATAAGCGGCTCGATTCGTTTGTAACTCTATTTCCAACTGGCATAGAATTGCTAAGCCCAGAGGCTCGAGACCATTCGCTGGTACTAAGACCAAGGTTTAGCCGGGAGCTAAGCTTTCCAGACAATATCCACGATGGCAACTCCAGCCACCGTACCAGAGCTCTGAGTCCTCCAGAGCCCATGATACAAAACCCCTTCCCAGATTCTATGAAAATTCTCCTATGGAATGTTAGAGGAGCTGGCCACCAGGGTTCAAGAACCATTTTCTCCAGTTGGTGCAAGAGCACTATCCGCGCATAGCAATCTTGGTGGAAACGAAACTCCACGGTAAGAGAGCCAGAGAAATTTGTAGCAACCTGCTTTTTGACAACTTCACTGTAGTAGATGCAATCGGCTTTCGTGGTGGTATGTGGATACTCTGGAACAAAGTTGAGATCGTTTTGAACCCCATCTCCAATCTCTCTCAAGTGATCCATGCCTCTATCCAGGTAAATCCAAACTCTCCTCCTTGGATTTTAAGTGGAATCTATGCTAGTCCACGTATTCATGAAAGAACTGTTCTCTGGAATGAACTTTGCAATTTTGCCATGCAACATAACTGTCTCTGGCTCTGGCTAGGGGATTTTAATGAACTGCTCTCTTCAAATGATAAAAAAGGGGGTCGCCCGGTTAGTAGAACTAGAGCCTCTGTTTTTAAATCCGTTCTTGACTCTTGTAACATGCTAGACTTGGGATTTACCGGCCCAAAATATACATGGCGCTGTTTTAAACATAATCTGGGCTTGATCTATGAAAGGCTAGATAGGGCCTTCTGTAATCCGGATTGGAAAACTCTTTTTCCCGAAGCGCTAGTCTCTCACCTAACCAGGGTACACTCTGACCATTGTCCTGTCTTAATCAATTTGAACCCTGAATCATCACCTCGCCCTTTTCACTCCTTCATACTCAAAAAATTCTGGATGGTCCATCTTGATTTTTTCAATGTGGTTAGAGAATCCTGGATAGGTCCTCCTACGCCCATTTCAGGCGATCTCTCAGCCCTCTCTTCTATTTTAAAGAACTGGAGTAAAAAAAATTGATAACATTTTCTGGAAAAAGAAGAACCTCTTAGCTCGTCTCCTAGGGATCCAGAAATCTCTTCAATCTCACTTCTCAACCTTCCTTGTTAGCCTGGAGAAAGATCTCTCCAATCAGTACTTGGAGATCCGTAACCAAGAAAAACTTCTTTGGCTCATGAAAGCAATGATAGATTATTCTCTGGCAAATGACCTCGATGTTAAATTTCTCCAAACCTCTACGCTGATCAGAAGAAGGAGAAACAAGATTCTTTCTCAAAACCAGTGATAATACTTGGCTCATAAACCCCCAGTATATTCAAAACCATATCTTCTCCTTTTTTACAAATATTTTTACTTCCTCAAAATCACACTCACCTCTGCATCTAGGGCCTTTCCCTTTCCCAGGCCCCGTACTGTCTCATGAACTCAAATCTTCCATCAGTAATGTTCCAACTGTATTAGAAATCAAGCAAGCCATTTTTGATATGAAACCTTTCAAGAGTCCTGGACCAGATGGCTTCTACCCTTTTTTCTTCCAAAAATGCTGGACCACCCTCGCCCCCTCCATCACCAAGTTCATCCTTGATGCTTTTGCTCTAAATCCGCTTCCCCCAGGAGTGAATGACATGCATATTTGCCTCATCTCCAAAACAGATCAGCCGAATACCTTAAACCAATTTCGACCCATAGGACTCTGTAACTCTAGCTACAAGATTCTAGCTAAGGTCCTAGTCAACAAGCTTAGACCCGCGCTTGCTTCTATTGTTTCCCCCTTCCAAACAAGCTTCATTCCTTCAAGAAGTGGGACAGACAACGTGATTCTTGTCCAAGAAGCTATTCATAGAATCAATAGGAAGAAAGGTAAGTGGGGGTTCTATGCTATTAAACTAGACCTTCACAAAGCCTATGATCACCTTGAATGGGATTTTATTAAGCAAGTCCTTCATTTCTTTGAATTCCTCACAACCACTATATCCCTCATTATCCATTGCATTTCTTCAACCAGATTTGCCATTCTTCACAATGGCGCTCCTTCCCTTGACTTTGTACCTTCTAAGGGCATTCGTCAAGGAGACCCCCTCTCCCCCTATATCTTTATTCTCTGCATGGAATATCTTTCCCTCTTCATCAATCAGGAAGTCGAAGATAAACGGTGGAAACCCCTGCAGTTTGGTAGAACTAGTCACTCCTTATCCCACTGCCTTTTCGCAGATGACATAATTCTTTTCTCTAGCACATACGTACAGTCCATCAATTCTGTAAAGAGTGTGCTAGACCAGTTTTTTTCCATTTCTGGTCTCCAAACCAACCTCTTTAAGTCTAAAGTCCTTTTCTCTCCTAACACTGACCCTCTCACCAAAACCACCATTTCCAATACTCTTGGTATTAGCTCCACAAATGACTTAGGCAAATACCAGGGGTTTCCCATCACACTTAGCAAATCACCCACCAAGTCCTTCCAGTTCTTACTTGAAAAAGTGCAAAAAAAAATTGCAAGGATAGAAAGCTAGCCTTCTATCTTTAGCAGGAAGGAAAGCCATTCTCCAACAGTGCATTTCCTCCATTCCAACTTATTTCTTTCAGGCGGCATCTATCCCAAAATAATTTGCCAAGCCATTGATAAGGAGCAACGTAATTTTCTGTGGGGATCTACCTCTGACAAGAGGAAAATTCACTTGCTAAATTGGGACACTATTACCCTCAAGAAATCCCAAGAGGGATTGGGTCTAAGGAAAACTTTGCTCCTTAACAAGGCTGGCCTTTCTAAAACGGGGTGGCATTTATTAAAAGGCTTTTCCAAACCCTGGGTTAACATTCTTTCGGATCTCTACCTTGATAGAGCCCAATCCCTGGCCCAAAATAGGCTTTTCTTGACTACCTCTAAAGGTTCTATCAACCTCAAAAACCTTAAAGTAGGAAAAGACATCATTGAACGGGGGCTGGGATGGAATGTTGGTAATGGGCTATCTCTAAAAGTCTGGACTAGTAACTGGTTCACAACTTCTAGCCTTAGATCCCTCATTCAAGGACCCCTACACAGTTATAAAGAACATCTTAGAGTGGCTGACCTCTTTGACTCCAATGGAGGATGGAATTTACAACTCTTGTCTTTTTTCCTTACACTTGAAATCTCTAGTTTAATACTTTCCACACCTAGATCCCACCATGTTGTCTCAGAAGACTGCCTCAAATGGAGTCCCTCCATTGATGGCTACTTCCAACTAAAATCAGCTTATGAGCTAGCCTCCAATGCCAAAGAAAATGCTCCACTTCCCCCTACTATCTCCTTTAACTGGATTTGGTCTCTCCAAGTCCCAAACAGAATCAGGTTCTTCATCTGGTTAGTGAATCACGATAGACTAGCCACCAGACAACTTCTCCATCAAAGGAATATTCTTCCGGACAACACCTGTTAGCTTTGCTCCTTGCACTGTGAAGACACAGATCATACCCTTAGGAAGTGTAATTCAGCATTGCACTTCTGGACAGGTCTTAAACCACCATGGCTCCACAATATAAACCATCTCCCTTTCATAAGCTGGCTCAAAAAAATCTGCACTAACCCTTCCCCATCCCCTTTTCTCTCTATTCCTTGGGGAGTCTTATGCACTTTTGCTCTTTGGGTTATCTGGAAACTTCGCAACAAAAAAATTTTTGAACCTCACAAATAGTCTCAAACCCTTTGAAGTGGTGTATAGACCTGGCTGTCGAATTCACGACTCTAGGCCCATAATCTCAATCCATTCCCCACAAGAAATCCCAAATGCTAGTAAGATGGATTCCTCCACCTTGTGGCTGGATTAAACTCAACTCTGACGGCTCTGCCCTTAATAATCCTGGGATAGCAGGTGCTGGGGGGATCTTTCGCAACTCCTCCTGCTGTTGGATTAAGGGTTACAGTAGAAAGTTAGGCATCGCGTCTAACATCCTAGCTGAACTATGAGGAGTTAGAGATGGACTCCAACTTGCTATTGCGCTAAAAAACCCCTGCTTAGAAGTTGAAGTTGATTGTGCTGATATGATTTCTCCTATGTTTTCAGAACCGGACCGGATAGCGACTCGGCCGAGGTCAGGGGTCAGGGGTCAATGGGTTCGACCGGGGGTCGATAGGGGTCGAACCGGATGACGTCATAAATAAAAATTATTTAAAAATTAAAATATTATATATATAATATCTAATAATATATTGATATTAATAAAGGCATATTCATATATATTTGATGTTTCAAATATATTTAACAAGAAAATACAAAGAAATTAGAACAATCAAGTAGCAATTTATATTATTTAATAAATATTAACAAGTTTAGAATTAAAATTATGAATTTAATTGAAAAATAACATCAAATTTTAGGACAATATTTATAAAGTATCAAATATTTGAGGTATATCAATAAGTTTTAACAAATTAGGGGGTCAAAACATAATATTAAAAAGTTTGAATTTTTTTTAAAAAAAATTACTGTTGAACCGGAAAAACCGGTTTTTTCCCGGTCAAACCCGGTCAAACCCGGTTTTTGACTGACTTTGACCGGATTTTAAATTTCCGGTTTTCTAATGTGACTCGGACCGGCTACCTGGCCGGTTCCCGGTTCGACCGGTTCGACCGGCCGGTCCGGTCCGAGTCTGAAAACAGAGGATTTCTCTCCTAAATTCTACTATGAATCCTGATCATCTTTTCCATCCAATTATCATGGACTGCGGATGCCTGCTTTCGCAGCTCCAGCATGTTAAACTCAGGCATGTCTACCGTGAGGCCAACAGATGTGCAGATGTCTTAGCGAAATTGGGCAGCAAGTTAGATCAAAACTTTGTGATTTTTGAATCATGTCCTCGAGAACTCCTTTTCTCTTTTAATGAGGACACCAGGGGCATCTATTATCCCTGTAGCATTAGAATGCTTTTATAATAGCTAGGGGAACTTTTGATTGCTTTTTATATATTACGCCGTTTTCACCCAAAAAAAACTATAGATAGAAAGGACGTGAAGAGAGGTGGAAGGGTTAAAAAGGGAAAAATACATGTCATCTTAATCCTTGGTATTATTGGATTGGGTTCGGATGAAAGATCTCTACAATTACGAGTGACAACTCCACGTTGTAGTGTAGTCACTATCGGAGCAAATTCAGACACTAAAACAAAAATTATAAATGTTAAAAGGATAGATACGATAATGTAAACACTAACATAATAACAAGGAAAAATACATTACATTTTTTCCTTTCGCTAAAATTTGTTGAACCTTGTTTGGACAGTGAATATTTGTAAAAATTTATTTGCTTATATTATTAACATATTTTCATACTATCTTTTTATCTCATATACATCATATTAAAAAAAATATACTATATTATTTTTTAAAAAATTATCCCAAATAATCTATGATCCAAACACACGCATCGTTATGTTGCATTAGTATCTACATTTATCGTTCTAATACCTAAATTTTTTGCACTAGTGTCTGTACAGGTGGGACTGGTAATTGTAAAGGCTCCTGATGTGCTAAATAAATGCGGTTGTTAGTCGTTATAAGTCAGTGGTGCCTGATTTTGACACCATAATCGTAAAGTTTTAAATGTTAATTGTAAAAGTTTTACAAGTTATCCGTGACGAGCTACACTTTATTAACAGTGATATTTGTTCTATGGGAATCCGAAGGTCCATAGTTCTTAGGATTTCACTTGGACCTCAACTGCATAGTTTTGAAAAGTCAAATTGTGGCATATTGTTATATGGAAATCAACAAAACCACCATCAAAAAAGGAAAATTTTAAAATGCAACATAAATTGATTAAGAGAAGAAAATAAAAAATCGTTTGGTAGGAAGCACTAGTATTTTGAAAATGTTGAAATAATTTTTTGATATCACATATGATATATGAATACTAAAAACAAGATTAGATTTGGAAAATGAGAATAAGCAACTTCAAAATTTATAAAAATGACACAAACTTTTAGAAATTTGTGAATGGGCTATAGGGGAATTGTTTATCCATTAAACTAGTTAATATATTATTTTGTTAAAAGACTTAATTGCCATCGTTGCAATATGGACTTTACTGAATAAAATTGTTCACTTTGATGAACTTAATTGTATATACAATTATATAGAAGTCAATTATTATATACACATATGCAAATTCAAATACGCACATATCAGCATGCGTACACATACAAGAGTAACAAATACAAATTCGTATTTTACTATGTTAGCACGAAGAATCCCCGTGCACATAGCGGAAGCAATTCTAACACAAATAAAAAAAATATGTGGGAAGAGGAGGAGAACAAACACTCAATAATTTATTTACCTCAAAACAAATATTAAGTCGTAGCCTTTAGCTCACGACAACTCATAAATCTCAACTATGAGATTTTCTCTCATGTCTAATCTCTAGACTCAACTCAACTCTCCACATCACTTCTCTTCTCTTCATCTAATAACCTACTAGACTAGTAGTATTTATAAACTCTAAAACTTCCTAAAACAAATATAATTGTAAACCAAAACTTATTTAGAAACTAACTTGAGATTTCCTAATCTAATATGGAAACTAAACAAATAAGATACCAAAACGAATTAGGAAACTAAAATAGCTTGGTTTAATATCCTTCATTGCCTCCCTTACACCAAGCTCTTGAGGTTGTTATCTCCAATACCGTCCCTAGCTTAAAACTCCATGAAAAATTTAGTCGCTGTATAAACAACATTCAACACCAACTTCCAATAGATCTCCAATTTCATCTTCACGCACGGTAGTGGACAAAATTTGTACTTCTCAAACAACTTCTTGGCTTGATCACTCTTGTCAAAAAATTCAAACATATTCACCCTTACTCCATTTGATACTCCATAATTTAATTCATTCATATCACCAATAAAATCTCCCAAAACTAGAAAATCATAGTTGATGCTACCAATGTTTTAGCATCACCATGTTTTCCCTTTACTTTTTTCACACTAACAATTGCATCAACTTTAGCAGTATCTCAATTTTCAATTAATTTGTCCACTTCACAATTGATTTCAACCAAGTCCATCACTTGATTTTCCTCTTCAAAAAATTCATCAACCTCGATAAAGTTAACAATTTCTCTATCATCATGATTTTCAATCACATCTTCAATTTGATCAATGATTTCACTTTCTTTCTCAACCAGCTGCGAAATTTCTTCTTCAATCACTATTTCTTCATCTTCATGTGTGTCCACAGTTGCTACAATTTCTTCTTTCTTTGCCTTATCAAAAACTTCTTTTTCTTCTTCCTCGTCACAAATTTCTTCTCCACCATGGCTGTAGGAATTTATTAAAAATTCCAAGCCTCCTTTGCTGTCTTTACATGTATGAATTTTTTCACTACATGTAACTGGACTTCGGTTTGGAGATAGTATAATGTCTTATAGTTCAACTGTCTATTATTCTCTAATTGTTTAACTGCATTCCTTGATAATTCTGTGCCTGCTATAGGTTCCGTGAACCCTTTTTAGATAATATTCCAAACTCCAATATTTTTGAAAAAATTCTTCATCATCGACCTCCAAATCTTAAAATCGTTTTTACCATCAAAGATAAAAACACCACAACATGGTAAATAATACGGATCCATATTTTAATTTCACAAACAAGCCCCAAGCCTGAATTTTGCTAGCAAGCCCTAGGATCAAAGCCTAGGGCTCTGATACCACTTGTTGGCACGAAGAATCCCCGTGCACACAGTGAAAGCAATTCTAACACATATAAAAAAATATGTGGGAAGAAATATGTGGGAAGAGGAGGAGAACAAACACTCAATAATTTGTTCAACTCAAAACAAATATTAAGTCACAGCCTTTCGCTCATGACAACTCACAAATCTCAACTATGAGATTTTCTCTCAAGTCTAATCTCTAGACTCAACTCAACTCTCCACATCACTTCTCTTCTTTTCATCTAATAGCCTACTAGACTAGTAGTATTTATAGACTCTAAAACTTCCTAAAACAAATATAATTGTAAATCAAAACTTATTTGGAATCTGACTTGAGATTTCCTAATCTAATATGGAAACTAAACAAATAAGATACCAAAATGAATCAGGAAGCTAAAATAGCTTGGTTTAATATCCTTCATACTAAATATATGTGTAGTCATATATAACTAGATGTGCTTATTTCGGGGGAGGAATGGGTTGGGTGATATGAGAGGAGAGAGTGTAAGCAAGAGGTATCGGATTCGAGTCCTTCTACTTACACTAAAAAAAAAATGCTTATTTCAATTGATATACATGAAGTATGAGTGTACGCACACATAGGAGTGCTCGTACATGCCTACATGTACATAAGGACAATTTCATAATTTTACCTACAACATTAATTTATTTACGTATGAACGGCACTCAAAACTCTATTCCCAAATTTCCTCAAACTCGTACCCTTTTTGTAAATAATGAATCTTCATATTATTTTTTTGCCAAACTTTTCCCAAGTCTATATGCCATTTGGGTGAATTTTGAAAGAATGAGAGGAGTCTCAATAGACTATAAGCCAATTGTATTAGTACTCCTTATTTATTAACAATTGCTTTTATTATATTATAGGTCAGGTTCATGCCCTCCTTCATTTTTTATTTATTTTAAAAAATTAATAAAATTTGAGGCTGCCACTCGGGATTTGCCAAAAAAAAAAAAAAGCCAATTGTCTATGTAATCTAAAAAAAAGGATACCAAAAAATTTTATTTAGATTTGGTGTACAAAGTATTTGAGGAAATAATTCTCTCTAGTTTGAAATTTCTGTTATAGGTAAGATATTCATTTTGGATGGAACAAATTATAAACTTTTATACATCATTATAAGATGTATAAAATATGTATGTCTATCCATATTCCTAGTTAACTGTACGCCAAAAATTTAGCAATTTATAAAATGATGTATTAGAAACGATCAGCTTACAGTAGACTGCATTATTAGACTGACTTACAAGACCATATTATCACGCCTGTTTCGTCTAATATGTAGACCATTTCAAGCAGTTCCATAATTTATTATATCTGAAAGTCATCGAAATACCAAACAACTGAAAACAGTTGAGTGCCAAAATTTGAATAGTATTAACTTTATCCTGTTTGGATTGGTATTTTTAGGAGTTTTTGTAGAAAAAATATACTGTAACGATTTAGTGTATGTGAGGTAAAAAAGTGATTGAGAAATATATTCACAGAAAACGTAAAAAATTTTCTGCACAAAATCACAATCCAAACAGTTGATTTCTGCACGTATATAGTTTCAAATAAATATCTCAACAATTTTGTTGGATAACTTTTGAGAAATTCATCTTTAAATCATATTAGTGCTTTTGGCACGCCCTATGTGTGACTATTTTAAAAATCTGAAATTGTTGCCTTTCTCTAAAAGCAATTTATTGCAGTATATTAAAAATCATAATAGAGAAACAAAGGGAACGTAAGCAATTCGAACACTAACTACAAAGGATATTTATTTTTGGTGCATCATGAATTGTTAGAAATTTAGAAGGGTGGCTCTTGGTTTACAGTTTATACATAGTAAAATCATGCCTAAAACTCTTTTTTCTTTTAATTTTTAGCAAGGAAATGATGGAATTTAAGAAGCGGCAAGAAGAACGGGAGTGTTTGAAATCAACCGCTCGAATTTTAGTTGTTTATAATAGTGAAAGAAATAAACTTTGAATATTTTGTTACTTGAAAGGTACTTCGGAAGTTGGATGAGCTCAAAGTCGCATGCATGCACAAGCGACGTATTCCACGGCTGACCTCTCAAAGTTATTTAAATCGTATAAAAGGCTAGCATGCGTGGCACGGCAATTACACTGTTAATTTTTTTTTTTTTTTGTCCTTTATGCAAAAACAAAGGGAATACTTGGAAAATGGAACACGTAAATTCATCATTTGTCAAAAGGTTAAGTTTGAGAAAATTTGGGAATGAGGCAAGGAGTACTATAAAGTATGCATATATAAGAAATAAGTCAATGTCGTAGGCAAGCTTACAAATTTATCGTTATAGGCACTCAATCTACTGTTACGCTCTGAGTCTGACTCACTCGCCAAACGACCTTTGTGTGTAACATCTTGAGAAAGATTATCATTGGAAGATTGTTTCGTGTTTTTTTGGACTTCTATACAGCATATTGATTGAGAAGTCAACTCTTCTGTGGATAGATTAGCGGCTATTAGGGCATCTGGTAAAATGGTATTTAGTTGTATTCAGTAATTGCAGTCACTAGTTCGAGATAATCTTGTTCTAGATTCGCAAAGTTTGCCTTGTATTCGTAGGATAGTAGCATCTCCAGGGTGAGGTCAGGTTTGTGTGGCCTCTTCAACTTTTGAAAGTTTTCTACCTTTTGAATAAATTCGGGTCTAGTTAAAAAAATTAACTAGTAATTTTACTTAAGAGTTTCTATTATTATTTTTAGTACTTTTATTTCATGTTTGTAGTGTAAATTTAATTTTTTACATTTGTGATAGTCTAAATAATAAATGAGTTCAGAAAAAAGCACTCAATCTACAATTTTTTAGGTTATATATGTAGCACATATATGAATTAAAATGTACGCATTCAAGTGTATATATGTATAAATCTCAAAGGTTCAATCCCTAGCTAACTGCCTTCCTGTAATGTTACTTTAATAGCAAATTGCCTCATAAATTGTCCCATCTAAATAGGTGACACATAGTATATCAATTCAAATGTACACATTGCTACAAGTAAAGTACACGTTTCTGAAGGCTATTTAATCAATTAGCGAAAAATTTATCAGCTGCTTTACTCCATAAAATATAAATAGTAATCCATTTCCTACCCGTTAAGTTTTCAAAGGAAAAATGACATGTTTTGTCCCTCACATTTTTTAGAAAAATTTTTTTTGTCCCTTGCTTTTAAAATGAAGCAAATTACTTTTTCACATTCTAAAAAGGAAGCAAATTACTTCCAAAATGACAATCTAATAGTATAAAATTTAAGGGTAAATTTGAAAAATCACTTTAGTTCCTTTCAAATCTAGCTACACTTGATATGCACGTGACATTAGGTCAACACAAAAAAAATTAAAAATTTTATAACAGAAAAAATAAACCCTTCTCTCTAAAAAAATAAAAAAAAATTGAAAAATGATATTAAGTCAACATAAAAAGAGAAAAATTAAGAATTATAACATAAAAAACAAAACCATTCCCTCTTAAAATTTTTTTAAAAAAATTATAACATCAAAAACAAACACTTCTCTCTAAATAAATTAACAAATTTGGTGTTACAAAATATCAAAATTTTGTAACTCTAGTGTTTGTATTTATGTTATAATTGTTAACCTTTTCCCTTCCTTTTTAGGCTGACTTATTGTCATTTTCTCAAAAAATTTTAATTTTTGACTTCATGCTCCAATCTTACCCCTAAAATCTATATCAAACTGTCATTTTGAAACTAATTTGACTCGTATTCACATCATGAAGAACCATTTTGTTTTATTTTAAAAGTGGGGGATTAAAAGATTTTTTTCATGCAATGTCAGTTCAGGTTCCCTTCTTTTCAGGGGCGCGGGGCTGGAGCGGTTGTCAGAACAACCGCTCCGGAAGGTATAACACCATCTGTACATGGTATAACATCATCTGTACAAGGTGTAACAATAGAACAACAGCGAGTAACATTATAACAACATTTTTGTGGGTTCCACGCGACGTGAAAATCGAATTACTAGACGTGATTTGAGCCGCACAAATTTTTAAGATCTCATCCAGACCGTGAACTGCCTGGGACGGCAGGCCCCTCGTCCTCTTTTCAGAACTTACACATAATACTGTCTTTCACTTTTCAGTAGACAACTGCGCCCACAGCTCATTATTCCTTGAACTCTGCTACATGGACAGTTGTCAGTCAGTGCCTTTGATCCCATCTCCACATGTTAGGTAAATATACCTGAAACTTTCTCATTCTTTTTTCTACTAAATTATTATTCCCATCATTCACTTGCCTAGGCCCGACATCATTCGCAAACGGCCGAATATGAATGGTAATAAAATTGGATGCACGAATACGAATGGCGATAAAGTTGGATGCACGATTATGAATGCCGTCCGTCTCCTCCTCTTGCCTCCTCCACGTGTCTTAGTCCAGAGAAATTGTATCAGCATAATGCGCAAGGGACGATGCTCTTCAGCCAATTGGATGGATCGACGGTGAATACCGCGGCGGATGCATGGTAAAATAAGTTGATTCAATTGATGATGATGGATTATTTTTTTATAAAAAAAATTCATTTCTAATATGAGAACTGTATTGATGAATGATATGTAAGAATTTTTATAAAAAATTTATGATCCCACAAATTGCTTATGATTATAAAATATGCTTTAACTTATATTAGTGGTTGAAGCCGAATATATTCAAACTCCATCTTGTCCTAAAAAAAAAACTAAGGATGCTTAGCCTATAAAGGTCGTCAGAATCAAAGCATCCAAACTTTATCTTATACAATATATATATATACATATACACGGAGGATGCATGACGCTGCTGACCGACCGACTCCTCCTCTTATGTCATGGTCCAGAGAAATTGTACAGCATAATGCGCAAGGGACAATGCTCTACAGCCAGTTGGATGGACGGTGAATACGGCGGATGCGTGTTAAAATAAACTGACTCAATTAATAATGGCGGATTAATTTTTTTATGCAAGATCATACCGAAATCTCACTAACCGATGATATGTAAGAATTTTTATAAGTCATTTATGATCTCATAAATTACTTATAATTATGAATGTATAATTTACCTTGTACTAATGATTCAAGTCAAATCTATTTTAACTTTATCTTATTAATATATATATACACACGGATACGGGACAGGGATAGTTATCAGGTGGATCGTCTCTGAACTGTTCATGGCCAAGATTTGATTCTAAAAATTTGTATGGTTCAGATCACTTCTTGTACCTCGTTTTTAACAATGCGTGTGAGATTCACAAAAATTTATTCTAAATTTATATGTTGTACAAATAAAATTATATCATGTGAAAATAAAATTACACGCTGTGTAAAATATACAAAGTTACACGCAAGTGCAGTCGTTTCCGTCCCTGGTCCATATATACGCGCACACAGAGGATGCAGGACGCTGCTGACCGCCTCCTCCTCTGACGTCTTGGTCCAGAGAAATTGTGTTTGGCTTTTTTTTTACTATTGAGTTCGTCAAAAAGCGACAGAGTTTTATACTTTTATAGCTCGTCCGCTAATTACTTTTACATGAGTTTGAGAAACTGCTCATTAAAGCATCTTTCCATCTGGCACTAGTCACTTCAATGTCCTAATCCTTCTGGATTTCTTTTCTTCTTTTTCGGGTAAGGGGCTACGCCGGTCTGTCCCAAACAATAAAAGGCGCCATATTTGTCGTTAAGGTCAAAATTCGAAATATAGAGATAAATGAAAACATTTAATATGTACGAGGTTCACGCGAATAATAATTAAATATAGTAACTATTTTTTGTTATGAATTACGACGTGTTCAAAAATTCTTGTATCATTCTTGAACGAGTTATACTTCTCGTTACTTTCTGCTCCTCTTCTGTTTCTATTTCTAGGGAATCATGTACTTGGTTGTTTTCTTCTTATAGCTGGAATATAAGTAGATTAATTTACGGTTCTGAAAATAAATTGTACTCAACCATTTTGGGATTGCTAATTAGGGTTCTTTGAAGCTAGACAGCCCTTGATTACCCTCTCATCCTTCATCATATTGAGATAGAAATTACTTAATTGTCTTTTATACGTAACATATAGTGGAAGGGAAAAGGAGTAAAAGCATGAATCTCAATAAGGACTTTATTTCAATTGCCATATAGTGGAAGGGTTTATTTCAATTTTAATTAAGTACTTTATACGTAACATATAGTGGAAGGGAGTATTTTATTTCAATTGCCAATTTCTCCCTCCCCCCAGTTGCTCCTTGCAGTTGAAAAAAACTACTTCAAAATCTCAAGATAGTGCACATAGGTAAGCAATCCATGGAAAAAACTGTCATTTTATGAAACACAAAAAAGTGCTAAGGAGAAGCTAATGTCATCTCGTCTCTTTTTCTTTCTCTTCCGTTTAGATTAGCTGTTTTTTGGGTATTTTTGAAAAATTTTACTGTAACAGAGTTTTTATAATATGTTTTAGAAAATATTTTTTTTGAATATTTAAGAGTATAAGAGTTTTTAGAATATATTTTGAGATATTTTTTAAATATTAAAAAAAATTTAGACTACTTTTTAAAGTATCTTTTAGAATATTTTTTAAAAGTTTTAATAGTATTTGAAAAATTAATATCTTAAGCTGCCCAAAAAGCCTAATATCTTAACAAGCTTTCTATCCTTCAAATTGATCTAACAAACATGAACATCTCTCTTTTGTTAGTAGTAAAATATTAAGCTGCTGTCCATCAAATTGATCAAGCAAACATGAACATCTTTCTTTTGTCTTTTTCGAGTTGATGAGCTTCTTTTTCCTACAAACACAAACACGCAATTGTTACAGTGGGAGTCAAACTCTCAAAAGAAACACCAGTAGAAACTCTTAGTCTGAGACTCATGATGGGTACTATTGACCATGCAGACGCAGGATGGTCAAATGAGTATAATGATATTCACCCAATTTTGTTAACTTCGAATTGATTATTCAAATGCCAGAGGGTCAATTATTAGGATTGCTAGAATCTTTCCCGCTAAAAAAAACCAACAGATATTCAAATCATGCATCTATAGTTAAAATAAAAAAAATGTCACAGAGATTTGAAATTTTTTTTTTTTTAAAAACTATAAAATGAAAGTGAATAAATTGACGTCTGATTACATAAAAAAAAATATATCTTTGTTACGCAAACCGACGTCTGATTAGACAAACATCAACTGTGCCCTTTATAAATTAATAGGTTGGTTGAGATTCTAAAGTAATATATTTGATTCAGCAATTTGTTCAACGAAATCGTCATCTTATCATGTTAGGTCGGTGCAAATTGGACGCATGCTCAAGTACTCGTTGACAAAACGTAATTTTGTTTATGTTATTTCAAATGGGAGCCAGGAAAGAACGCTTGGCCAGTACGTACAAATATGACCATTTCTTAATGATAATAATTAATTATATGACATCCATTATAAATAAGCAGTGATACCCAACATTTTTTTCCTTGCCTAATTAATACTAGTAATGAACTCACAATTAACAGGGATATGATTAGACGATGCACTAAATTACTTCCTAGCCTTTGGTTTTGTCTATTTTTACACGACTTTCTTTTAACGTTTCAAATTATCAACGGAACTCTCCAACAGTTTCATATAAAGTGAAAATTTGACAAAAAGCAGCCTCTGCAGTGTTGTTATTTAAAATGCCACTATTGCCTTGACTTGATTAAGTGCTAAGCATAAGAGGGACTAAACACTTTATATAAAATCATAGAAAATTATATGGATGCGTGCAAATTAATGAGGGCAATTAAGTGGAGATTTTGCCATTTGAACCGAAAATGAAGAAACGTTCAAGCTTGCATGTCCACTCAAAATTATATCATTGATGAAGTCAAATAGAAGAGCATTGAGCAACCAATGTGGAATAGTAATGAGATTTATTCAGCTAATGAATGGATAGCTCAAAGGTAAAATCAGAAGTTTATATCAGGTATAATTGCACAAAAAAAATCATGCAAAGAAAGATAATTTACCATATTAATGTATGTGGGAAAAGAGAGAAAACTTAAAATTTAAGACTCACTTCTTACCTAAAATATAAAATTTTTGAAACCATAACTACTTCATTGGTCGTGAATTAACTACCAGACATGCCGAAAATTTTCAATTTAAAAGACAGCACATCACGGCAAATATTGTTTGGATAGTGTATTATTTGAAATATTATTTGGAATAATTACTGTAGTACTTTTTGTGATGTGATGTATGTGAAATAAAAAAGTGATTGGAAATATAAAAAGATAGGTTGAGAAATGTGTTTATGATGCAAGCGAAATATTATCTGAGATAATTACTGCAGGGAACTTAAGGGTAAAAAGACCAATTTAAGGTAAAAAGACCGATGCAGGGAACTGACTAATCGCTTACCAAACATAACAATTAAGTCAAGACCACTACCAAACGCAAGAAATAACAGCTAGACAGACTAAAACTAATATGGAACCCGACCAAGCCCACCTTGCAACAAATCAAACTATTTTGGCAATCAAGTTAAGTAAATAAAATTAAGCTTAGTTTAAATATGCTAATAGAGAAGATATTGTCTGGTTCTTATTTGAGCAAATGTCACACATTATCACTAAACTATTTATCATTCTTTATTTTTTTTAGTCAGATAAAATGGTCATTCAACTAATTAGACCATACATGTTGTGACCGAAAAGTATTTTTTTTTCATTAGTTGAGTGGTTAAAAATAAAATTTTTATTAGTTGATTGAAAAAAAATATATTTTTTGTTAGTTAAATGACTATTTTGGTTAAACAAAAATGTTTATTGATCAAAATAGGAAATTCTAAATAGTTGGCCATTTGCTCTTCTTATTGTGTTTTTGTAATGAATTTTCTAATTCTTTTGTAACTAAATGGCATGACTGTATTTAATCCTATTACCATGGTGGCATATGAAGTAGTCGTATTTCGGGGTTTTCTTCTTTCTTCTAACCCCTTTACCACATCAATATCCACTGATGTACCTACAGCTTTTTCAGAAATTTGCATGGGGCATTAAACATTTCAGATACAATAATTATCTTTAAATTTAAGTTCAATAATTTTCTTAAATAATTACATTAATAAACATGTAAGAATAATACTGATATTTTTTTTGTTCAATTAATTCATACAAGAAAGTGCCACGGACGGGTTCGCAACTAGTGATTTTCTTATTTTGAAGATGACGAAAATCCCAAAACTCATGCTTACTCAATGTTACTTTGCTTTATTTACGAGCTATTATTCTATTTAAAAGTCCTTTAGATTTTTTTAATATTTCTATTGCTAATTTTTTATGCATTCTTCATTCAACTTTATTCAGGTATTGCTCCAAAAAAAAAAACTTTGTTTAGGTATCATGCCATAAATGAAAAGGTAAAAGTTTTCTTAGGTAATTATTCCTCAGAAAAAGAGGAGCATATAACATCTTTTTTTTTTTTAATTTTTTCTAGCATGAGAAGGGCAGGACTTAAGAAGCAGGAAAGGGATAAAGAGATCATAACTCAAAACTTCTAATTCTTAGGGATTCAACTTTAACCACTAGACTAAGGTTTGAAGCAAATAACATCTGATTTTTCTTCCTTCAAAAATAATCTTTAAGAATTAAAATAAGGGCATTATGGTACAAACAATATATTTTTTTTTAAAGTTGTTCTGATTTGTGTAGGTTAAAAGCTTGATTGCTCAAGTAATTTTTGTGGGAAAATTTTATATACCCCTAAAATAGTCTAAAGTACGTACGTAAATTTTCACCCATGATGACCAAACTCTTGCCTAACGAGAAGTTGAGAACATCAACTACGCTCATTAGAGATTAAGGTTGAGATCTCATGAATTAGAGGTCCTCAATTCAAATTCCTCTGTCTCCTTTTTGTTTCTTTAGTCCCACCCTTCTTATGCCTTTCTTTTTTTAAAAAAAAAAATAAAGTACATGAACTGTTAGAGAAATTATTATTATTATTACCTGTGATCAGGTATTACTAGTTTTGCGCGCCTTACGCTGCGTGTGAGGGTGCCCAGGCTTGCATTGAATCATTTGTTCGTTCTGTTGCGTTCGCATTGTGTCAACTTCGTAGTGATCTAAATTTGTTTGGCGTAATGAGTATTTCTTGGAGCATGTGAAAAAGTAGCGCAAAATGTAAACGTCTGGAGACAAAATAAAAGTAATGGAAGAAACATAAGAGATGAAAGCCATGGCTGGCAATCACTGAGTCGATAATGATGAAATCTATTTGACCCCAAGCAAAATTATGCAGAGCTTATAAATCCACGTTTAAATCTCGGCTTCGATGCCTGAAACTAATGAATATTAATTGATGATGAAAAGGAAAAGTTTGAAAGGCATGTTTCTGTCCCAAGGAATTGATATCCACCACTTTTCTGGCATCAATCAATCCCGTTCAATGCTCCTAGGGAAACCTAAATGTCCACAGGAGGCAAACCAATCCCTTTCAACGCTGCCGGGCCGGGATTTCCATCTTCTTCAGCAATTATTTAGATAGCCTATAGAGTTTGTCCACGCCAATTTCTTTCGGTTAGTGCTTTTCCAAAGTTTGAATTGATGTATGTGAGATGAAAACAACATACAGAGAATTAGGGATAGCAATGGGGGCGGGTGCCCGCGGATGCCCGTCCCGTGGAAATGGGGCGGGGGATGGGGCGAAATATTTACCCCCGCCTTAAAACGGGGCGGGGGATGGGGCAACGTACACCCGCCCCATCCCCCGCATAAAAAAAAAAAATATATATATATATATAAGATGTTTGTCTAAAAACCTTAATAAAAATGTAAATACGAGAGTCTAATGGAACAAGAATTCTTTCCATGACCTATGATATCGTTTATAAGCAGTTCCAACAACCATGGGTTTGTTTTCCCCTTCATTTTGCTGATTTTTTCTTTTATGTTTTCCATTGATCTTTGCCTTTTGTTATTTCTGAATTTTAACTGTTCTTGGTATTTTTGGTTAGTGTTTGGGAATTCTTCCTCTCTCCTGTTAGTTCTCAAAAATGCTTGGACATATGAGAAGAGTTTTGCTTTTTGTAAGTTGATTTCTTTTCTCACGGAGGACCGCGGGGAACCACGGGAGAAACGGGACGGGGGCGGGGCGGGGGATGGGGGGCAAGGGACGGGGGATGGGGCGGGGGATGGGGGGAGTTATTTGACAACGGGACGAGGGACGAGGGACGGGGGAAGGATCCCCCGCCCCATTGCCATCCTTACAGAGAATTGACCAATAATTGATTATAAAATATGTTAAAAAAACTATCTTTTTTTTTTAATTTGCGACCACACTGAAAAAATTTTTCTACCTTCGACACTAAATTCAACCATCGCTAAGCTTAACTATTATATTCTAATACGACGTATAATACTATGCAAAATTAAAGTCAACGCAATTAATATGATTTACATAGAACATAAACAAGTAGGCGAAACTCCCAAAAAAAAAAAATCAATCTGAAGACCAGAAAAAACTGTCTTGAATTAAGCCTCCTTCTTGTTCAATTGTAGTGCAGAAGGTTTCTGGCACCGTTAAATAAAAGGCTAGTTACATGAAAGAAAAACACCATATAAATTGTAATCATCCTCAGAGTGGCACACCCATGTTTTAGAATTCTCCTATACATGCAAGCATTTTGTCAACTCAATTTCATAGGCAAAAGATATCTGTAGAAATGCTATCAATCTTCGAGTTTTATGTTCACGATGCTCACATACAACCACTCTAGAATACCAATTAACAAGTAGTTTTGTTGTTTATTTGTATTGTCTAATTAATTAAATGTGTATATTAATTGTTTCTAACTTTTAATTATTTTTATTATTTTACTAATACGACTTATATATATATGCATAAGAGGTATTTATGAAATAAAAGTTTCATCTCTCTCCTTAAAATACTTTTTTAATGTTATTTTTTTTTTATATTAGACTAACTTTGTTATCAAACCATTAACCTCAACTACCTCAAGGGAGGTTTGTGTAATTTTATAAATTTCAGGGGAAGTGAGTGAAATTGTCAGAAATCTCAGTCGGAGGTTTATTATCCCTATAATAAAGTATCTTAACATGCAAAGGATAAGGTGAATTTCACAAGTTCTTATTCAGGGCAATCTTTCCTCCTAGTAAGGCAAAGATATACGACAACTAATCTCTGGTTGTCGATCTTCCAATGCAAAAAGCAAGGAATGGAAACTAAATTTGAGAATTTTAAACAAAAAGAAAAAGAAAAAGGAAAAGAAAGTGAAGAAGCATACATGCAAACGTTACAATCGTGGTCCATCCACCAAGAAATGCAACCTCTCCGGTTTCAGTTCTCTTCAGTTGTGTAAATTGATAGAATTTCGATGTAATATGATAAAGTTTGAGTATAAACACAAATTATAACTGTGTTGATGTAAAATTGACGATTAAGCTATAAATGTATTAGCTTTCGTTGAAATTGTGCCACTCTCTATAATTGAACGGAACGGAATGAAATTTCAACCGGAGAGGCATCGGATCCCACGCACTACTACTCACAGCCACCCAAAAATAGCACATGATTCATAATATTTGAGAGTCAATAGCCCAAAGCAAACACTCAATCATCCAAAAGGTGGAGATTTGCTGCAAAAACCCGGTGGGTGTGTTTGGATTAGGAAGATTTGAAATAAAAAAATTTATTTTACAAATTTCAATCACTTTTTTATCTTTTCAATCACCTTTTTATTTCACATACATCACATTACAAAAAGTACTATAATAATTATCTCAAATAAATCATCCAAATAAACTCGGATGATTTATTTGAGATAATTACTGTAGCACTATTTGTGATGTGATGTATGTGAGATAAAAAAAGTGATTGGAATTTGTGAAGTAAATTATTTTATCTGAAATCATGCCAATCCAAACAAACCCGCATGCCTCAACCTTTTGATTTAAAAAAAAAAAAATGAAGAAGAAGCGATGCCCCAAGCAAAAGTTCGAAAATTACCCACCTAGTATAGGTGTTAATTGGGAAGAAAATTCACTGTAGCTAAGGCAACTCCCCCTTTGGGATTGTAGGATACATGTGCCGGCAACATGAAAGTAGGTCAAGATAACAAAAAATGAGATTAAACATGTCTCAACAATGAAAGCATGATTTTTTACTTTTGTTGTCATTGTAATGAATTGCCAAAATTATTTTTTACCGAAAAAGAAAAAAAAAATCCACTGTTTTGTTCTGTTGTCTTTTGATCTTCTCCATGACATGCCAATTCCAATCACAGCCTATGAAATCATTACCTAGAAAATTAGCTTCTTACTTGGATCCCTCCATTGATTTTCATTTTTTTGTTTTCTTTTTTCTATTTTTGACAGAGATCTTATGGCCACTATAATTTCTTATCCTGCCACAAATATCGGTGGAAGGAGGGAGAAGAGAATAAATCCAGTCAATAAAAGAGATCGGCATGCAAAAAGCGATTTGGACGATTCATATTTAGTAAAAGAGAAGTGCAAATAGTGATCCATACTGCTCCAAAGATGAACCAACCAATTAGTAATATTTCTTTAACAAAAATGGACTGCATATCATCATCTTTCCCAGCATATGACCCTATCATCCTCAAAAGCTTAGGAACTAAAAGTGGCTTTCAAAAAAAAAGGTGCCTTTCAAAAAATGCCAATACCGCACTATCTACGGGTCATGTCCTTCAGTTTCAAGGCCACTACTTTCACATTAACGTCTTTCCAAAAAGCACATTGTCTGCGCCTGTGGATATGTTTTTGATCTTTTCAGAACATTAGGTCAGACTATTGAGCACGACAAAAGGGTTCAATTAGGCATTCATACTTGATCAAAAACCATAGCCAAAAATGTTCCGTAATAACGTTAGGAAACTCTTTGTTGTAATCTTTCCAAGACCAAACATGGCAAATAGACCAATCTTTGAAATTCAAAGACTAACACTTGTGGCGGTTCAAAAAGGAGAAGATCAGAAAGATTAGAAACAAGAACAGTAGATAATCGTTCCAGAAGGCTCACGATCAAGATTTGAAATTTAAAACATACGAGATTAAAATCGCATAATCTACATCTTTCCAATGTTATGAGTAGAGTTACAAACAAGTATTTTCTGCTACATTAAATTTAAGTTTAAAGTGATTTACATTATTGAACAAATAAACTTATTTCATCCAAATATATGGAATGTACCGAGGCTGTCATTGACCCGAGATGATGGCACTTGGTAGGATGTACCTTCCTTCCTCCATGACAAAATATTGTTCTTGCTTATGACACTGGATATCATATTAATTGATCAGGTTTTGAAATTATAAGTTTAGTATGGCAATAGAAACTGCAATTAAACTAGAATTTTCAACATACCGGAAATAGAAAATAAAAATGGTTCAACGTATCACGAGTCTTAGGAGCTCTCTGTAGGAGATCATATTAACAGTGCCAAATTCTGCACATAGAAAAATAGGGGGAAAATGACATGCAGCAAGTGCACTAATTCGAGAACAGAATAACCAAAACATGTCTATTTAATTGTGCAGAACAAAATAAGCTTGGAATTAGAGACATAATGCCCATGAGGGTTGGTTCAAGTAGTAAAGTTCTATAAATTTGTCTTCAACAAAGTTAAATTTAAATATGACTACCAATAGTCCTCGTTGGTAGACAATTTATGAGAATCATTTGTAAATACCAAATAGATAGATAGGGTGGCATAGTTCTAAACTTTTCTCGTACCAAATAGAAAGTTGTAAAATTTGGTCATGACTCGTGAAATTGTATAAAACACTCTCCATCAATTAAAGTTCATGTCCCCATCATCCAATTGCTGAAGGAGATAACAGCAAGGAAGACCAAGGACATCAAAATGGCAACAATAATTGATGACATAAACAATTTGAGGTCCTTATTCCAGCAATGCAGGAGTCTGTTTGGACAGGAGTTTAGATGCTAGATGTAAATTGATTAGTGATTATGCCTTAGGCATCTTTCAAGATGAGGAATGGATCAATCCTCAGTATATCTAGTACTTTTGTATAGAATCATTTAAGTTTTTGCTCATATAAGTGTACATCTTTAGTTCATCTGGAAAAAAAATTGCAATAGTTCAAACCAGAGTTAGCATTCTGAGCTAAAGCATGTGCAATAATTTTGTTGCTTCTACTAACACAAGAAACACTAGAAATCTTTAAACTAGTCAAAACCCCCCATAACTTCCTTAATATATTTTTTTTATAACAAGCAAATTTCATTAATGAATTATTGGAAACTGTCTAACACGATTTGACTTCAACTAAATAAATCTTCTTTCAAACGCTTTATCTATTGATTAAAGGGTTAAATGCACTAAACCCCTCAACTCAAACTCTTCAGTGAGTCTCCCTCCTATACAGACTCCTTTACCCCAAATTGATACCTTAAACGAACAGCTGCTTCAAGCCTGCTATTGCAAACAATTCAACATGCTCCTAACCAAATGGGCCTTATTGCTTTCTTGAAGAACAACCCATCCCAAAGAATCCCTATGATCTTTGACAAGTGGCCCAATACCATAAGATCAAATAAAAGCTGCCCCATTCAAATGAAATTTCAAGCACTTGACATATTTACTTTACTCTTTTTTTTAAGTGATTTTATTTTTTTTGATAAGTGAGAGATTTTCAATCTCTTTTATTTACAATCTCTTCTATCTTATCACTCAACCTAACTCTTCCCCCCACAGATTTCCTTTACTTAGCAAAGTATTAATGAAAAATCAGCAAATTTGATGTTTTCAGAATTTGTCTAAACTTTCTTCGAATAACTTGGACTTGCACCTTAGCTTTACATCATTATAACCTAATATTTGAATCCAAATTGACACATTAAGGAATCACGGGCTTCTTTAGTTGCCATTGATAATTACAAGATTAGTTAGTAGTCCTGAATAGGTCACATGAGCTCAATTCAAATTTGGCTATTTGTTTGAAATATCAAAAAAAAAAAAAAAAAACTGTTTTTAAAACAGAGGGTCCAAATCTAGGTTACATCAAGTCGGCTTGATCTGAGCCATGAATTGTTCTTTGCACTTTTTGCTGCAATTGAAGAGAAACCACCCTTCATACGAAGCACTTTGAAACAAGAAACGATCGTTCTCTGTGAAATGCACCAATCTTGCACCAATCATGGGATCCACATGTAACTTCTGATTTTGCATGCAAAACATTTTTATGGTGTGGATTGTAATTCACCGGTGGATCAAGGTAACATATGATGATAGGCGGAACCAAAAATGTCTTTTTAAGGAGTGAACTCTAATTCAACTAAAATTTAAGTATGTAATTTGAAATATTTTTGAATTTTAATGGGGATAAAAATTTAAATTTATACAGAATTTTATTTTTTTTTTGAAAATTTCAACTTTCAAAGGAGTAAAACTTATTAACAGTTTGAATTACTATTTTTTTGAAATCTCTAACATTGCTAATATCCAATTCGGTAAAAGGAAGTTTGTCTACTTGGTACCATGATTTGGCCACAATACAGACTAAAAGTTCCAAGGTAAAGCTAAGGTCAAGACTTAATTATAACGCATCTCACATATACAATAATCACAGGTACTAACTTTAGTGACCCATAATTCAATACTTCGTTGCTAAATTATGCAAATTCCTTGTAATAAATTAAACTTATTTATTCATTCTTCCCAAATCAGTCAACCCAAACAACCTTTTCCTTATTTTCAACTCTCTCTCCACCGTTCTTTTTTCGTATGGGAAAGATCTTGAGTTCAAGTTTCACTAATTTAGATTTTTTCCCCGAATTAGTTTCAATTAGGATTTATTTGCGCTTCTTTTACGATTGTATAAGAATCAAAACAGGCTAATTTTTCAGAATATACGTGAAAAAAAATAATCCGCCAAATATAACTCTGATGGGGTGTTTGTCAAACTATATCTGTCGTGCTGATTCAGCGTCGCAGCAAAATAAATTCCCCTCCCGCATTTAATTGGCAAAAGGCGACTGCAAAAATTTTAGTGCCCTGGAAAGTACACGGTAGCGGCTGACACTTGCAGGCGGTGGCAGAAATTTTGTAGCCGCTGCTATGCTGACACTTTCCATCAGTGGCTGACTTTTGGCAACTTGGTGATTTTGTGCATTTCTTTCAAGGCATACGAAGTTCATTTTGCAAGTTTACACCAAAAAATAACTAATTATTTAGTATTTCAAATTAACAACAAAGCCAACGCTAATTTTTTGTCTAGTTTTATTTGTAAATCAGTAAATCATTATCAAATTACTCCTTTTTTTTCCTTTATTTTCTTTTGTGTATACTTAAACTAATCAATGTATATATTTTTAAAAAGACTCTGACTTAGGGGCTAGTTTCTTAGAATATAACAAAAAAAAAAGGTCCATTGTGCACAGTTCTGATATAATCCCCGTACATAACTATATCACAGTTATTATGATTTTTGTCTATAGCATGCTATGGATTAATTTGTTAAAAAAAATTTTATAAAAGATCAAGTTGGTAGTAGTTTGTAAACTATAGTTGCTTACATTAAAAAAATATTTTTTTTAACCCACCATAGGTTCTGAAGATTTTTCCACTCAAAAAATCTCCTAATTTGTTGGACTATCACATTTGTTTTATATTGGATGAAATGGTAATCAACCCTAACGCTTATGAAACATTTAAAGTTAACATCATTGGTGCGAAATGAGAAATTAATTGCATATTAATTATTAAACCTTAAGTGTTAAATTTAGTTACATTACTAAGCATGTTTTAAGAGTTAAATTATTAAAACGTAACATTTTATTCACATGAATATCTTAACATTTTACTCCCATTAAAACGTAACATTAAGTCTCATAAGTAATCTAACATGATTGATAAACCCAAAAAAAAAAAAAGAAAAAAAGAGAAAAACACCTACAGATACAAATGAATATGTACAAAGCAAACAATCCAGTAGCATAAACATAACGAAAGAATAGAAAGGAAACTACTTTTCAAGTACCTTGGGTTTGCGAAAGGGGTTTTGTCATACCAATAGTGGTGGAGAACAGAGGAAGCTGCTGAAGAGGTCGAACGGACGATGAAAGCGTGAAATTGCTTACAAAAGAAGTTGCCAATTGCACGAAGTTGCCAAAAGTCAGCCGGTGATGGAAAGTGTCAGCCGCTGCCGGGCTGACTATGCACGGTAGCTACGGCCAGTAGCGGCTGACACTTTCCAAGGCACTAAAACTTTTTGCAGTCGTTTTTTTGCCAATTAAATGCGGGAGGGGAAATTTATTTTGCTATCATGCTGAATTAGTAGGCAGGTCTAGATTGAGAAACACCTCCGGTCAGAGCTACATTTGGCAAATTATTTTTATTTTACCTGAGAAACTAGCCACCAAAACAAGGGTAAATTACATATAATCTCCTGAGGTAAATAACATATAATCTCCTGTAGTTTTATCCATTGTCACATTCACTCCCCTAGTTTTGTATAAAGTAAAAACTTGATAGAAAATAACCTATGTATCGTCGTTAGTTAAAGTACCAATAGTGCCCCTACTTAAATGTAAAATCAATCGATGGTTTAACCACCTTTTATAAAAAGTATAGGGAAATTATGTGAATAAATACAAAAATTACAAGAGAATAAATGGATATTTATATAAATCATAAGGAGGTTATGTAAATATTAAAATTTCATCACATAAGCTTCTAAAGCGCGTTTGGTATATACGCCATAACTGATTCTGCATTCCATCTATTTTTCACTTTACATACAATTACAGAGAGATTATATAGGCTCTGTTTGGATTAGCTGTTTTTGGAATTGTTTTTCAAAAACAGTACTGTAGCATTTCATTTTTGAAATACAAGTCCATTTGGACTAGTTATTTTTGGGGTTGCTTAAAAACCACATGGACGACAATAAAACCACAAACATGCAAGTAACATTTGTAGTGTAGAAGAGGGTAATATCAGAGTATTACTTGCCTATTATAATGAAAATTTACCCAAACTTTTTTTTTTTAATATTAGAGTAACACTTGATGCAAGTGGTACTACCATAGTTGTTAGAATCGCGATCCAGATCATACAATTCTATGATCCGGATCAAGACTAACGATCCAACCTACGATCCTGATACGATCTTATTATTTTTAATAAATTAAATAACAATTTTAGTATTTTGACTCTATCTTTGTGTAGAAAATTCGAAATTGAGTGTCGTTTGTTGCGTTGTAAACTATATTCAGAGTGCTTTAAATCCATATAAATAATTAAGCCCAATTCCAAATCTAGAAAATTTGATAAATCTTTAAATTTGACTCATATAATTCACCGAAGTGAATAAATGATCTTTGTTATAAGTTATCACATGGAGCTAGTGTTTTGTATCTTTATTATAATAAATTAATATGGTTTAGAGCCTTTACTATATTTATGAATTGCAAACTTAAAAATTATAAATATGATAATTTATTACATTTTTTTGTAGAATCTACCGATTTTACCGTCCAATCCTACCGATCCTACAAATCAAAAAATAATCCTAGGTAGGTCCCGATTTTGAAAACCTTGGGTACTACCAGTAGTTATTCCCAGAAAATTCCCCACTGATATACAGTTATCCTCCGCCTTAAGTTTCCCAAACGCGGCAATTCCTTATAGAATCCAGAATCCAATATACAATTCTACAATTCCTCGGGAATCCTCCCCCCATCGGCGATTCTTATTAATTCCTCGCCCAATCCAATCCAATCAATTACCCGATTTCAAAAGTATAATTCCCACATTTAACTAGCTCCAATTCCAAACCTAAATTCCAATTAATAATTTTCCGGACGCCGGTATGATGGTTCCGCAACCGGGAAACTCCGAGTTGACCCGACAATTCCTCAGCAGCGTCCTTTCCCAACGGGGACCGTCGGCGCTGCCGTACTCCGAAGACGTCAAGTGGATGATCCGGCAACACCTTCTTGCTCTCTACGATGTCTATCCTTCTCTCAACATTAAAACCAGCACCTTCACTCACAACGACGGCCGGAGCGTTAATCTCCTCCACGCCGACGGCACCGTTCCGATGCTCTACAACGGCATCACCTACAACATCCCGGTAATCATCTGGCTCATGGAATCTTACCCCCACCACGCGCCTCTGGTAATGGTCTCTCCCACTCCTGATATGATTATTAAACGGCCCCACCCCTTTGTGGATCCCTCCGGCGTTGTCAAAATTCCTTACTTGCAGAGTTGGATATACCCTAGCTCCAATTTAGTTGAATTAGCTCGGAGTTTATCGGCCCATTTTGGCCGCGATCCGCCCCTTTATTCCCAGCGCCGCCAAAGCCCTAGCCCTACCCCAAGTTCTAACCCTTACCCAAATCCTAGTACAAGTAGTTCCATTAATAGTGTTAATGCTACACCTGGAGTGGGTCCGAGGCCTGCGATACCTCCGAGGATGACGCCAGCAGTATACCCGCCACCGTATAGTACTAGTGGTGGGAGTATAGGGGGAAGGATGGATGACCCAAGTGAGGTATTTAGGAAGAATGCGGTAAGTAAATTGGTGGATACTGTGCATATTGATATAATGGGGCTAAGGAAGATAAGGGAGGGGGAAATGGAAGGGCTGTTCAACTTGCAAGCGGTTTTGAGGCAGCGAGCTGAGCAGTTGGGGAAAGGGTTAAAGGAAATGCAAGATGAGAAGGAGGGGTTAGAGCAGCAGTTGCAGATGGTTTTGATGAATTCGGATGTAATGGAAGCGTGGTTGAGGGACAATGAGGGGAAGCTGGGGAAATTGAGAGGCAATATTGATGTGGATGAAGTTTTTGAGCCATGTGATGTGTTGTCGCAGCAAATGTTGGAGTGTGCAGCGTCGGATTTGGCGATAGAAGATGCAATTTATGCATTGGATAAGGCGGCACAGGAAGGGGTGATACCTTTTGATCAGTATTTGAGGAATGTGAGGTTGTTATCACGGGAGCAGTTCTTTCAACGTGCCACAGGGTCTAAGGTCAGGGCTGCTCAAATGCAGGCTCAGGTGGCCAGTATGGCTTCTAGGGCATCTCATTATGCTGCCTGATGGAAATGCTTTCAAGCAATTGAATAAATGTAGCAGGTATATCATGATGTTAATGATGAAGTGGGTGGCAGAATTATATAGTTCTTTTAAATTGTTTTGGTTACTTGTGAAATATCTGTTAATACTATCTTCAAGTTTCTTTTTCTTTATACATTTGTTCTGATTATGAAACACTAGGAATTCTTTTTGATGGTTCATATATGAAATTTTGCATTTCTTGATCCAAGATTTGTATATTGTTGACAATTTTCTGTGGTTTGGCATTAGAGAACTTTGAGCGGTTGACCTGTTTGGTTCTCATTTAGCTTTAAAACTTATGTGAATTCATACCATGGGCAAAAAACTGTTAGTCTCTCTTTCATCGCGTGTTACTTTAATTTTAGGTAAATTTCTGTAATGTATTGGTACTTTTTATTGATAACATCATATGGTTCTTCTGGCATATTTTTATACTTTGCTTTTAAGTACTTTAAACGGAAGGATGATATTCTTTAGCAGTCGTGTGGCTGATCTGAAAAAGTGGTCTGATGTACTTGTGATACTTTCTTAGTTGGATGTGGCCTATAAGTTTCTGATACCATTGTGGCAGATCCCAGGTTGTGTGTCTAATAAAGTGTGTAGCATGATTAATTGAGAACCTAACAGCAATCATGAGGCACAAGAAAATGTTGCTTCGAAGTGCTGATACTGAAGATGGATATGATGAAATCCAAATGCTCTGAAATTGGTTTATTATTTTGTGCTCATTGAAAAAATAGAAAGATCAGTGAGCTTGAAATAGATCCAATGCACATAGATTGAGAGAATTCCATAGGAAAATTTCTTTTAGTACTGGTCTTGCTTTGGGATGTGTTTAGGCATTAAGTCTAAGTTTGCCATTTTCATATGGTCATATTCTTTGTTAGTTATAATTTTCTTTTGTATGTCATTACCTTACAACTGATAGGAGTTCATCTTCCAGTGTCTTCTAGACTCCAACTGTAGATGACTGTATCTGGCCTTAAGAGGCATATTTTTCGTTTAATGGATAAGCAGGCAAAGAAAGAAAAAGAATGCAAGAAGAAAATTCAACTTTTAACATGGAAATTATCATTTTTTTATGTGAAATTGTAGTTTCTGGATAAGTAGATCAGCTTTGTGCGTGAGTGTGTTTTGGGGGCGCAAAATGTGGTTTCATTGAGAAGCCTTTACATTTCTTCAATTATTTTGTTTGTAAATCGTGGAATAACTTGGAAGATGTACAAGGTTTTATCTTTAAGTCTAGTTAATCATTTTTCGCAAAATTGCTACTTAGGGTGCGTTTGATAAAATTGAAGTCTGAAATCTGAAATTTGAATCCATTGAGTTATTGTATTATTAAATTCTAAATCTGATATATTTGAATGTATATCATATTAAGTAATAAGTGAATAGTTTATCACTTATTGTTTGAAGTAAGTTTTGCCTTGAAAATTCAGTGCCACTTAATTAATTTAGATATTCTATTTTTTGTTATCAAACGCATTTGAACATGCTAAGATTTGAATCTATTAAGTTTAAATATTGAATTGGCTTATAAAGTAGGGCCTTAGTTCACTTTCCATGGAGTAATGTGAAGATGGGCTTTTCAATTACTGTTTTCCTTTTGCACTGGTTTGTCTAGGTTAGAAGTTTTGGTGCCAGAACACCCTAGAGTTAAGCTTCTCTTTTTCTTCTGAATCTTTTCATATACATAAATAAGACTTTCTTAATGGTAGTGTCAAAATGGGTGACTCGGAGGGGTTACAATGGGAAATGGGTATAATTGGGTCAACTTACTTAGACCCATTTAATAAATGAATCAAAATGAGTCAACCCATTTATACCAATTTAAGAAATGGGTATGGGTATATCCAATTACCCATTTATGATTCACTTGAAATTCTACCTTTTTTTGAAGATTTTTTCGCATGTTGTTTGACAAGAAATGATGACATTTTTATTGTTATTAGAATGGTAGGAAATTTAAATTTATTTGCTTAACACTCACTAAAAATTGAGTTAAAATGTATAATTATTTTTAAATGGGTATAAATGGGTGAGCCGAGTCAATCCACTATTCACCAATTAAAAGGTTTAATTGGGTACCTCTTTAGACCCATTCAAAATTTATTGCATAACCAAGTCCACTTATTAGTGGGCGGGTCAGCACGGGTCAATATAATTGGGTTGTGTTTGACATTTCTACTTGGATGCAATGTTATTTAATAAAACTTTTTAGAAGAACATGACTGTGGTTCTGGTTTCTTTGAGAAGGCCCTAGACCAATTCCCATGTCTTTTCCTTTGTTATCTTCTTCTAGTCCTCAACTGAACCTGTTCCATATATCTTTCTAATTTTCTCTACTTTTTGTTGTACCCAATCCTCCTATTCCGCCCTGCAAGGGAGCCTTTTGCCTTTCTCCTGTCCGGTTTAGAATAAAAACTTTAAAAAAATCTGGTTTTCATTTGCTTTAATTTGGTTTGTAGACCTATACCTCCAATTATTTATGTAGTCTTTATTTTGGGATAATTGATGTCATAAAAATGCAGTATGGAGTGGTTTTGGCCATTCAATTTTGCACAATTATTGTATTACATCCACAAATTGTTACTGCCTTGATTCATGCAATGGTGTCAAACTTGCAACTTGCTTGACTTTAGTCGGGAAACCTTTGTTCTTTAACCATCTAGTTGCTTATTGGAGAATTGTTTTGTTAGCTATAAAGGAAATGTTGTATTTTGAATTTTGGTTGCTTTGAATGACTTGTTCATCCTGTCTTACATTCTTTGCTGATTCTTAAATCTTAATAAATATTATGGATGAAGATGATGTAATTATGTAGAGCGTGTGTTTTTTTGGCTTAATAGACTACTGATTTTCTTTAGTTGGACTATTTTCATCTAGTCTAAGGTTGGATGATTTTTGTTTCTTTTGTTGGACTATTTTCATCCATTCCAAGGTTGGATGACTGCTAACTTGTGGTTTCTTTATCCTAATCAGGGGTTGTAATGTCTTGGTTTAGGTTGTTAAACTTTCTTTTTCCCGTTTCTTGGTTGCTGTGTCACATCTAAATAATTTAATCAATGAATTCAAGAAATGAAGCCTTTTCTGGTGTAAGATTTCAGTGGAAGATGGTTGTATAATATTATTTTTGGCTTGTGTTTAGTTTCAATATTTGCATGTATTGTACTTCTATGTCATGCCGTCTTCTTGGATTTTTCCCTTTGAAACCTTAAGTTTGTAAAAATCGGTCAACTGTTTGAAGATCTACTCAAAGCTTTTTGTGTATGTGATCCTTTGTCAATAAAATGGTGAAAATGTCTGGTTTGTTTTATTGTTGGAAATGGCTGACTGGAATCAAGTCAATGAACCAATAAATCAGAAAAAGTAAAAAACGCTAGGACAGATTGAATGGGAGATCTTTGGAGCTTTGTTAAATGGGGGGCAATAAATGGACCTACATTTTCTCCTTCAAACAGTTGTAGAGTTGAAGTTTAGGACGTTAAGTAGTTCCTTCTTATGTGCTTAGGCATCCTGTTACATGAACTTTAGTTGAGTAATGTTATCAGTTGAACCTAACAACTGTGAAGAACTGATTGGCAAGCATTCCATGTGCTTCAGTGCCAATTCTTACTGAATGTTTCTTCACTCATAATCGCACCATGGGTGATGTCGGTGGTTCTTATTTTTCGTGTTTTAACAATTATCAGGGTTTTAGGTTTTGGTCCGGAATACCCTGCATTTGGTCGATTCTGCTTTTCATAGCTGTCTATATGGTTCTTCATGATGAGATTATACATAACTGTACTTCTAGCTAAACATGTTATTGTGGATGTTCAGCAGTCCCTCCTTTTTTTTTTTGGGTGTTTTTGTGGGGGGCGTGTGTGTGTGTGTGTGTGTTGGGGGGCGGGGTGGTGTAGATGGTCCAAGTTTTGGCCCTTTTTTAACTAATGGTCGAAAATTGTCTGAGGTATTTTCTCCTGCTACCCCGTTGAGCGTTTACAGTGCAACGTCATATATTTAATTGTGTTTGCTTGTCAATCATTTATCATTTTGATTGATCCGTGAAAATTGTCCAGTTATATCCAATGTAAGAGATTTTCTACAATTTTTAACACGCCCCGAATTATTCTCAAATTAATGTAATTGCTGTTTTCTGACCAAATTGATGGTTTTATGAGTTCATCTTTAGTTCATCTAAGTTGTAAATTTATTTCCATTTTAGCCTCAATTCCTCCTTTCATATACTTACTGTTCAGATAAGCGAATGGACTAGAAAGCTCGCAGAATCGTGAATGATGGCCTTTTTTTATTTTTATTTTTATTTTATTTTTTTAAAAAGTGAATGAAGGTTCATTTCGGATTCAAAAATTCGAACAGTTTTGGGGGCTTTTCTAGGAGTGTCGAAAACCTCTACCACTGTGAAAAAACACACATGTTTATGCATTAACGCTGGCAAGTATTGAAGTCCATTTGGCAGATGATATTGACATTTCTAAAAGGGCTTGTGGCACTTTGTTTTCCCTTTAATAGCAAAGGAGGGATGGAGTGCTAAAATTTTCTTTTTCTTGGGAATGCTACTGTCATTAGCCTTTTCTTACCTAAGGCCATTTATATTTTTGAGTAATTATTACAACCCCTTTTGAGCCTATAAAAGTAGTAACTGAATATTTGGTTTAAAGTAAAAGAATACAAGGGAAAACAACAACTGTATGGTACTCCACCACATCTTGAACTTGTACTCTTTTAATCCCTCAAATATGAAATGAAGTCTTCCAGTCTCTCAGATTTTGAAGACATTTACCAGTCCCAATTTTCATTGTTTGTCTATTTGTAAATTAAAAAGCTATTACATCTTACAAAATGTGGAGACAAACCTGTATTTTATTTCAATCCTTTCTCGTGGTACAAATGGATTGACAAGTTTCAAGCACAAATCTATATAAATGCACATATAAATTCTATGTGCCCACTCCCCAATATGCCTCTGTTAAACTCTCATTTTTGGAAATGTTTATAGAAATCTTTGGTAGATTGTGACAGTGTAGCATAAATTAGGAAGAATTTTTTTTTGGCAAAGCTAGTCAATTCTAATTATTTTAAGCTGCATTTGGATTGAGAGATTTGATCGAGGATTTGACATTCTCTTAAATTCATCTAATTGCTTAGATTATTTGGAAGACATTCGGAGTTCTAAATTACTAATTATTCTAGTGTTTAAAATGTATTTAAATAATTGGTAAATTACAATTTCAAATGTTGCTGAAACAAGTTAAATAATGAAAACGATTTGGATGGACTTCAAATCTTTTGTCAAATTCTTTGATCCAAAGGAAAGCCTAATTCATTAAGTTTGACAAAATATAGAGGTAATTGGTATGTATTTAAACTTTGAGATAATATAATTCTCATACGGATCTAAATTTCGTAATAGAAACATTTGCACTCTATATACACTCCAAATTTTGTGCAAACTTTCCGGAATTTTTTTGGACCCATTTGTTGAGGTGTAAAAATGATGAGCTGAGACAGATGAGCTGGTGAAGTTGATTGGTGCTTTAGCAAAATAATTCCTGGAGGACAGGCAATGTAAAAATAATGAATTTTTTTTTTGTCAAAAGTAAAAATAATGAATTGATGAAGCCAAATTTGACAGATCAGGGATGGTGCCAGGGACGACTCTGGCACTCTAGTCATAGTGTCCAGTGAAAATAATGGTTCCATACCATGGTGGATTGCCGTTGCATGGGGGGATTAAGATTTGGAGAAAAGTGAAAAAGTTGTATAATTCATTAAAAAAAAAATCACCCACTATTGTTTTAAGAGAAAAGCGTTTAAAATGTTTTTCACATTTCATAATATGACTTTTTTTTGTTCTTCATTTTAAAAAGTATAATTTTACATTTCTTACAAATTTATATGGGTCAAATTTAGTCCTTATCTAAGTTTTTAACTAGTTTTTTTATCGGAATCTACTACGTGCCTCACATATAGTTATTTTTTAAGCAAAATTGTCGAATTATATTTTACATAATTTTCACATTTCACAAAAATGATTTTTTTTTTCGTTCTTTACAAAATGAATTTTTTTATTCCTCAATGATCACGTGTATGAATAGTTTTATTTTTTTTTTTGAAAATCTATGTATCTATCTATTTGATTTCACTTAAACAATATGAATAACATGTAATACATTTCTATTTAATTTTACTTACAACTATAATTAGTTTGTTTAGATGAAATCAAATAATACGGATCAGGTGAAATCAAATAAACATATATATTGGTTTTCAAAAATCAAGGAAAAACTATTTGTATATATGATCATTGAGAGATGAAAAAAATTCATTTTGAAAAATGTGAAGGACGACAAAATTCATTTTGTAAATTGTGAAGGACTATGGATCAGATTATGTGAAATGTGATTTGATAAATTTTGCCCCTAAAAAATGATCACGTGCAAGATACGTGGTAGATTCCGATAAAAAACTAATCGAAAACTTAGGTAGCAACCAAAATTGACCAACGTGAATTTGTAACGGCCGTAAAATTATACTTTTAAAAGTAAGAGATGAAAAAAGATATTTTATAAAATGCGAGGAACATTTTTGAACGATTTTTTCCTTATTTTAATGTCTACATTATCTTTGGTAGATGAGATTTTAAAAATTTTAAATATATTGAGTGATATTATGAGAATTCTAAGGGAGTTAGAGGTTGTTTTTCATTGTGCATAGGGTTGATGAATCACATCTACTTATTCTACATAAGGGTATGAATTTAAATTAAAAAAATGTACAAATCGGATTAGGTTTCTCAGACACCATTTAGTCAATCATTCATAAACATTTTGAAATTTAATGGGGCATTTTTTTTGTCTAGTTTTTAATCTAACAATTTCATACAACTCTAGAAAATCATTATACAAAATCCCTTTCTATATGATATCCTAGAGTGAAGTTGTATGAACTTCCTACCTATTTTTATGTTTGCAATTTTAAAAGAAAATTACCCTGACATTAAAAAACCAACGTTAGAATTAATACCAACAAAGGACGATTGAGATCTATGCAAATTTATAAAAGGATGTGAAATGCCTATACCAGCCTCTATATTTAATCTCTGTTTCTCTCTTGCGTTGATGATTGAATTCTGCTGTTTCATTGAGTCATTTCCAATGTCAACAACCAAACAAAGCCTTAGTATCCTAAATCCCACTATCCACTGTCAAAACAGAAGATCCACGACAAGTCTGTTGGGAAAGGGGTACCGGTACAAGCACACAATATCAGAATTAGCTCAGAACAAATTTCTCTTTTTCCAAGTATCAGTTAAATAGAAATAAACCAAATCACCAAATAATAGTACCAGCAGTGATAATAAAATGTAAGAAAAATAAAAGGCACATGACACCAAAATTTTTACGTGAAAAATTCAAATTGAGAAAAATCACGGGACCTAGTTCAGTTAAAAATCTCCACTATCACAATAATGGGAATACACATGTCACCCGAAGTATTCGAGTGACAACAATATCACCAATACCAACCAAGCCAATCTGTTACAAAATTACTCTAAAAAACTATAACTGTCAAAGGAATGGGTTTGGAAAGGGGTTACTAAACAAAAAGAAAATCTGAAATCTGAATCGGTAGATGAGTAAAGCTTGACGAGAGGATCGCGTGGGTAAAATTTCGTCTCAATCGGGTTTCGAATCACCCTCCAATAAAGACCTTAAAGTTTCTCTCTCTAGCTCTTTCTCTCTCTTAGTTTTTCTTCCAACAGTGGCGGCTGGCTTTTTTTTTGTACTCACACAAGGACTGGAGAATTATCTCATGCGGTTGCTCACTTTTCTTTTTAAGTCAAACTTGACTTAAACCTAAAAGTGTTTGGTTTTGTGGTTTGGCCTATAAATGGGCTGGCCCACAAACCCAACAATCTCCTCCTCCAACTCATTTGGGGGATTCCACCAAACCTGATTCTTGTTTGCAAAACAAGAGTTTCTCCTTAGGCAATGCTTTGATAAACATGTCAGCACCATTATCATTTATATGCACCTTCTCAAGTGTCAAAAAATTGGAATCCAGTACTTCCCGAATCCAATGATACCTTACATCAATGTGTTTTGATCGAGAGTGGAATGTAGAGTTCTTATACAAATGAATAGCGCTCTGACTGTTACAGTAAAGACTATACTTCTCTTGTTTCATACCCAATTTTTGAAGGAATTTTTGCAACCAAAGAGTCTCCTTGCATGCTTCAGTGGTTGCGATGTACTCCGCCTCCGTACTAGAAAAGGCAATATACTTCTGTGATTTACTTTACCATGACACTGTTCCTCCTGCAAAAATCATCAAGTACCCAGTTGTGGATTTCCTATTGTCAAGATCACCTGCCATATCTGCATCATTGTATCCATCTAATATAGTTTTACCATTACCGAAATATAGACACAATCTAGAAGTTTCCTTGAGATACCTGAGAATCCATTTGATAGCATTCCAATGCTCTTTACTAGGATTAGATAGATACCGATTGACTACTCCAACTGCATGAGTAATATCTGGGTTAGTGCAAACCATAGCATACATTAAGTTACCAACAGCTAAAGTATAAGGAACTTTCTTCATGTCTTCTTTATCTTTATCACTTGTAGGACACTGCTTGATATTCAATTTAAATTGACCTGCAAGTAGAATTGAGACTTCCTTAGCCTTGCTCATATTAAATTTGTTGAATACTTTCTCAATGTATTTTTCTTGAGACAACCAGAGCTTCCTATTTTGCCTATCACGTGAGATTTTCATCCCCAGTATCTGTCTAACTGGACCCAAATCCTTCATTGCAATAACTCCTTTTTCAACCTGTCAATTTTTATAGTATCACGGCCAACAATCAAGATGTTATCAACATATAGTAAGAAAATAACAAAATCACCATCTGAAAAATTTTTCACATAAACACAGTGATCAGATGTAGTCCTGTGGTACCTATCGTCTGTCATGAAGGAGTCAAATTTCTTATACCATTGTCTCGGTGCCTGTTTCAATCCATACAAACTCTTCTTGAGACGGCATACAAGATTTTTCTTGCCACTTTTTTTGAACCCCTCCGATTGTTCCATGTAGATCTCTTCTTCCAAGTCGTCATGCAGGAAGGTTGTCTTCACATCAAGTTGTTTAATCTCCAAATTCAAGCTGGTTGCAATACCAAAAATAACTTGAATTGATGACATTTTTACCACAGGAGAGAAGATTTCTTCAAAATCTATACCCTTCTTTTGACTAAATCCCTTCACAACCAATCTTGCTTTGTACTTTGGTTGTGAACTGTGCTCCTGAGTTTTCAACCTGTAGACCCATTCATTCTTTAGAACTCTTTTGCCCTTAAGCAGTTTCACTAATTCATAAAGTGTGATTCTCATGCAGGGACACAATCTTCTCTTGCATGGCTCGCAACCAATTTTCTTTATTCTCATGTTTTAAAGCCTTATAGTAGAACTCTGGCTCTCCTCCATCTGTTAACAACAAATATTCATGAGAATTATATCTGCTAGAAGGTTTCCTCTCTCTGATAGATCTCCTAATCTCATCCTGCGGTAGTGGTGGTGGAGTAGGTGGTGCTTCATGCTCAGGTTCATTAGCAGTAGGATTATCACCATTATTAACATCCTCTCTCTACTCTGTCTCAGCTCCCCCTTGATTAAAATCAACAGGTACTGGAATTGGATTTGGATCTGAATTTGAGCTAGCAGGAATATCATATGAAAATTTTGAGTTATCACCTTTATCAATGTCTTCAATGGTTTGATCTTCAAAGAAGACAACATCTCTGCTCCTGATCACCTTCTTCTCAATAGAATCATATAACCTGTAACCAAAATCTTCATGTTCATAACCCAAGAAAATGCATTGTTTTGATTTTATATCAAGTTTTGACCTCTCATCTTTGAACCCAAGAAAATGCATTACTTTGATTTTATATCAAATTTTGACCTCTCATCTTTGGGAATATGAACAAATGTCCGGTAACCAAAAATTCTCAAGCGCTTAAAGGGCACATTTTTTTCCGTCCATACCCTCTCTGGGATATCACCATCCCCTAAGGCGAACCAAAGGAGTTAGCGGACTGCCTGCCCAACTCTCGCCAGGACTAACGGTTCAGTTTACATCGATCTAATACGTTCCGGAACATACAAACACGCGTAAACAAGTCAAAATCGCAAAATAAAAAAAAATGAAAATCGGAGCAGAAGATGAACAGTACCGGCCACGTCAGAATCAGGCCGGAATCTGATCGGATACTGGCCAGAGAGCAAGGCCGGATTTTCCTAAAATTTCAGGGCAATCCGGCCGCTAATCCGGCTAGTTTCTGGCCGGATTTGACCCTGTTTTTCCGGCCAAAAATTTTTTCGTTCGCCGTTTGAAATCCGAATCGGTCCGAAATCCAACCAGATATCAATCCAACATATACACATTGAAATTCAACATTTACAAGCCAAAATAACATACAAAAGTTATCCCACAAATATATACATGTACAATTCAAAGTTTACAACCCAACAAAGGGGTTGGATCAAAATGTATTTAGGGTTTTGTCCAAAAGGAGCTATTCAAAATACATATGCACATAAGCTCATTTCGGCAATCCATAATCATCTCCTTTCCAAAAGTATTCAATTTCCTGTAAGGAAAACAAACGGAATAGAGTGAGCTTACGCCCAGTGAGCTACTATCAAATAAGCAGCAAAGTTCATATAAGCATAAACCTTTCATTCCAATTACTCTAGTAAAAAGTAAACCAAGTTGGTAAAAGGATACAGACGGCTCTCAAGAGCCCCTTTCCTCGCTTACATTCTTGATCGGACCTCATTGACCCTCCGTCAATATTTAAGAGTAACCAACCGTAGACTTCACTTTACTTTCATTCCTTCCACCCAACATACCCCTACCGGGCCCGAACTCCAAACAGTAGAAATTTGGTAATACTTGAGTATACCGGAATCAAGAGTCTCACTACTACAAGATTCCATATAACAGTCCCCATGGCTCGTCAATTTTCACGACCAATCCCTCGCCGGCTCGATCCAATCGACTACCAATGAGGTTGAGCTCAGTAGTATCAGTAATGGTCGTTAGATACTCGTCCAAGCGACACCCAATTCATGAATTAAATTTAGTATTTCATGTATCATTCAATCATTACAGTGAAACAGTAGACAATCATATGAGATACCAAATGGGTGAGGGCGATCAAGTACACCCTCACTTATTCAATTTTCAACCGAGAAAATAAGCTTTTAAGACATCAAGTTCACATATACCAAAGCCACATTGTAAACAACAAGTGAGTAGTACACTCACCAATCAAGCAAATGATATTTCATGCACTTCCGCCTAAGAGTGTCTTGCACCACCGTCACGTCCTAACATTTTCAAATAAACACAATAAAACTCGATTACAAGTCATAAATCAATTCCAAATACTATCAAAATAGGGCTCCATAAGAATGCATAAACACTAGAGTAAACTAGGGAAATCCGGAAATGGAATTAAACTCTATTCCAAAAAAATAGTTTTTGACATCATTTTACGGTTTTGATGCCATTGGCACTATGAGTATCGGATGGAGGTGCAAGACCCACTGTTTCGAAGCTAAGAGATAGGGCTACAATGTTATAGAAGGTCACTCAGTCCAGTTCAAAGTGTAACTAGGTAAAAAATGCAGGATACTAAACCAGAACCGGAAAAACAGGTGAACAAACCGTATTCTGGTTAACGAACCGTAATTCAGTCTACCTAAGTCCAAATCAAGTGATTCCAAAGCCATCCGAACACTAAGACATCAGGCTATATTTCTTCAGAAGACCTCAACAACCAAATCAATCATATTCCCAATCAAATTAGCCAATTACAGAAGCACATCTCAAGTTCGAATAGAAACAGGGCAGCAAGGGTATTTTGGTCTTTTCACAAGCTACGCTACTCCGAATGAGCTGAAATTTTGTAGGAAACTCTAAAATATCATTCCCTACAACTTTCATGTTTTAACCCAAGGCTAATTCGGCCTCTAACTATGATGAACAGTGCCGGTCAGAATTAAGGGAAATGAAACCCTAACTTTCAAATTTTCTTTCCAAAACAGAAATTTTCTGCAATTAACCACCATTCACACACTAAGGCTTCATTCTAAATCATTTCCAATCATCATACATGGCCACACCACATTAATCATAGGAAGACAGAAAAATCACAAATAATTATAAAACTTTACCAAATTCAACCAAAATCAAGATATAATCCACAAAATTAACTCTTAAACTATCACAAGTCATGAATTAAACATCATTAGATGGAGGAGAGGGGTTCCTTAACTACTCACCTTAGCAATACAAGAGAGGGAGCTACAAATCACCTTAGCTTTCCAAACAACTCCACTAAACACCTCACAATCACTCACTTAAGGTTTTCTATGGAACAAAAGCAAGATTAAATGGTTGATTTGGTAGATTTGAGCAAGATTGAAGCAAAAACTTGAAGAGTTTTCTTTCTTTCTTTCTTGGAGAGGGCCGACTATGAGCTTGCAAATTTGGAGTGAATTTTGGTCAATTTTTTAGTTATTTTAATAAAAGGGTAAAAGTGTGAATAGTAGTCAAAAGTAAAAACAAATCATATGGTGACACTTGTCACCCTATTTAATGCATCTCTATCTCTTTGTTTCCTCTCACACCAATCCAAAAAGTAACATCTAATTATCTTATAACACCCGGTAATTTAAACCCAATATCCAAAACTTAACCTAGTTGGCCGAATTTTTCCGAACTTTCCGCACTAGCGAGTCCCACGTCCGGTATACGCTCTTAATTTCTCAAAACCTACCCGATACTAGAAAAATCATTTAAAAACTATATTTACTCATAAAAATTATCAGGAAAATTTTCCTAATAAAGAAAATACAGAAAACATGCCATTAACGAGAAAAATCCTGGAAAAATGAGAAAATTACGGGTTCTCACATTTTCTGCCTAAAGTTATTTCTCCATCCATGATCTCACATATAACCTTGGAACCCTCTAATGCCCATCAATCAACGAAGCCACCAGCTAGCTGTCTTGAGGGTTATCATAGTTAGAGGAATTTGTAGATAATTGAAGAAGACAGGATAGATATGATCAGCTATCCTCAATTACCTTCAATTAAGTATAAACATTTATGGTATTGGTAAATTTGACTGTGAATTGAGGTCTGCAGTAGTTCTTATTTATAGTATGGCTGTTGGCGGCACTTGTTAACAGAGGCCTTAGGTGCTAATTTTTTGGAAGACTGAAATTAATTCGGAAAACTGTCTAAATACAAGGTAGGCAATATATGAGCATTTGGCCATTTACATGGTAAATTATGTATATCATATGTAACTTAGGTCTACCAATGAACAGCCAAAGTACTTGTTAAAAAAATTCTTTTACTATTAATATCGAAATAAATTTGTGCCATGAAGCAACCTTAATATACAACAACATGCTTATGAGATGAGTTTCGAATAATAAAAAGTCTTCAAAACTCACAAAGAAGTTGACAACCCAAATTATTTGGCACCTGCTTACGACAAAGCTTTGGACATCTAATTACAAAATTGAGGCTTGGACCCTTAGCCATGGAATTTAAAGACGGTAACCTTACCCACCACGACTAACTTTAAGTTCCAAGGTTCAAGGCATAAAGTCAACGTGTTCAACCATTTTGATCGAGTTCAACTGATTAGCCTTTTGTGCATTCCATTGTTCAATTGTTTGAACTATGTCTATCAGGTCATGCCAACCTCCTTTTTTTTTTTTTTTTTTTTTTTTAATTCTTCAAGTTTAGAGCCCTGGAAGAATGCATCTCTTCAAAAATTAATGAACAACATCAACGAATTAACCAGTGAATTTGGCTTATCTCCAGTGGATTATCTCTCAATTTTTCATAATGTACATCTAGATGTACATGTGTTTTTATTTACTAGGAAGGGACATGATTATTTTAACTTTGACTAATTCTAACCTTTATTAATAAATGAAAATACGTGTGATGCATGCAGGTGAACATTGCGAGAAACCATATAGGAGTATATTGTTATTCCAATAATTGAACAATATAGAGAAGTAAATTCTCAAAAAGTGTGGAATTTTTAAAAATTTTCTTGAAGGGTGATATTTTCAAAATTATTCCCTAAATTTGAGAAAAAAAACATTTAATGAATGTAATGTTTTCTTAAAAGTCTCATTTCAAAAACAACGCATTCAGTGAATATATATTTTATAAAACTCGTTTGCTGAAACGTTTTTTCAAAACTTTTAACCATTTAGGAACTTTTCTCCAATACTACCAGAACTTGAGAATTTTCTCGGTGCAATGGAGCATGAATATGAAATTGACTCCACACTTTCTTTGGAGGATAAAATATCTACAAATTTCAAGCTGATTGGGAAGTTGAAAACCCCTTTGATTGGAAATGAGAGTGAGAGCTGATTGACTAAGGTGTGGGGTATAAGTAGGCCTGTTAACGGTCCGGGTCTAGATCCGGACCCGGCCCGGATCCGTGAAATTATTGCGGGTATGGGTAGGAATTTAATTCCGTTACTCGGACCCGGATCCGGATCCGTTTTGTCAAACAAAAAAAGGGGTCGGATACGAAATGTAGTATTCCGACCCGTATTAGACTCGGATTCGGATATAAATGGATTAATAATTTAAAATATGTATATTTATCAATATAATTTGATTAGGGTGATGTATTTGAGTAAAGTCAATTTGATTTATTTTCTTATTTGATTTTTTTTGTATTAGTTAGAAATTAGGTTACAAATATATTTTTTCTCATTTTTATTAGAATTTGTAAATTTTCATAATTTTTTTCGGATAGACCCTGACCCGGATCCGAGACCCATTGGATTCGGATCCGGAACATAGAGTAGAAGACCCATCGGATAAACGAGTCGAATCCGGATCCAATTTGGTATGCCGGGTCCGGGTCTGGATCTAGATCCGGGTTCGGAATAATGAATTCCAGCCCAGACCCCGCCGTTGACAGGCCTAGGTATAAGTTGGCGTTTACTTTGGGCTAGGAGTTTGACTCCTTTGAAGTCTTTGTCGTCACGGATTGGTTCAAACCTCAGCTTTTAATTGGTGGCCACCCTAACTGCCAATCAGCATTTAAGAACTATTAATTGAAATTCAGTGACATCCACGAGGCAACTCAAAAGTCAAAGGCCCCCCAAAATTGACTTAACAACTAGCATACTGCAGCCATTTAATTCATATAAACCCTACACTAATCCACAAACAAATCATCTATACTGTAAATTTTGTTGTAACTTTATGTATTTCCCCTCTAGCCTTTACTCAAGTTTTGCAGGTTCAAAACTAAGGTAGAATGATGCTAAGAATATTGATTTCAAAGCAATCATTAATATCTGACCCTATGCCTAATTTAACAACAACGATTATCTCATGTTAGTTATTAATTACTTGATTTTTCTATTTTCTAAATTCATTCTACATTAGATTATATTTTCTAATTAAAACAAATCTTCTTAATATGCAGACGAAGTAGAATGTGTAACAAATATTAGTTTATATTATTCAGCAAGAAACTTATTGCATATCTGTCACGTGAACATTTGTTATGCTTTTAGCGTTATTGTTTTGGTGTCTATATTTGTTATTTTAGCATGAAATTTATTCGGATAGTATATACATTGGACCGTACAGTTGCCATTGACAATTGTAGAACTGCTCCTGTTTTTTTGACACTGCACTGTCTTCTGCGGATTACTCCATCATTGTGTGCGTGTGTGTGCGTCACACTGACACCAAGATGTTTGACAAAGAACGTTGATTTTGATACTCGAGACAAGAAAGGGTCAACTCCTATTATTACACTTAGTAATGATGTGATATTTATACTCAGGGTCTCTTCTCCTCTGTGATGCATTGCTGATGCTTTGACATTTTTTGTCACCAGTTAAGATGATGTCTTCCCTTATTTCAACTGAGTCCCGTTTGATGGCTACATAAATTCAGTAGATAAGTAGTCCCCATTAAACTTTAGTGGTTTGCGTTTCTCATGGTATATTTCTGTCATTGGAGTCAAATCTTTCTAAAGTCAAAATTTAACTTTTATCGAGTCATTTGGCGGTGATTTTCACGGTTATCTGAAAGCGAAGTATGCAGCCCGAGCATTATTTGACAAGAACTTCTTTTCTTGTTTGTTTTCAGCTGGTTCTTATCTATAGTTGGCTTTTCTGGGCTGGCTGGATCTTGATTCTTTCCCAAAACTGTCATCTTTGCTACTTGCCATTTAATGCTAGCTGCTCGGTTTTAACTCGTCTCCAGGATTCTGCTTTTGGGATTTTGAACATTTTCTGGCCAATCAAAATTCTGTAAGTATTATTAATCCTTCCTCTCTGATTGGCCTTCGGAAATATCCAAACTATATTCTTCATCATGTATTTGCCTCTGTTTGATATTCCCGAATTTCAACTTCTTGATGTAGTCATGGGAAAGTGGGAATCTCTGTCCATCAAAGTGGCCTTCTTCTTTTCTAGCCTGCTGTTGCTGCTTGAAGCATGTATGGCCCATCCTCTGAATGTGGGCAGGCTGAATCTGGGATTTCAGGGGGCGCAAATGGACTGGATAGACAGTAATGGCTTGATTCTTCTTTCCAACGATACGACTTTCGCATTTGGTTTCAATTCCCCACCAAATGTCACTATGTCTCAACTTGTGGTTATTCACAAGGGCAGCTCATCGATCATTTGGTCTGCTAATAGAGGCAATCCAATTCAAAGTTCAGATTTCTTCATATTCGATACAAAGGGGAATGCTTACTTGCAAAGTGGGGGAATCACTATTTGGTCCACAGATACGGCTAACAAAGGAGTTGTAGCAATGGAATTGCGGGATTCAGGGAATTTGGTACTTGTTGGCAATGACAGCAGTATAATATGGCAGAGCTTTAGCCATCCCACTGATACCCTTGTGTCGAATCAGGAGTTCACTGAAGGAATGAAACTTGTAAGCAGTCCCAACTCCGATAATTTGAGCTACTCTCTTGAGATAAAGTCTAGAGATATAATTCTATCAGCGCTTTATCAGTTCCCACAGCCTTATTGGACCATGGGAATGGATGCCAGAAGAATCACTAACTCAGATGGGGGGGATGTGGTATCTGCAACTCTTGATGGCAATTCTTGGAAGTTTTATAATCAAGATAAAGTGTTACTTTGGCATTTTGTTTTCTCTTATAATCATGATGAAAATGCCACATGGGTGGCAGTTTTGGGAAATGAAGGTTTCATCACTTTCAGCCTTCTTCAGGGTGATGGTTCCATTAGTGCCTCCTCGATACAAATACCACAAGATCTGTGCAGTAGACCTGCAGCTTGCGATCCATATTTTGTTTGTAACATCGGAGGCAAATGCCTATGCCCTTCAGCCCTTCCTTCTTGCCCAAAAGGTAGTGTCTCATTCTGCGATAGGTCACAGGACTCTGTGGAGCTTGTTGATGCAGGGGATAGTCTTAGTTACTTTGCTCTTGGTTATATTCCACCCTCTTCTAAAACAGACTTACATGGCTGCAAAGCCTCTTGCCAAGGAAACTGCTCTTGTGCTGCTATGTTCTTTGACGACTCAGGAAACTGTTTTTTGTTTGATCAGATAGGAAGCTTGCAGCACTCCAGTAACGGTCGTCAATATGCTGCTTATATTAAGGTCTTGACCAATGCAAATGGTGGGGCAAATCAAGGAGGTGGTGGAATTAACAAAACACGACTTGTGATTGTCATCGTGATTGTGATCTCAAGTGTGCTCGTTATTCTAGGTCTCCTTTATGCAGGTTATCAGTACCACCAGACGAAAAACAAGGCATTGCCTGAATCCCCTAGAGAGTCTTCGGAGGAGGAAATTTTTTTGGAAAATTTATCGGGAATGCCAGTTCGTTTTAGCTACAATGATCTTCAGACTGCAACTGATAACTTCAGCAAGAAGCTTGGTCAAGGTGGTTTTGGTTCAGTTTATTGGGGGATTCTCCCTGATGGAACTAAATTGGCTGTGAAGAAATTGGAAGGCATTGGACAAGGGAGGAAAGAATTTCGAGCTGAAGTTAGTATTATTGGGAGCATTCATCATCTTCATTTGGTCAGGCTTAAAGGCTTTTGTGCTGAAGGAAATGACCGTCTTCTTGTGTACGAGTACATGGGAAATGGATCTCTTGATAGATGGCTTTTCCAGAAGAATAAAAGGGAATTCGTGTTGGATTGGGAAACTAGATACAGCATTGCACTTGGAACAGCTAAAGGTCTGGCTTACCTCCATGAAGATTGTGTAGTGAAGATCGTTCACTGTGATATAAAGCCTGAGAATGTTCTTCTCGATGACCACTTTCTGGCAAAAGTCTCAGATTTTGGTCTTGCTAAGCTTATGACTCGAGAGGAGAGCAATGTTTTCACCACAATAAGGGGAACAAGGGGGTATCTTGCACCAGAATGGATCACAAACCGCGCCATATCAGAGAAGAGCGATGTTTACAGTTATGGCCTAGTGCTGCTTGAGATAATTGGGGGTCGAAAGGCCTTCGTTCCGTCAGAGTTCTCAGAGAAATCCCATTTTCCATCATATGCTTTTAAAATGTTCAAAGATGGAAAACTGAACGACATCATTGATGCAAGTTTAAAGATAGATGAAAAAGATGAGAGAGTTTCTACAGCAATTAAAGTTGCTTTGTGGTGCATACAGGATGAAATGTCCCTAAGACCATCAATGGCCAAGGTAGTTCAGATGCTGGAAGGAATCTGCCCTGTCCCTCCACCACCACCTTCTTCCCAGCTAGGGTCACGACTTTATGCAGGTTTCTTCAATTCAATGAGCGTTGAGGGCGCTGGTGCCTTACCGGGGTCTCCAAAGAGCAACAATGATGCTTATCTTTCGGCTGTTAGGCTTTCAGGGCCAAGATAGCGTCCACAGAAGATGCAACGATTTCATTCAAATTGAGACCACTAGTCGAAGAGCATTCATATGTATGCACTGTCATGCTTTTCTTCCTTGTACATTCATTAGGTTTTGTTTATATTTTGAAGGCAGACTTTTTGCTCTTCTAGCATTCAGTAATATTGATATGCTGTTTGCACATGCTTACTTGCTCTGCGGATCCACCAAACATATCTTAAAGATTGTATACATGATTGGATTGACAAAAATTGTTCTGTGGCTGCAGTCACCCTTTTTTCTGGAACTAGGAAAATGCATGTGAAGATGAGTAATTCTTTTTAACCTTAATGTTTTGAATATTTGAAATAAACAAATTGATAATTGATTTCATGTTAAGCAAAGAAAATCAAAGTCATGACGTAAATGGGTGCTCAAAGTTGGACTGATTCTATGATATAGTTCTAAGAATAATCAAGAAAAGAAAGAAATCCCCTGCCAACTATGGCCATAGCTTGTGGAGAAAAGATGCAATTCACAAAGTCGTTACTAAGCCATCAAATTTCAAATTCTAAAGCAAAAAGAGTGAACTAAATTTTGCAAAGTCTTAGTCTACTAATAACAAAGTTGGTAGAAAAGATGAAAAGTTAGGATTAATTTTATATACACCGACAGTGCATACACTTGTAATATTAATGCATGTCATATATGCAAATATTAAAGTTTAAATTCAAATTGAAATTAAGCAACACGCATCCCTACTCGCAAATGTATACAATGCCTATATATACAAGATTAACCTAAAAAGTTATATGGTATACGAACTTTATAAATTTCTTTATTTGTCAAAGCATGTTTGTTTGGTTTCAGTTCAATCTTCTTATTACTTATTACTTTCTTTCTACATATTTACTCATTCCTTATTTTCCATTTTTTTTGGTTCATTGTCTATTTTTGAGTGTGAATAATATGAGAAAATTGTCAAAATGGTCCCTCACATTTGTAAAAAGTCTTTTTTTGGTCCCTTATTTATGAAAAGATGCGAAATGCTCCCTCACATTTGTAAATATTCCTTTTTTGATCCCTCACATATGAAAAGGTGCAAAATGATCCCTCACATTTGTAAAAAAAAAATCCTTTTTTGGTCCTTCACATTATTAAAATTTAAAATAAATATAATTTATTAAAAGTTTAATTGTATAATTTATTTGACATAATTAAAATATATTTAGGGTTAATTATAAAAATTTCTCCTAAGGTTTAACCAGTTTTTTACTTATCCTCTAACGTAATTTTTTCTTACTTTACCCCCTAAATTGTTCATCAACTCTAACATTGGGTCACAAAAATATCAAAAAGACATTGATACCCCTAAGGGTTTATTATAGTAAATCCCCTTAAGGTATAGCTATTTTGCACTTTACCCTCTAATATCATTTTTCTCTTAAATGTCCCTAAAATCGTTCAAGACAAAAAAGTTTAAAAAAATCAATATCCCTAACATAATAATAAAAATTATTATATATTCATGGATATAGGTCTTGTTAAATTTTATCCCCATAATTACAAGTTTTTAGATAAAGAAAAATGTCTTGCTCATCTCATTTGATCGGGGAAAAATATTAGTGCAAAACCAAACTATAAAAATATTATTAAAGTCTATAAATGGGTTTGTTTGGATTAGAAACTATTTGGAAATTTTTTCAAAATAATAGCCTTTTTTGCAATTTGATATTTGTGAGATAAAAAAGTGATCAAAAAATAAAAAAGATGATTTAAAAATATGTTTAGATGCAATAAAAAATTTTAGAAAAATTTAGCAATCCAGATAAATTCTCAATAGTATCTAAGCATGATATATTAAAAGAACAACTTTGAAAACTTTGAACTCCAAATCTACCATGTTTCTCGTTTTTTATTATTAACAAAAAAAAAAGAAGAAGAATATACTCCCATATAAAAACAATCTAGTTATTAAAAGAAAAGTTTAGCCATGCTCCCATGTTTTTGATCCAAGAACAACTGCAGATGCAGAGAGTAGTAGCACTGCTTAAAAGGTGAGGAAGGGTTTAGCTGGTTATAATATCAAAGAAAATTAAGATTGAAATCCCCGATCGCAAAAGAAAGCCAAAACCAGAAGAACCAGGTCTTGATTTCGAAGAGGAGAATTTACTTTTGAATGTGTTCACATCAAGGGTAAAAAGGCATGCATTTGGTGTATGATCCTACTTAGAGACCCACAGTTGAGGGACTATTGAGCAATCCCTTCGTCGTCAGACACCAGGACGCAGATGTACAAAACTTGGCAGATGTTATTGGAGGGTAATAGATTTCCTTGGAAACCAATTGTTCATTTCTCTATCTGTCTTTTTCACTAGCAAGTAATTACTAGCTTCTTCGTGAAGATTTCTTAGTAGTGTTTGATCAGTTTCTAGATAAATTTATATCTAGTAGCTAAAGATTTTGTTATTGTGCTTCTTCAAGCAATTAGCAAACTGAATTGGTAACAGGAGTAGTACTATAGTAATCTTAGACGAAAATCTTAGATGAATAGTACTAGTAGAGAGTAATTCTTGATAGATACTATATAGTATTTTGTTTTGATTATCATGCATTAGGGAAATCGATGAAGTTTAGCATTTCAGAAGTTGGTATAAACAAATTAGTTTTCTAAGAACTTTAAAAGTGGTTAAAAGGGGTTAGCGTGTTGCATCTTGATGCTTAGTTTCTTTTCCCTGAATATGTGATCTTCTCCATATCATGAAAGTTTATTTCATTAAAGATCTAGCACAAAGGTAATGAAGATAAAGGAATCAAAAAGGTTGTAGCACCTCAACCTTCGTGTCTCAATCATATGCCACATTCTTTAGCAACAGCTTTGGCAATGTTAACATTGTCACCAGCTTTTTTTTTTTTGTACATTAATTCCTACTTTCAAACACATTTTTGTTGCATCATTGACTCCTAAGCAGATAGGATTCTTAATATCAACTATTGCATAATGTCGTTTTCTAAGAACCATTGCTGATGTTCTTAAAAGCCAAACAAAGCATACGCAAAGCTTCACTAGCAAATCCATGGAGGACATCAAAAACAACTCTTGCTAGTTTTTCAATCAAATCAACTAGTTCTCCATTGCTCTCAATAATCATGTCACACATTTGAGTATTATTTGAGATGCATCTTTACAGAATGCTTGCGTTTTACCATTTAGAAGGGCACACATGACATTTTTTCTTTCCTAAATTAAAAGGTACAACCTTTACTAGTTTGAAATACTATAATCAAAATCACTGGCTAATAGGTTGTCGAGTTTGTACAATAATAAATATCTGTTCAAATAGAATACAAATTCTGTATCTAGTGGTAAGTAGGGTTGAATCCACAGGGACTGAAAGAACTTAGTTCCTTCTAGAGTTCAAGATATGGGGGATTTTATAAAAAGGACAATAAACCATACTGCTTGGATATAATAAATAGCTAAAAGTTAAATGGCAAATTATTAAGACTCAAACAATATTGGACAAGCTCTAACCAAGAAGCAATTTCGAAAATGGTTCTCCTAATTGATAATTGATGCAAGAATAATTCCACTTATAAACTGAAAAACAAGTTATAACTGCCAAACAAGCGATGACAGTCAATTTCTCCTTAAATTATCAATAGCCAAGGCTAATTGCGAAATAAGTCTAGGTATGGTCTTAGAGTTCAATTTTCCCACTGGTTTGAGAATTAGAAAAACTCTGTTCTAACCAAACAATATGCTATGAGGGTTGTTTCAAATTAACCCATATATTTTCCTGACACAAATCCAATTATGTCAGTTACCACTAATTTAGAATAATTAAATAATTATGGATTTAATTACTCTAATTGGTTTCAGATTATTGAATTAGTCTAAAATCCGGACCTAGGATAATTGAGTAATACAACAACCATAAGAACATAAACAGAAAATATACAAATACCAGAAAATAATAGGAAAAGTAAAATCAGTTCGATCTCACAATTTAAGTTGAACCAAATTCTCCGTTGTTCTTTGACTAGAAAAAGAGATTTAGTTCATCTCTGTTCAAATACTCTAACGTGAAATTGCAAAATTAATCCGAGCATCCTTCAATGGATTGAGAGACTAGTATGTGATGGAAGAAAGAAAAGCAAAAGCGAGTCTGTCTCCTCTTTGTTGCAGCCGACCTCTCCTAAGAAAACAAAAGATAAGTCAAGAGACCTAGTGTCAATTGACTTCTTCCTATGACTAATCAGCTGCAACCAAAAAGAAAGGAAATCTACTAATTGGTAACTTTCTTATTCTTATTAAACCACTATTGTCAATTCAAATCAAACAATCAACTGATGAAATATTTGCAGCCCTACGTTGCACTTCCAATTGTCAGTTGGATATCACGCATTATTCCCGAATTTCCTGGAGACGCTAAGTCTTGAGTAGAATGCGGCCGCGTCAAATAGCAAATGTAGTGAGGAAGAATTTGCACCTTTTTACCACTCTTTGTTCCAACTCCCTGCGATTAGCACAAATTTCCAAAAGTGAATAGAATCCACTAATTAATACACATTTGGTAAGATAATAAGAGGGAAAGAATTGTAAAATTAATGAAAAAATTACGATCTATCAATTCTTCCCACACCTAGACCATGCTTGTCCTCAAGCATGAGAACAACAAACTAGCACCAACTTCCAACAATGGTTATCACTCCATCTGCCTATTGCCAAAATATCATGAAAACACACATCAAGCATCAATGGCCAAGGAACAAGGAATATCTCCTCAGTTAGCTTCTAAGCCATAGACTTCTCCAATTTATAGCTAACTAATCTAAGAAGAGAGAATGTGTGATCAACATTTAACAGCAAATGGTTTAACTATTAATCAAAATCTCAACATTAAACCCATGGATCGGTGAACTATTTTAGTCATTGCATACTTACACAATTTTCACAACTCTCTCTCTCTCTTTTTATTTGTTTTTCATTTTTTTAATTGAACATATTTAATCTTTAGCCATTAAAGCCTTTTGACATGAATTCTAACATTTGTCAGATGAATGAACCTAGTTACTCAACTCCCATCGCTATAAGATCACGTACTCATAGGTATCACTACTTTTTGACGCGAGTATCGATACTTTTGATGAGGATCCCCGGTTACTAGGTAGTGATAACCAGCGGAGTACTATCAACATTATTCATAACCAGACAACCAAATAACTCAAGAAATCACATAAAGTAACACCAGCTTGCTTCATTTTCTCAAACATAATTTTAGACATTCACCAAAGAGATATTTCTGGACTTAACCATATTGCACTTGATACACTCTCATCACTAAGACTTGGCAATAGGAAAATTAGAATCAGCCAACCATTGTCAATCCTTGGTAATCATAGAAATGCTAACCAATAATAAAAGTAAAAAATAAAAGGAAAACATAAAAATAATAAAAAAAAAAGGAAAAAAACCTTAAAAAGAACAATACCAACTGTACCACAGCTCCTCCCTACACCTGAATCTAATATTGTCCTCAATGGAAGCCATAACGTAAAAAAAAATAACCAGGACAACGAAACTTCCTTGAACATGTGGTGGAGGGTCTGGAGCAGCTATAGAATAGGTGGGAATGGCGGTGTGAAGCCAACGTGGCAGAAGTAGGCTGTCAAATTTTGGGACATCTGGGCCACCTGATCAACAATATTAGTCACCTGCCCGTTCATATGGTGGACCTGTGCTTGAAAGTGTTGCCACTCAGCATTAGATGATGGCGGTGGAGGAGGCACAGAAGTAGAAGGTCTAGCCGCGTCATCGGCCACTTTAGAAGCAGAAGAGGGACCTGCACGTGTAGAAGAGCGCTGGCCTAGTGCTCGAATGGGCCCTGGGAGTGTAAATCAAAATATACCATCAATATCCTCTACAATTCCCATTTTTTCTAGACAAACCACATCTAAAAATTTCATGTCACAGGCCAAATATAGATCATGGCTCTGAAGATTAAGAACTTCTAAATGAACTGTCAAGTGTGTGATATACGACCCAAGAATCAACGGATTATTTTTTTTGGCCAAGACTATCTTAAACTGAGAAGCTAGCCAACAATCCAAATTCACCTTAACATTCTGCTTCATACACCAAATAAAGAAGAACTCGGGCCTAAAAAATGTACTGGAACTATCTTTTCTACCCGAGTAACTATAGATTGAAAATCACTAAACATAATGAGAACTTGGATTCTTGAGATAAGAACTCTTAGACCTGCTAAGATCATAACGGTTCCTGTCGACTGATATTTCCCTCCAAATATCGGGATAATGAGAGAAAAATGGTTCTATGTAGTCACAAGCACTCTCAGTGTACTCTCTAGATTTAGCATACTATCGATCAATTAACCCAAAGGCTAAATTGAACTCAGTAATGGAGAAACTGAACTCCTGACCAATTAAACGAAATCAAATTACATTCGGGGTAGTGACAATATATCCCGCGGGCAATTCGAACTCAAAAGTAGCATAAAACTCTCTAACTAGTTCAACAAAAGTAGGCAATAAATTTCAGCAAAAGATCTCCACCCAATGGCTGAAAACATCCACTTAATCTCATCCCGAATGCCCAAGGCACCCATGATAAGCTTGTTAAGGCATTTACAAAGGATAATTCGTCGCTCACAATACATAGCGTATCTTTGTTTATCGGTGGCTTTAGTGAAATTCAAATGACCCCCAAAGTGCGAGAGTGTAGAAACATGGACATCCTTACCCCTACCTAGATGTGTCCTTACACCTAAAGAAGACGGATGGTTGGTAGATTCATTCACAGGGATGATAGGTTGGGGTATAGTAGACTAAACTTTAGGAGTTTTATTTTTAGAAGTGGACTTTTGCTTAACTATTGTCTCTACCAAGCAACTTAATCAAACGACTACCCAATCAAGGTAGCATTTAACCAATACTCATGTTATCAAGCACCCAAGCCAGGTACCTCACAATGAACCGAAGACCCGCCAAAAATATCAATCAAGCAAACTAGATCTATCAGCCATGTCCATCAAATCAGCAATTAATTCAATAAGCATTGTCGTTGCTTAATTGAACATATAAATGCGCAATTCGCCCAACCACAAATTCAGTAGAGGCTCAAATATTTCAGCAATTTAAATCAACGGTCAAATGGCACCAAGAATTCAGCAAAATAATGTAGCAGGGACCCGTAAACCGATATTTAACACAGAACCCAAAATCTTTGCCCAATTCAGTCTAGAAATCTATTCCAGAAGTAGTACTCCCAAAAATAAGTAATTGACTCTAGCAAGTCAGCTAAGTAATTGGGAAAACTAAATACCTCCTTTTACTCAAACCAATATTAGAGATGCCAAGCAAACAGCGAGATTGGAGATGGCTGTGGGTGGTGGTAGCGCGCGACGAACGATCGGAGAGAGAGAGGTGGAGCGCCGGCCAAGCAGCGACGACAACACAGTAGTGGCGATGGGGCGGCGTGATGGTGATGAGGATAACAGTGGCAACCAATGAGCGAAGGGGGCGGCGCGTGGCGAATGATCGAAGAGAGAGAGGCGGAGTGCCGACTAAGCAACGGCAACAAGACGACGGTAGCGATGGCGTGGCGTGCAGAGGCGGTGGTAGTGTGGGTTTCAGCTGAAAGGAGAGAAAAGGGAAAGAAGGAAGAAGGAAAGAAAGAAAAGAGAAAGAAAGAAAGAAAAGGGCAAAAGAAAAAGAAAAAAAATAAAGTGTTTTTGAACCTTTTTTTTTTCACTTACCCTTCCTAGGACATGACTTGGGCACGTCACGAGGGCAGGAACCTGTCTAACAATGGTCTGTTTAGATTGTAAGTTATTTGGGATTATTTGAGATATTTTTACTGTAGCACTTTTTGTGATGTGATGTATGTGAGATAAAAAGATATTGGGAAGATAAAAAGGTGTATTGGAAATTGTAAAGATGATGTAAGCAAATAAAATTGGGAAAATATGAAGCAATCCAAACAAACCCAATGAATTTGTTGAATTGAAAGTTACCAGTACCCTCTAGACGCGGAGATGTTATATCAATCAATTTGCTCCAAAATCGAGGTGGGAGCTCTCCAAGGCGAGTTGGCGTAGGTACATCATGATGGTAAGAATCCTTTTGACGAAGAATTTGAGAATTTGCACATTATCACGTGCCCTATTGATGCGAGCAGGTCATGTCAAGTGAACGTTTACTAATCATCAACAGTAGAAAAGTAAACAACAAAATTGTGAAAATTTTAAGAGAAACATATTGAAACAGATAATATAATTTAACAAACAACTACAATGAATTGGGTTGCTTCTCAAGAAGTGTTTTTCTTTAATATCTTTGACTAGACATTGTCAATCGCGCTTAATGCTCATGAGATGGATTTTCAAGATGCATCATCTCTACCTCTTCTACTGAAAATCTTTCATAATAAAGTTTGAGAATGTGTCTATTGACAACAAAATTTTTCTCGATCTTTAAATTTTGTATTTCTTTTGCACCATAATAGAAAATATTAGTAACAATAAAAGAACCAATCCAATGAGAACGTAATTTACTTGGAAATAACTTAAATCTCAATTGGTAGAGAAGAACTTTCTGGCCAACGACAAAGGCCCTGTTTGGAAGCTTGGTTTTTTACCAAGTTTGTATAAAACTAGTTTTTTAACAACTTTTGCTACAGGAACCCCAAAAAACTTATCAAAGTTTTTAACCTACACACTTAAAATATCCAAAATACAACAAAAAAAAAATTCCCTTCCCCTTTTTTTCTTCTTCCTTCCCCACCACCACCTTTATTGTCGGCTCCGTCACCAATTTCCGGTGCCTGTGCCAGTGTCGGTCTTTTTTTTTTTTCCCCCTTTTTTTCCCTCTCCCCCTCTTCCTCCCCTGCCATCATCCGCTCTTGTCCTTTTTTTTTTTCTCTCTACGTCCGGCGCAGAGGAGGGTGGTGCAGAGGAGGGCAGCGAGGGGGGCAGATGGGGGAAGGGCGGCGGGGGAAGGGGAAAGAGGCACAGGGGGACGGCGTAGAGGGGGACGGCGGGGAGAGAGGGAAGGCGGGAGGAGGGGGAAGGGGCAGAGGGGGGTCGCGAGGGGAGCAGAGGGGGAAGGGGCAGAGGTGGGCGGCAGAAGGGACAGAGGGGGGCGGCACAGATGGGGGCGACGAGGGAGAGGGGGAAGGCGGGGCAGAGGGGGAAGGGGCAGAGGGGGGTGGCGGGAGGTGGAGTTGCTGCTGGGGGTGGCGGAGGTAACGGGGAAGAAGAAGAAGAAGAAGAAAAAGAGAGGAAAGAAAAGAAAAAGGAAAGAAAGAAAAAGAAAAAGAAAGGGAAAGAGAAAAAAAAAAGTTTTTCACCTTACAAAAACTTCTACAAAATTTTTTCAAAAACTTCTACAGTACACTACAGTAAAGTTTTAGACAAACTCCAAAAAAACTCAGGTTCCAAACAGGTTCAAAGATTTTTTTAGAAATTTGCTGATCATGAAAAACTTTATTTTCTCCTTATAGATTTTCGCGTTCTCATAGGTATCGTTTCGGATTTCTTCTAACTCTTGTATCCAAATTCCGATGAACTGTTACTTCTGCTAAATCCATATTGCACAACTTTATTGCCCAAAATGTTCTGTGTTCGAACTCCACTGGCTAGTGGCATGATTTTTCAAATACCAATTGATAGGAAGACATCTTTATAGGTGTCTTGTATGTTATCCGATAGGTCCAAGGCGTGTTCTCCAACCTTTGACTACAATTCTTTGTATCGGGGCACACCATTTTCTCCAAGATAGATTTTATTTCCCTATTTGAGACCTCTGCCTAGCCATAAGTCTATGAATGATACAATGCCGAGATCTTATGAATGACACTATACTTTCAGAATAATGCAGCTATCGTTTTGTTATAGAAGTGTGTTTCCCTGTCACTAATAATGGCTCTTGACATTCCAAGATGTACAAAATATTGGACTTGATAAAATTTGAGACCACTCTCGAATAGTTAGTATGGGTGACTTTAGCTTCTATTCATTTGGAAACATAATCAATAATCAATATTATATAGAGAAAACCAAATGATGTGGGAAAAGGACCTATAAAGTCGATCCCCCAACTATCAAAAATTTCAACAAAAAATATGAAAGTTTGAGACATTTGATCTCTATGGGAAATGTTATCTATTTTTTGACATTTGTTACAAGACTTATGTAGGCATCTTTAAACAGTGAAATTCAGTAGAACCCGCTTGCTAACACCTTACGAGTCATTCTCTTTGGTTTAAAGTGACTTCCACAAGCAAAAGAGTGACAAAAAATTAGAATCAAATAGTATTTATTTTTACTTACACACCTTTGCATTATTTGATCCATACAATACTTCCACAGTTACGGATCGTCTCATATGAAGTATTTGATGTCATTTCCTAGTTTGTCCCTCTTCGGTTTAGGCCAACTTGTAGAAAATTTGTCAGTTATTAGGTAATTGACTAAATCAACATACCAAGACAATTTAGAATTTAGAAAAAATAACTGTTTATCGGGGAAAGTATCTCTCAATGAAACATTCTCCTCTTCAACTAGTATGCGGATCAGATGATCAGCTACTAAATTTTTCGACCATTTTTTATCCTTGATCTCTAAGTCGAACTCTTGTAGAAACAATATCCATCTTATTAGTCTTGGCTTCATGTCTTTTTCTTCAACAAATATCTCAGAATTGCATGATCAGAATATACACTGACGGTAACTCCTAGTACATATGGCATAAATTTCTCTAAAGCAAAGACAACTACTAAAAATTCTTTCTCTATGGTGGAGTAATTCAGTTGAGATCAATTCAAAGTCCTTGATGCATAGTAAATGGTGTGGGTTGTTTTTCTTATTCTTTGCCTCAACACTGCTTCCATTGCATGGTCACTAGCATCACATATGATCTCAAATAGGAGACTCCAATTCAGAGGTTGAAAACCCACACAAAGTTGTGGAAACAATTGCCGCCATTGTCTCCGATTGAGAAAACTCAATTTGCTCGAATCATGAAAAGAAAAGCCAAGACTACAAAGAATGACCAATCGTTTTTCTTGGTCTTGAGATCCGAAAGAAGAAAGCCACAAGAAGATGAAAAAAGAGAAAAGTCAAAAGAAGAAAAACTAAAAGTAGTCCCAATTGTTTGCTATCTATTTCCTCTCTATTTTCTGCTACTTCTACGATGCGGCTTTTTAGAGGAGAAAAAGAAGACTCCTAGTCTCGTTCCATCTCTTTTCTCTTAGGTAATTACCAAAAGGGGAAAAGTTTTCATCTTCCAAAAGTACCCCTGGACGCCGTATTTGCCCCCGGAATAAGGTAGCAGAGTTGAATTATTCTTCCCTTATTGACTGCTGCTAATATTCTTCTCCTGATCACCATCAAATTAGCACCTTTTATGGTTTTGTATTTCACTCCCTGTAACAAATACAAATTTTTAAAAGTGAGTAGAATTTGACAATTAAACCACATCGGGTAAGGTAATAGGAGAAATTAATTATAAAATAAATGATAAAATTGCAACTTATCAATGGGGTTTGAGGGAGACAAAAATTAACGTTGTTTATTAACCTGTTTAATTCTTCTCTAGTATAAGCTTTTGCAAATTTTTCTTGCATAATGTTTTTGCGACAAGTCTACCGGTACTGCGGGAAAACTATACAGGGAAATACAGAGGATGGAAATGCAAGGCACACTTCAGTTACTTCTTATAAGTCATAAATAAACCAAGTATGCGATTGTATATGTTGGCTTGAGGAAGCTTAGAATGCAGCAGCATCAAAAAAATGAAGAGTTTAGTGAAATCAATAAAGAAAATAATATGTTGAAAGATGAAATTAAGGTTTTAATGTACCAACTTAATTGGTTTTCTGGAGGGATTTATATGTAGTAATTCTATATGCTAGTACTGCTTCAGGCGACCAGGTGGTTTTCATTAGTAATCTCAGAATTAGGCAAATAGAAGAGTCATCAAAGGATATAGACAATACTACTGTTTTTTGTTATATACATCTGTCAAAACTTATGCAAGCTCAGTTCGATTAATAAAAGCATCTGGACTTGTTAAGGGCTTTCACATTTATATGGTACGCAATAATGCTCTATTTTCCTTCTCCCATACACTGGTAAACTTGGACAGGTCTTCCGTCCTACTATGGCAACCTAGAAGCGTCGCATCCAATTTTTAGGTCTTATTACTCTCCATCGTTGTAGAGACTCGACTGAAAGCTATAGCCAAGTCTGTTCGTAAACTCAAGTCAAAGGGGAAATATTTAGGAGTTAGTTAAAACTCAGTTTAGAGTCAAGTTTGGCTTTTCATATTGATGGAACAAAAGCTTTCTTTGATTACAACTTTTGGGTATGTTCTAAATTTTTTATGTTTATCTTAAGTGAATTGTTGTAGACCAAAAAAAAAAAAAGAAATTGTTTACCCTACAGATTTCTGTTGTTGTTGAAGGATGACACGATATAGAACAAACTAAATCCAAACAGGCTAAACGGAACTTTAGCCCTGAAAATCAATATATTAGGCTCTGTTTGTTGGATATTTTAATAACAAAAATGTCACATGTTTATTTTGAATTCAAACACAATAAATTACAAATTTTTCAATGAATTTTCAGCTACAAATTTGAAAATTTAAAAGTGTGACATATGTTTTTAAAATGAGATTTATGTCGTGAATTGTGTAACCTATGTAATGATTAGGTTTATAAATTCATTTAGTGAATTTTTACTATTATACAATGCATATAGACCTTTTCAATTTATAGATGAAAATATGAGCTATTTATTCCACTTAATATTGGTATTTTAATACTTCTAATTTCTCAACCTATAATAGAGGTTTCTATCAATCAAGTCTTATACATGTCTTGCTATTTCTAAACAACCTTTTACTTTTTTTTCCTCTCACCACTATTAGAGTTTATAGGGCAAAGAACGATGTTATATGAGGTTTCTATCTTACTCCAATTGTGTAGATTGGAGTAGATTAGAGTAAGGAAAAAGTTGGTTGTTGTATTATGAAGGCAACGTACTGAGACCTATTACATCGAAAGATACTCAGTAAGGGTACGAATTGTCTTAAAAAGAGCGACTTGTCTGCGTCTCAATCCATGTCAAACGTGCTTTAATGGTACAAATTATTTGTATTTTTATATAATATTGATATGAGGTGAATATTTTTAATTTCCTTGTTAACTTTAATTGGCAAAATATTTCTAACCAGTGTGATTATTTTAACCCAAAACCAACACTGTTAATTAGTTTAATTTTGCTTAGCATATTTGTGATGTGGAATGCGTTTTCGATGACTTTTGGGCCACGATGAATCCACGAAAGCATTCGGCCTAGTCGTTAGAGGCTTGGTTAATTAAGTACGAACTGCCAAACTGACAAGGTCGGTTGTTTATGCATAAGGATTGGGCAGCGTTGGGAATAGCATTGAGGAACTTGCTTGGACTTTGAATGTAAAGACCCGGGTCCAAAGATTGGCCCAAAATAATTAACCCAACAGCCATTCCTCTTATTTGAATGTCCTCCTTTTTATTATGTAACCCAAGCACCCAAATCCTTAAATCATTCTTTTACTCTTTCTCTTACCAATGTGTGACATCTCATTCTCTCCACCAATGTGAGATTCTTTATAATACCAACTGTAATGATCCAGGTCCAAGGGCTGACCTAAGTAATTTTTAAAATGAAATGTACTGATCTAAAATAGTTAATCCAAATTACTATTTAGCCCAAGTATCCAAATCCTTAAACCATTCTTTTCCCCTTTCTCTTATCGATGTAGGATGTTTCATTCTCCCCATCTTTAAGACTTTGCGTTCTCACAAAGGAGATCATATCAGAATTCAAACTGTCCCCCCCCCACGAGGTGGCTCGTGTGGACTTAAGAGTCCAACTGTAACGACCTGAGATCACTCTAATACCAAAATGATTAATCCAAATTACTATGTAGTTCCAGCTTCCAAGTCCTTAAACCATTCTTTTCCACTTTCTCTTACCAATGTGGGATACCTGATTGAAGGCTAGCCATTATGTTTTCTTGTGGCTGGAAAAGGTATTTGAAAACTATTAGACACTAGATCAGGGTCTAAACCACACCCAGTGCATCGCAAAAAGTGTAATGCTTTCTTATTTTTTAAAAAATATTAAAAATACAATACTGTATTTGTCTAATTTGGTGATTTACCTTCCAACTCTCAATCCCCATATAAATCTTTTTAGAGTGCCCCTCTCCCGTAGAATAAAAGTAAAATAGAAGTTGTCATAGCAGAGAAAAAAGAAAACGGTATTTGAGCCAGAAAAATTGCTAGAAGTTGTAAGAAACATTTGCTTAGGGTTTCGATTGACGTGACGAGTCCATTGTTGGTATTAACATCCGCAAGACTATGCATTGGCCCACAGAGTGGTTAAAATTCAACGATTGAAGCATTACGCTCAAATGCCAACTTTTGTACGATGTTTGGAGGGTGGAGATTAGAGTCAAGGTTGACAAGACTGGTCACAGGAAGAAATTCAGCGCTGTGTTGAGGAAGCACAGGAAGGAGAAAATATGGATAAATTGACTGCAAAGGTGGAAGACTCAGATAGAATTCTCAACAATATTTTATAGATGGGCTTGCGTTCCTTGTAATCCAACCCTTTATACAGGCCAGTTGGATTTTCACGTCGTTGACAAATGATGTTTAAAAAAAAAAAAAAGGTACTCCTCAAATCTTCCAAACCTGTAGATTAGAATAATATAGATATTGACATTGATCTAAAACAGCAAAGCACTTGTTACTATTATAATAGAAATAATAACACTCCTCAGATGTCTGCACTTCCTTGACATAAGCCCGAAAAGTAGGTTCATTCAATCAAGAAAAGGCCAAGTTGCTCACAAAACTTTGTTGTTTGCTTCTCCACGAGTCTTCAATCCTTCACGGCATGCCTTGCCCAACGAATAAATTCCTAGAGAATGTGAGTTTGTAATATAAATTCTCAAAGGTAGGCAGTTTCTAAACCTTTTTCCAAAAGGTGAATAACGTGTTCATCGAGTGTAATATTTCGTCAAAAATTGCATTCAAAATGTATTTTTTTGTTATTATTTTAGGCATTTATTTCTCATAAATTACATTCACAGAACATGTTTTTTAAAGATTGCATTCACTAAATACGTTCTTTCAAATGGCTCACCATTTGGGAACTTTGGAAATGCTCTTCTTTTGCTGATGGTTGCTTCCGTTTTCCAACTGAGCCCAATTTGATGGCTAGAATAAATAGTCCCCTTCAAACTACTCTTTTTAGAGGTCTACGCTTCTCATGATGTTTCTGGCGTTGGAGTCAAATCTTTCTTAGTCAAATTTTCAATTTTTCAATTCATATGGCGACGGTCTTCAAGCTAATCTGAAAGGAGGGACTCGGTCCATGCATTATTTTACAAGAACTTGTTTTCTTGTTTTGTTCAGCTGGCTATTAGCTAAAGTTGGGTTTCTGGGCTGGCTGGATCTTGATTCTTCCCAAAACTGTCATCTTTGTTTTTTTAACTTCTAATTCAGTTCACGTTTTACTTGTCTCTTCTACCAGCTTTCTGCTTTAAAATTTTGAACTTTTCTGGCCAACCAAATTCCTGTACGTATTAGTAATCCTTCCTTTTCATTTTTCCCTTGGCCTTTGGAAAAAATCGAAATTTCGTTCTTCATGTGTTTGCTTCCGATTCATATTCCTGAATTTCAAGAGAGTTTCAAGTACTTGTTGATGTAGACGTAGTCATGGGAAAGTGGGAATTTCTGTCTATCAAAGTGGCTCTTTCCTTTTCTAGTCTGTTGCTGCTGCTTGAAACATGTATGGCCGGTACTCCGAATGTAGGCAGGCTGAATCTGGGATTCCAGGGAAGGCTATTGAACTATCTAGACTATGGGGGATTGTTTCTTCTTTCCAACAATTCTGCTTTCGCATTGGGCTTCCGACCCGATCAAGATGTCAATAAATTTCAACTTGTGGTTATTCACAAGGGAAGCTCAACAATCATTTGGTCTGCTAATAGAAACAATCTGATTCGAGGTTCAGATTTCTTCACAATCGCTAGAAATGGGGATGCTTACTTGCAGCATGGTGGATCCACCATTTGGTCCACAGATACTGCTAACAAAGGAGTTGTAGCAATGGAATTGCTGGATTCAGGAAATTTGGTACTTGTTGGCAATGACAGCAGTATAATATGGCAGAGCTTTAGCCATCCCACTGATACCCTTGTGTCGAATCAGGAGTTCACTGAAGGAATGAAACTTGTAAGCAACCCCAACTCCAATAATTTGAGCTACTCTCTTGAGATTAAGTCTGGAGATATGATTCTATCAGCGAATTATCAACCCCCACAGCCATATTGGGCCATGGGAATGGATACCAGAAGAATCATTGACACAGATGGAGGGAATGTTGTATCTGCAACTCTTGAGGGCAATTGGTGGAAGTTTTATAATCAAGATAAAGTGTTGCTTTGGCATTTTGTTATCTCTCCTAATCATGATGAAAATACCACATGGGTCGCAGCTTTGGAAAATGCTGGTTTCATCACTTTCAGCCCTCTTCTAGCTGATGGTAACTTCAGTGCCTCCTTGATAGCAATACCACATGATCCGTGTGGTAGACCTGAAGCATGTGATCCATATTTTGTTTGTGAGAGAGTAGGCAGTTGCCTGTGCCCTTCGGCCCTTCACTCTTGCACGAAAAGTAGTGTCTCCTTCTGCGATAGGTCACAGGACTCTGTGGAGCTTGTTGATGCAGGGGACATTCTTAGTTACTCTGCTCTTGATATTATTCCACCCTCGGCTAAAACAGATTTAAATGGCTGCAAAGCCTCTTGCCAAGGAAACTGCTCTTGTGCTGCCATGTTCTTTCACCATTCAGGAAACTGTTTTTTGTTTGATCAGATAGGAAGCTTGCAGCACTCCAAAAATGGTACTCAATATGCTTCTTATATTAAAGTCTTGACCAATGCAAGCGGTGGGGCAAATCAAGGAGGTGGTGGAACTCACAAATCACGCTATGTGATTGGCATCGTGGTCATCATCTCAGCTTTGCTCGCCATTTTTGGTCTCCATTATGCAGGATATCAGTACCACCAGAAGAAAAACAAGGCATTGCCTGAATCCCCTGAAGAGTCTTCAGAGGAGGAAATTTTTGGGGAGAATTTATCAGGACTCCCAGTTCGTTTTAGGTACAATGATCTTCAGATTGCAACTAACAACTTCAGCAAGAAGCTTGGTCGAGGTGGTTTTGGTTCAGTTTACCAGGGGATTCTCCCTGATGGAACTAGATTGGCTGTGAAGAAATTGGAAGGCATTGGTCAAGGGAAGAAAGAATTTCGAGCAGAAGTTAGCAGTATTGGGAGCATTCATCATCTTCATTTGGTCAGGCTTAAAGGCTTCTGTGCTGAAGGGAATGACCGTCTTCTTGTGTACGAGTACATGGGAAATGGATCTCTTGATAGATGGCTTTTCCGGAAAAACAGAGGGGAATTCATGTTGGATTGGGAAACTAGATACAGCATTGCACTAGGAACAGCTAAAGGTCTGGCTTATCTCCATGAAGATTGTGATATGAAGATAGTTCACTGTGACATAAAGCCTGAGAATGTACTTCTTGATGACCATTTTGTTGCAAAAGTCTCAGATTTTGGTCTTGCTAAGCTTATGACTCGAGAGGAGAGTAATGTTTTCACCACATTAAGGGGAACAAGGGGGTATCTTGCACCAGAATGGATCACAAACCGTGCCATATCAGAGAAGAGCGATGTTTACAGTTATGGCCTAGTGCTGCTTGAGATAATTGGTGGTAGACGAACCTTTGATCGCTCAGAGCCCTCAGAGAAGTCCCATTTTCCTTCTTATGCTTTTAAAATGATGGAAGAAGGAAAACTGGAGGACATCATTGATGGACGTTTAAAGATAGATGAAAAGGATGACACAGTTTCTACAGCAATTAAAGTTGCTTTCTGGTGCATACAGGATAAAATGTTCCTAAGACCATCAATGACCAAGGTAGTTCAGATGCTGGAAGGAATCTGCCCTGTCCCTCCGCCACCGCGCTGTTCGCAGCTAGGGTCACAACGTTATGCAGTTTTCTTCAGGTCAATGAGCAATCAGGGCGGTGGCGCCTCACCGGGGCCTCGAATGAGCAACGATGATGCTCATCTTTTGGCTACAAGTCTTTCAGGGCCAAGATAGCAACCACAGAAGCTGAAGCAATTTCATTGAAATTGAGAGCACTAGTGGAGAAGCCTTCATATGTACACCATTTTCATGCTTTTCTTCCTCGTACCTTCATTAGGTTTTGTTTATTTTTGGAAGGTAGACATTTTGGTATTCTAGCATTCAGTAAAATTGATATGCTGTTTGCACATCTTGCTCTGCAGATCTACCAAACATATCTTGAAGAATGTATAAATGATTGGATTAGCAAAAATTTTTCACATTGTCGCTGATGAACGGACGCATGCACTGAAAAACATAATGCAATGACTCTCAATATTCTGATCACGGTTAGCCGAATCTTTTACTTTGGCTGCTGTCACCCTTTTCTTCTGGGACTAGGAAAATGCAACTGAAGATGAGTAATTCTTTCTAACCTTAATGTTTTGAACTTTTGAAATAAACAAGTTAGATGGTTGATGTCACTTTAAGCAAAGAAAAACAAAGCCATGAACTAAATGGGTGCTTAAAAGTTGGACTGGTCCCATGATGTGGTCGTGAGCATAATCAAGAAAAGAAAGAAATCCGGTAATTTCTCTGAACATTGTCTTAACAAACATATCGCAAAAATAAGGAAAGTGGAGAGAGGTTTCTCTGTATAGATCAACCAATGCATCTGGTAAAATAATTTTTATGGTGATAATGTATATATGTTAGTGTATATAAGATTTTTTCTTAGACTATTTTCTGCATTTACTTGTGATGATCAAATTATTTTTCATCTCAATTTAACAACTCAACTAATTAATCATTATACCCGTGATCATTTCATTATTCTCTTCATTTACAAAATAAACTAACATCTGCGAGTCAACTGTCAAAATTTAAGGGTAAATATGTCCATTGAATTTCTTTTGACCACTCAAATATATTTTATTCAATATAGTGATTGAACTCAAATACTCGGATCGTACATTTTGGCCAAAAGTTTCTTATGTCAAAAGGAAGCTCATTGATTTGAGTTCAGTGACTGTATTGATTTGAGTTCAATATAGTATATATACTTTTGGCTAAAAGTGCACTCAAATATTTTACATTTCAATATAGTCATTGACCTCGAAACGATTTACTATATTGAAATCAAATCAATATAGTCATTCCGTCAAATGTTCATGTTGATGTTAATGGAATGAGCACAATGTCCATTTCACATACCAAAAATAAGGACAATTTTGTAAGGTCAATTTTTTAGATTTTTTCTATCTAGAGTTTTAGATTTCTTAATTAACAAAAATAGAATTTAAAATCTTTAGTAGTTGCTTTAATATATTCTAATTTGGGAAAAGAGTCTCAATGGTCCTCCAACTCTTTTCCAGACAAAGTTTTAGCCCTCCAACAATTAAAGATAAAGGTTTGGCCCTCGATCTAATAAAATAGCATATTAGTGGCTCTTCTGTCAAATTCAACAGTTAACTATGACAGGAAGCATTATCTGGTGAGAAACTAGACCAAATATGAAGGGCATTACAGTCTTTCCAAATGTATTTAGGCTCGACAGAGTTTTTCCATTTTGTATCTTGATTCAAAATGAATGTTCTAAGAAAACCATTTATCTTGATTGTTACCAACTGCTATCTCCTTTCACTTCTGCTTATTTTACCTCATAATGCACGCTGTAGGGTCATAAAATTAATTCATTGCTTAGAATCTTAAAAATTCAACCAGAAAAGGGATTTCAAAAGCAATCTTATAATGCAATCTCTTTTCTCCCGTATAACTGAGTTTTGGAATTTTAAAGATGTAACAAGTAAAAATTTTCAATTACTTTTTTTGTCAATCAAATGAATTTCACTCCTTGTTCTAATTCTAATAGTTCCAAAGAAACCACTTTAGATCCAATTGGATGTGGTCAAATAATTTCTTCATTTTTTCCCCTTTTTTGGGTTACTATCATCAGAAATTGTTGAGCATCAAATTTATGTTTTTGGATTATTTTTTCAATGCATTGATTATGGACCAGTAAATGCATTAAAATATTTCTCTACTCTACAGAAAGATCCCTTATAACAAATTCATTAACCAAGAGAGAGAGAGAGAGAGAGAGAGAGAGAGAGAGAGAGAGAGAGAGAGCAGTTAATCAACCACATCCATCCTTCAGGGAAAAAAATTAAAACAAAACCCACCCAAAAAACTTTCCAGTCCTGGCAGCGTTCCCAAAAGCAGCTCAAGCCCACAAGCCCGCTGCATTCGACTCGAACCCATTGGCTCCCCCTGCCGCGATACCTTCTTTCTGCTTGAGGAGGCTCGCTGCCACCGGCTTGCTGTTCTTTTGGAGGAGACAAGATAGGCCTAGAGATTGGTACGCGATTGGTGTCTTACTGTTTTTGACGTATATTTATTCCATTGATTTTACTCTGTCTTGGCAAAGGGACTGTAATGCTCTTCATATTTGGTCTGGTTTCTCACGAGAGATGATGCTTTCCGTCATAGTTAACTGCTGTATTTGACAGAAGGGCCACTAATATGCTATTTTGTTAGATTGATGGCAAAACCTTTATCTTTAATTGTTGGAGAGCTAAAACTTTACCTGGAAAAGAATTGAAAGGCCATTGAGACTCTTTTCCCTTCTAATTTATAGGTTTTGACAAAAAAATCTAAATTATACACTCAAGTTCTTGTGATTTATTTCGAAGAACCCTGAAATTAAATGAAAATAGTAGATCTAATGACAAAATTTGAATGAAAGCTCGCTAATTTACTATTTTGGTGAGTTGAGTAGCCAACTTGAATGAAAGATTACTAAAAATATATTGTTTGTACAATTCAATGGTTATTTAAGATTTTTGTCTCATCTATTTAGACGAATTTATCTATGGTATTTGGCATGTGCAGTGCAAATGCAACTCATTTCGTTAGATTTGACATTGAATTTGGACAGAATGGCTACTAATATAGATATTTGTGAATTAAGTTGCCATTTCAATCAAAAAATAATTGAGTAATTAAAGGTGTTCGATCATAACAATTTAGTGGTTGCTGAAATTTTTTATCTTCAAGTCGAGAGTTCAGTGGACATATTTACTCTAAAATTTTGACACGTGATTTGCCTGTGTTAGGTTTATTTTTGTAGATTAAGAGTAAAATCTGACGAAATGGCCATAGGTATATTGATTATTTAATTGAGTGACTGAATTGAGATAAAAAATAGTTTGATGATAAAAAATAGATACACAAAATAGTTTAATAACTGGTGAGAATTTTTTGCCTTTCTGGCAGGAACTAATTTGCAAGCCGCCGTGCCTTTCTTCATGCTTTATTAGGTTCTATCGTTTCAAAGCTAAGTTAAAGCGAATCTGGAATAGTGGAGTCTGGGTCAAGCGGGGAAGGAATCAAAGAAAGTGGATAGAGGACGACGGGCAAAAAAAAAAAAAAAAAAAAAAAAAGAAGTCGTCGCATCTGATAAACGAGAGGAAAATCTCATGTTCTATCAGAGAAGCTATTATTAGAGAGGAAACTTTCTGGACAACCATTCATATTGTTTTGGCCTTTCAACAATAAATTGTCACAAACAACCATTGAACAAAAAAAAATATATATTTAATTTAAGAACTTCCATCAATTTGATCGTTAGAGGTGACAACTATAAATTATTACAAAACAACCGTTGAACAAAAAAATATATTTAATTTAAGAACTTCCATCAATTTTGATTGTTAGAGGTGATAGAATTAGATGCCATTGAACAAACAAAAAAATTAACACAAAAACAGCGTAAGATCTTGTTGACTGATTATTTCATCAAATTAAAGCTAGAGAAGGTAGAGGATGAAAGAAGAGGAAAAAACATTAAATTCTATGTTGTTATTTGACTAAATATAGCTGATTTTCAATCAAGTCGTAGGTTAGTTTTTCTATTTGGTCAGTTTTGTCTCTAATTCCGTTACATTTAACACCCAAAATTGATGGAAGTCCCTAAACTAAGTATTTTTTTTGCTTCAAGGGCTTATTTGCAACAATTTATAGTTGAGGGGCAAAATTGTGCAAAATGAATAGTTTAGGGACCTGTCAAAAAGTTTCCTCTCAATTAGATTCTACCGTTTCAAAGCTATGATAAAGCGAATCTGTAAGATTGGAGATGGAACAAGTGTTGTTAGACTTGAATTGAGATAATTGGTCCGATAGTAAACAGGCCTTCTTTCTGACCTGATTAGTAGCACAAAATTATTTTGATCAAACATCAGTTAAAATAGTAAAAAATCAGCAAAATTACTGAACTGATTCGATTGCTTGACTCGGCTCTCAAATTTTCTTTCTTATTTTTTCCAAACATAATTTTTTCAATTATTAATAGGAATAAGGAAACACCACTCGTTTAGTGCAAACACCAAAATCAATCATTTTTCTAAATGATCTCTAAATCAAGAAGTTTCATCTCTATCATTTTATCAATTTATCATTAGTGATTCCAACTTACATTATAAAAGCCATATTCCCAACAAAAAGATCTCAAATTGGGTATGATTTGTTTTAATTTAGTTTTTCAAGTAGTTTTGGAGAATGGACATATTTTAGACATGAATTCACAATTTTATATATAATTGTTAGGTGTATATTTGATTGCAACTCTAATATTTTTGGAATATTTTGTATGGTTAGCGAAATATAACTAATAACTTTATTTCAATATTTCTAAAACTTATAAAAATATTAAATAATTATGACATTATGCTGAAATCAACGAAATTTTAAGAACGATCGAATTAATCCGATTAGTTAATTCCTAATCCAATAGTTTAGCCAAATTGTTACCTAGTTCGAGTTTAACAATACTGTATGGGACCAACGCGTGCAATCATAATCTACAAAGCTATGAGAATAGGAAAGGGGGATAGGGAATGTGGGGCGAAGGTGGAGAAACTTTTGATCACGGCCATTCAGTAGTGCCAAATTCTAGACATTGAAGGAGGGAAAGTTTAACCACTGCGGTTAGATTCTGAGTAGGGCCCACTATAAGGTTTTTGAAGTCATTGGTGATGTGACAATTTAATATGTTCTAATATGTGTTAAATTCTTTAAGGAATTTTAATGTGTGGTTAAAATCATTGTTTTAAAACTCGAACCGGTAATTGATCCGGTTGAGTAATCAGTTCCAACTTTTTTCTGATTCAACCGTCTGGGTCACCGGTTCTTTGATTTTTTATTTTTTTAATATTTATCAATCTATATAGTAAAAGCGCGAATGGATCTATTACGAACGGTGGTTGTTGTGCTGATGTGGCCAAGTTTTATTGGCTGGATGGTGGTCGTCCATCATGTGCTTCTCACGTGACAAAAAAATTTGTTTTAGGGCTTCCCTTGTTTTCTTTCCCCTCATTCATCTCTGCCGCTTCGTTGCTCTCCAGAGCTCCTCTCCTCTCCCCTTCCATTTTTCGTTTCATTTCTTTGTTCCTTTCTTCTTTTTTGTTGTTTTTTATTTGGTCCTTTTTTCTCTGTTTTTCCTTCCCGTTTCCCCCCTCCCCCCTTTTCCCTTTCTTCTCTTTCCTTTTTTCAATTATATGATTCTAACTGATTTTTTTCCCTTGTTAGAATTGGTCTGGATATGAAGCTACTAAACGCATGAGACACAGAAATCATCTTAATTGGTAAGCTCCAATATTTCCCTAAAGTTTTATAGTTTCCTTTATTTACAAAAGAAAGATATTTTTCCTGCTAAGATTTGTTAATCTTTCAATTAATAACCTAGAGGTCTGAAATACTATTCTTCCATCTCCTTCTTTGAGCAAACAAACAAAGCCGTAGTAAAATCTTCATCCAAAAGCAGCGAAAGTCAGGAGTATTTATAAACCCAGAGATCTGCTATTTTTTATTTTCTTCCGACTTTCGACTATCATTCATCTACATGTTTTCTTTCTTCTTTGTTAATCAACAAAAATTTAAAACAAATATGGCACTTTGATTTTTTTTTGTTTAGTTTTTGTTTCTTTCTTTGTTTTCTTGAATTTGCAGTTACTCAGAATCGCATTTTGCTTCTCATAGATTGCGGACAATGGATTGAAAGTCCACGAGAAGGAGAAAAAGAATCAATTTTCCAGGTTGTGCGATTTTCTTTAATTTATTTTTCAATCTTTTTCCAATTTTACTCTAGCCTTCAAATTTTTGTTTCCGTTTTTTTTGTAAGAAAAGTTTTTGATTTCAGATCTCTTGCTTAGTACTTTAGTTTTGTTGCTGTTAACGATCTCATTTCTGCTGTCTATTGGACAGATAGGGATCTCATTTTTCTTTTAATAAATTGAGGGAAAAATGGAAGAAAAGTCGACGGGAAGAAGAAAAAAAGATTTAAGTTTTCAAGGTTCGAATTTTTCTGTAGTTTATTTTCCAAGCATTTTTCTAATTTTACGCTAAACTTGATCTTCAAGTTACCAGTTCCTTCTTTTTTCGTTTTTTTTTTGGCTTTTCCATTGAAGATTATATGTTTTAATTTCTTGTTTAGTTATTTAGTTTTGCTGCTGCTAATAGTCTTATTTTCCATTTATGTCATATTTTGATTTCTGTTTAGTAGATTGAGGAAAAACGCAAGAAATATCCACAAGAAGAGATAGATTTAACTTTTTAGGTTGTGATCTTTTTTTTCCCCAATTATCTTTGCAGCTCACCTGAAATTCAGCTTTCAAGTTATATTCCATTCATTGGTTTCACAAAGTAGCTATAGGTATTATTTCTTAGTTTTGCCTTTTATCTTTACTATTGCCTTCTTAACACGGATGGTTATGCATCCAACTTATACATGCAACTGGGAGATCCTGTTTGAATTGTGCTTGGAATAGATGTCTTTGTCATTACTTTTCATTGCAGTAGTTGTGACTTTGTATTTAGAGTATGCATAGAGTGGTGTAGTTGCATTTACAAGTGTGGTTAACACTTATTGCTAAAATGTCTTATGGGTGTCTGAGTTTTGCAGCGGAACCAAAAGTTTTTATGCTGTAATTTGCTTCAGTACAATATTGAGTTTTTGGTTGAGCTTAACATGTCTGGTGTATCAAATTCCAAAAAGTCCTTGCTCTCAAATTACATTTGTGCAGTGCAAGAAATTCTGATACACAATGAGGAAAAAGTGATTGCCAAAAGTGTGTATATTTGGCCATACTCTTAATTGTGATTATTTTATTTGGCCATCTCACCTTTTGTTCAATTTGTTGTATGGGTTCCAGATTTTTACTTTTTTCTCCATTTATTTATCTCAAACATTCTGTGCAGAAGGCATTCAATGGAAAATCATATTGTTTCTTAATGTTTATGTGCCATCATCCTGTACAAGAAGGAAAGATTTTTATGTATGCAGGGATTATACTTGGTTCAGAGCCCATGATTGCAATGTTTTTTTTTCTTTTTTCTTTTTGGTTTTTTTTGAGTATCCAAAACTGATATGGTGTTTTTAATAGGTATTTTGTGTTAAGCTGATTGCTGGTAGTGATAGGAGGGAATCTGCTTATATTATTCTCACTAGCTTTAAGGCTACTTAAGTTTGTTCTATGTTTAGCCTTTTTCTACTTAATTAGGTATGTTTAGTCTTTTAATGTACTATTGTTTACTTAATGTTTCTTTTACCATGAGATCCTTGTAATTTTGTAGTCTCTGAATTTTTTAGTAAGAAATTTTCATTTATTGCAGATTATTTAATATTTGATTTGAAATTCATTTGTTAGCTTGCTTATATGCAGTTTCAATGTATTGATGTATTTACCTTTTGGTTCATAGTTTGCTCTCTTATTGTAATTATTGGTCCTACAGAAAAGAATGATTCATTTATAGTGGCTCATGTGCAATTTCTTACTATCAATGCAAAAAAAAAAAAAAACACCACTTAATAACTGTCAGTGCGACATTCATTGAAGATAATGCATACATGGTGGTAAACAGACTGATTTTGTATTCTTTGGGGGTTTTTCCCCCTGATGAATAAGAGAAAATTTTCCCTTCCCTAGATTCTTAAATGTATATGCTGATAGGCTTTAGATTATCACCTAATTGTGTTCTTTTGTTTATTTGATAGATTGTTTTCCTCAACAATTGAAGGTGACGAAGCTAGAATAGAAACTCCCAAGGGGTTGATACATGTACATTTGCTTGTGAAAGTTAAAAATAACATATTGAATAGTTGTGCCTTTTAATTTTCTTTGCCTTTCTACTCTTGAATGATGAGTTGGACTGGGGCAATTTCTTTTCTGGCCTGTTCTTCTTTTTTTTTTCTTCCTGGCTCTCTTAGCTCGTCAAAGAGCCTATTACTTTGGTTATTATCATAACATGGTTAGGTTACACAATTTATTTCGCCAATTTAATGGGTAGATTTTACAAACTTACTTTTTTTCTTTGCATTTTAATCTTGATAACACCTCATTAATGTTTCAAAAACTAGAAGATCAATTTTTTAGCAAATGCTTTTACATTTTGAGCATTATCATTTAATTACATGGCTTTGTTCTAGAAGTGTTTGTGAGCAAGTTGGGTAAAGCAGAGTTGACGATTGAACTATGTGGTTCATTGCCTACAATAGCAGTCTATTCTGCTCATAGTAATTGTAAGACAAAACAGCCAAGTTTGATCTAATAATTGTTTGTTTATACTTTTATGGGTTTTTTTTAATAGTATTGACAATATCTTACTTGAGATTTTACTTCATATGTGAATTTGCGAAATGAGATTTTTAAAGCCCTTTTTTCTATGATTAGTCATTATTGGTGAAGTCATTTTTTCAGTGTATGTAATATATGGTTCTTGGTATCTCAACGTTATAGTATTCAAATGTGAAAACAGTTTGAAAAAATGGAAGGAATATCCACTGAAAGGAGAAAAATTTTTTAACTTTTCAGGTTGTGGATTTTTTTTTGATTTATTTCCCTGTCATTTTTCCAATTTTACACTAGAATATTGGACCTTCAAGTTTCTGCTTCCTTTTCATTTCTGAAGTTTTTAATTTCTTGCTTGCTTCTTTAGTTTTGCTGCTCCTCATAATCTTAGATTGCTGCCTATTTGATAGATTGAGGAACGTTACAAGGAAATACTAAAGGGAGGAGAAAAAGATTTAGCTTTCCAGGTTATCGTTTTTTCTTTTTATTTTGTGGTCATCTTTCTAGATTACCTTAACTTTGAATTTCAAATTTCTGATTTTTGTGCTATGTAGTGGTTTTCACGAAGTGTCTGGTGGGTGTTGAAATTGTTAATTTTATGAATTTTTTTTTAGCTATTGCCTTCTCAACATGAATTGTTATGCATCTGAATCATATATGAAGCTGGGAGGTTTAGTTTGAAGTACTCTTTTACACACTTTTGGCAAAAGAGTGTAAATCTGCCAAAATTAACTAATATGCCAAAAGAGTGGTCATTTGTTAATCAAGTGCATCTGTTAAATCAGAAGTTAAATAATAAATAACATTAACTAATGTGGAACAAAAGGGTCGAGGTTAAGACTTTTCACTTTCACTTTTGCAGAGAAGTTTAAAGATTTTCCGAAGAAACCTCTAAGCTGGTTCAGGAATCATTTTTTGCTCAGTTAAAAGTTGAATCCTTTTGTTCTTTTCTTGTTTTTGCACTGAATATGGGGCCTGGTCTTCATGCAATTTCTATCTCTTCATCTTTTAGGACAAGTCAATATTTCTATAGTAGTATATGTTTGAGAGTAAGAGTAGGGAGATGATTGTCTACACAACCGAAGGTACTTTGCCATTGCAATTTCTCAGGGATAAATTTTTCCCCATCAGATTTTTATCTCTGACCTTTTCTTTCTTCTTTCTTCTTTTTCTGGTATCCACTACAGGAAGAAGCAATCTTTATTTGTGGTCCAAGAATAAACAAATGGTGAAGATAGCCTTTAAGTAGGTGTTTGTTCACCTTTTATTGTTGTTTTTCCTTTTTTGGGTTTTAATGATGGTATAAGTTCTAATTAATCGAGTTGTTGTTTAATTGATAGGTGAGATATCTTAAACTAGGTGACTTGGTTGAGCAGATATTGTGCACATCCGTATTTGGAACTCCATAGCATGTCAGCTTCCTTATTTGGCTATCTAAATAGACTACTTTGTAGTGTGAAAGTGTCATCTTCTTTTGATGGGCTTTTGAATAATGAATCATTAGTTTCTTTTCATTGATTAATTTTATAGATTGATTACACTTTTGTTGTTAGACTAAGTTTTACTTGGTAATAAATTTGTATATTTCATCTTTAACCTTTTGGGTTCATTTCTTGAACTTCAATATTTATAGGTATAAACTTGTTGAAAAAAGGATGAGAGGCATTGGCAGTATTCAACATTTTGCTGACTTGCTAAATTTGTTAAGAGAATTTTCTTCACTTTCCTTCGAATATGCTTCTGCTGTTCTATCATCTATGTGCAGGTTATTAGTCAAGATATGGAGATTAAAGGACCTCATTTAAAACATCAGACACTTCTTTAGGCTTTGTTGTTCTAGGCCCAATCAGATATCTTTATACTTACTGTTATTTGATTGTGTGGCTTGAGTTCAAATTAAGTAAATTATTTGAGAGAATGCTTAATGATTTGTTTCGCTTGTTTTGCTTAGCAATGAGTCAAAGCCCGAAGAGTGGAAGAACTCTTACCGTTTCCCTTGCATTATCATGATTGAAGTGCCATGCATCCCTAGAATCAAGATTGGAATTATTTCTATGTCTGTCCTGCATGGATCTACAGTGATTATTTATTAGCCTCATTTTTGGATACATATTATTGTAGACATTATGTACCTTTTACATTTTAAATAAGAGGTTTTGTTTGTAAAGATAGTGACCAACTTTTGTTTCAATGCATCATATTGTGTATATTGGACCTATTATGTTCTTCCTAATTTTGTCCAGTTACGGTGGGTTGTATTCTTAATGACACTAAATTGCAATTTTCACTTACCTCTTTAATTCAATAATTCTTTTTACTAATTATATGCCTCCTAATTGTATGGCCTCAAATAATTCAACATCTGTCATCACAACAATTTGCAAGTTAGATGGCTAGGATCGGGCAATTTGCATGCTTTCACCGCTTTCCAGCTACCTTTTTCTGCATAATTAGTAATTAATTTCATATAAATGGCCTGTTATGGCATGAAACTCAAGTGCGCCAAGAATTCCACCTTTCTATTTGTCAACTGGTTATTTCATTCTCCCAACAATAAACTTCGGTTAGGGAACGTTTCCATTGACTGTGAAGATAGATTGTTGCACGGAGGATCCTTTTTCAGAAATATGAACCCCATTCATTCTCACTGTACACCTACTTCATACCATGTATCACACTTCCATTCTCCTGACCAGAGTTGTTGCGTTAGTTGTTCCGATTTTCATGTTACATGCAAAGAATTGGATAAACAATATAGAAACGATTGAACAACATCAAAATTAATGCTCGTTGTAAATTTAAAAACACCACAAATAATCAATCTTCCACAGAATAATAGAAAAAATTAATAGTGTTTACTCATTGTTTAATATTTTTGAATCTCTCATTTACTTCTCCCAACACTACATCCCATCTCTACATGAAACAAAATCGTACTGATGAGCTTCAATTTTATTCGCCTCAATTATTTTCTTTTCGATCATTTTCTCGACACCATGTTAGATACAAACCTTTATTTACTCGCATTTTCTTACAACATTGCTTATTTAAAAGCTTAATCATTTTATAACCAAATAACTTAAATGCAATGCATACGATTTATGATATCTCCACTTGAAAATCTGGGCATTTTCTGGGCAATATGAAATTAACACAGCGCATCGCGCGGTGATCCCCTCCTAGTATATATAAACTCACCATAGCGTGCGTTGGGCCATCCCAAGTTTTCTTTAGTACTTCCACGTACTGATTGCTTACCCATGGACTTAGTTGACTTGTCAATTGAGTCCCATCCAAATCAAAAAAACTTGGGCCCAATTCATAAAGTGTTTTAAATCTCCATGACCAATTAAGCTAACATATCATTTACTATAAGAAAGTGTGAGGAATTTGGAAAATAAGGAATGAATTAGCAAAAATTCCAAACAAAATTTAAATCCATTAGATATTTGAATAGTTAAAAAAAAAAATTCAAAAACACCAAAAGATCTAAAATTTCCAAGGATTTTTAGAGAAATTCAAAAATTCTGAATACATCAAATAGAGAAAAAAATGTCACTATAATTCCTAAAACAACACATGAAATGTAGAAAAATTAGAAAAAATTTCTGCCCAAATTTGTCAAGCAAAAACAATCAGAAGTGATTACCCAGTTATCACTTTCTCAACTTAACAGAACAATAAAAGGGACTAAATGTAACTCCAAAAGAAGAATTTTTTTGAATCATTGTTAAAATGGTACAACCATTCCCAAAAATAAAAAAAGACAAAAAAAAGAAAAAAACTTCCAACCACAAAAGAAATGAAGAAACGGACAAATAAATAGAAAAAAAAACTCACCCAAGCCTTTACACATGAAAATTAAACTTTAGGATCCATCTGACTTCTTATGTGGGCAAGTTATGGAGTTTGAGCTTTGGATTGAAAAAGAATAGACTAGAATGAAGAGAAAGGAGTGGACATTAGAGAGTTTTGGACAAACTCACAAAAGAAGACAGTTTGGAACGTTAGAGAAGAGGAATAAGAGTGGTGGCTGTCTTGTTTTCTTTAGGGTTTGATAGTTTGTTGCCTTTAATATGAATGTCAGTAAGTTTGGTAAGTCAAGTGAATAAGAATACTCAAAACCGCATTCAACAGTTTCATCCTGATTTTTCCCATTTTCACGGTTTTACCGGTTCTCAACGGTTTTTACTCTATTTCGGCTTTAGCTTCCAACCGGACTGGTGTCATGACCGGTTTGTGGTTCAATCAGTTGAACCGACCGATCCAATCCAGTTTTAAAAACAGTGGTTAAAATGTAAAAAGTAAAAACGAAGAATAAACAAGGCCATGAAGTAAATGGGAGCTTAAAGTCGGACAGGTCCCAATATATGGTTGTGAGAATAATCAAGAAAAGAAAGAATTGCAACTGCTAACTATGGCCATAGCTTATGGTTTAAAAGATGCAATTTACTAAGTCGATATTAAACCATCAAACTTCAAATTCTAAGCGAAAAGATCGAACTAAATTTTGCAAAGCCTTATTCTACTAACTAGTAAGGCTTGGTTGTGTGCAGTGCACACTTGGAAGTGTTTAAGGGTAGCAAAATTTGAAAGAATGTTTTTGAATTGAGTGTCATGTGTAAATGTATACGTAATGTATATATATTACTAAAATAGAGAGAAATTGGATTATTAGCATTTAAAATGAACTTACTTTGCCACTTAATATATTATATGATTTTTCTTGTGAATTTTATTTTAATTCATTAATACATTAATATTTAGCGGAATTTAAAAATATTAGTGTCATTCAAACTTGTATAAACCAACTAAAATTACCACCAAACATAATATGAACTTTGCCTATCAATTTTTTTAAATTCATATATGAAGGAAATGAAACAGGAACAACAGTGCATGATCTATACACTGAACTTTTGATATTTTGGTCTTGGACTTGCATGTTACAATTTTCTGGTATTGATTGACATAAAATTCTATTGTTACATCCTTTATCAGCCGAGTGACTAATTTTGTTAACTTGTCTAAGATTTTTTTTCTTTGTTTTGACTATCAAAATTTAGCTGATAATGAAACAGACATTCAATTAGCTTAGCTATCCATCAAAGAAATAAGCAAGCATCTTCAACATGAACAATCTAAAAATGGTCACAAAAGCAAAAAAAAAAATCAATCTAAATAGACTAAAAAATTTCAAAGTTTGTTGCCAGAGTATACAATCATAAGTCACACAGTATATATAATTCAATAGTCAGCAGCTACCGGCAATTTACTTACAAAACTTGTAAATATCAATTAAACTTAACTAGCATTTTATCAAAACATTATGTAGGCTAGTTATGAGTAATGTGACTAACATAAAGTAAAGTGCTAGACAAAGCAAAAGTCTTGAATGCTGAAGGCAATGCTACAAAATCAATACACAAATCATGTAAAAGAATCTATATCTTACTACAATAAGATATAAATGCATAGATATGGTGAAGAAAAAGCTAACAAACATAGTATTACCAAATGATGAGGAAGCAAGAAACTGAAGGAAGCTTTCTTTTTGCTATGTGGGAACGAGAAGCAAACAAAACAGAATAACAGTTGGTTGTGTATGTAGTAGTGTGTGCAGTTGTTTATTGATAATAGTTTCATTTAAAAGGTTGTCTATAAAAGCTAAACTAATGTAGTACCTTGTATTTCAATCTAATGGTTATGAAAAGATGAAATACAACTGATAATTCATAAAAGGTTGACATACTTGTGAAGGACAACCTAATTTTAAGAAAAAATTAATTGTTTAATCTGATTAGGCAATTGTCAAAAAGTTGGAGTAGGTGAAGAATGCTTGCATTATTTGACTTGTTACAAGCAATGGAGAGGAAAAATAGGAGAAAAATGTTATAATAAATAAGCTTATTAGATAGAACTTATAATAACTAAGCTTTACTGAAAAATCTAATAATCTGATAGCAAAAAAATAATGACAAAAATAAATGCAAATCTAACAGCTACCATTAAAACAAAAAAAGAGCATTTTAATGAAATATAATAAAGATATATATATATATATATATTAGTTATTTATACATTAATGCATTCCTTTGATTAATAAAGGAAAAAAAATTTATAGTAATAAAAAGCAAATATTAATGTATAAATGAATTAAAAATAAAATTGATCACAAGAATATGTAATATATTAAGTGGCAATGTCGGTTCATTTCTATAACTTTAAATGCTAATAGAAATATGAATAAACATCAAGTCAAAAGTTACCAAATATTTTAATATGAACAAATTAAAATAAAATTTAAACAGAAAAATGCACATTGCATTAAGTAGCGATAATAATCTTTTTCTTTATAATAAGATGGAATTAGTTTTAAATAATCTTTTGTATTACATTAACAAAATACCAAAAAATAAAAAAACATAACATTTTGAAAAGATCAATGTAATTGTATAATTTTTAACAAGTGAAACTTACTTTGTCAAATATAATTTTAAATGATAATTCACATTGAAATAAATGTAAATTCAAATAATAATAATAATGTTGTAGTTCGATTACATTTGACCAAGACATAAGTTAATTTGTCAAATAGAGCTTCAAATGATAATGTAAATAGTAATAAATGTAAATTCTAATTGAATTATATCTATCCAAAGTGTAAAGATGGAAAAGCCTATTAAAAATAATTCAACCTTATAAAGGAATGCCAAATTCAATCCAGTTTAAGTCATTGAGCAGTGAAAGTTGCTACAGTAATTTTAGACATTTAACACATTCAAAGAGAAAGAAAAAAATAAAAGTTCAAAATTCATCCATAGTGCCACATGTCATTAAGGGAAGTTGCTATAGTAACTTTGGGCCTTTGCTTATCTTATAATACTAAAGGAACCCGGTTGTGCAAGGCACAACCTTGGCCCTCCCAAAAATATTGGTCGTTGGAAAAGCATATATAACAATTCTAGTTGCAAAATAGGCACACAATACCATAATTATCATTCATAGATAGTTGTCAACTATTTCAGAAGCAATTACACACCTTCCAATACAATTAGGTCCCACGTAGAGGTACATTGGCATGCTAATAGTCTTTTTCAAAGTTTATTTTAGTTGCATAATATCATATATTATGATTATGATCCATTAACTTCTAGTCATAGAGAGAATGTTAATGGATTCTAATATGATGGCAAAAGATAGTACACATAATGAATAAAAGAGGACATGAAGTTGTATGGGTTGCTTCATGTTGCAAATTCACGTGGCTTCTTGAGGGGACTCATATGAGCAGATTTTGGAGACTCGGGTTTCTTGTCTTCAGCATCGTTTTTTGTAGCAATCGAGAGAACAACTTCAATGGTTGTCTTTTCAGCAGAAGGTACATTAGTTCTGGGAATTGGAGTTTCAAAAGTTAAGCTTCTTTTCATAGCAGCGTTTGAAGAGGTTGGCTTATCTGCAATATTAGACTTGCAGGCAATTGAATCTAGGATCACTTTTGTTGTTGGGCTGAAGAATTGCCCTTCAGTGGCAGGTTGATCAATGAAAGTGGATTGAGCAGTTAAGTCAACCTGTTCAATGGTGCTGGTTGGCTTCTCAGTTATGGTTGGAGCAGTTGGAATAAGCTCTCCTATAGGATTAGGGGCAGTTGCGTGAGTGATTGTCGGGTTGATTTCAGCCAATTCTTCAGTATTGTATATTTTGACGATGCTATACTTATCATGGTTTTGTCCTTGACAATCCAAGTCAAAATGACGAACAAAGCATAGGATTTGATGGATATCATTTGCAGATGCAATTTTAGAAAAAAACCTCAATACCCTATATTTTGCAAATAAATAAAAAGAAGCTCAATACCCTATATTTTTGGAAATTTTAAGGAGTACAAGAAAATGTAAACATGATGCAATTTCAGAAGAAAGCTCATTACACATGTTGAGTGAACAGAGGTTAGTAGTTGAACACTCAATCCTCTAACACTAGAATCCCTATAGAAACAGAGTGACATGTTATTTGATAATTAGGTACAGATATTTTTAGGGCAGATGTTTAATAGTAACATAGGTTGAAGGTGACATGGAACTATCTTAATGCTGGCTAAAAGAAACTTTTAGCTAGTTCCAATTAGGAATTTGGTTTCTTGACTATGACTTAGTCTTGTCCTTGAAAAGAACAGCAAAATAAGATGAGGACCAGAGGGGCATTACCAAATTTGCAGGCCAATCAATGCAACCATAGACAAAAAAAAAAAAATAGAGATATAGCATATTAACTGTATGAGTTTTTCAGCATCTTACATGTTCATCAGCTTCACTGAGCTGTACTGCTGTGAATAGTATGAGTTTTTCAGCATTTGTACCAAACATTACTGCATACATTGAGCTTGTTCCATTGTCAATGATAATTCCAATATGGCATCTAGGATATGATGGCAGTGAATAATGGTTAAATATTGAAGTAAAACAAAACTATTAGTGAGAACACTATTGTAAATTTGCATGCCTTGTTTACCTGGCTTCAACAACACTTTCTTCTTTACAAGATAGACATTTGAAAATCCATTCCAAATTAGCATCTACCGCCTTTTGACAGTTACTACATGTAGCATACTAGAAAGATCGCTTCTCAGCTGCCAAAGAAGTATTTCCTCATATCCAGGTAGTCTTGACCTATAGTTTGTATTGTATTAGATGCAAAGTTAAGTAATTCACTTTTCACTAATGTAAAAGGTAAGAAAATAGTATAAGTGAGTTGTTGAAATGACCGTACTTATATTTTTCAGTATGCTCACTGCATTCTCAATACTAATGATATCATTATTTTTAGGTGGAGGCAACAATTTGGTTAAGTCTTTGTAACTGGCTTCCTCAATTAGTTGTGCAATTTCCTATCGATTCTAATCATACATGTGAATATAAATATGACATGTTAATTATGAAACATGATATGCTTACCATTGCCTTAACGTAGTGATTTGAGGAGTTGGTGAATTCACTAGCAGACAACTTGCAAGCCTTGTTTTTAGAAACAGATCTAAGAAAGTAGTACATAATTAGCTCATTGAAATTGAAGTATGGTAGGCAAAGCAGTAATAATTTCTTGAGTAATGGGAGCTGCAAATTATAGTTAAAAGTAGTTACTTTGACTCTCATAACTATGATGATGTTGTTGTTTGCGATAGTGTTTGCAAGCTATGCACCTTCATTTGCTTCAAATTCGTTTCATAGAGTAAGGAGCATTGGTCTTTTTCTAAAAAGCAATAAATATGATAAAAATCAAAGAATGTAGCATGTTTATCTAGTGAATTGAAAGTATATTCTTATGTTCCAGTTGGCTTACTCTTGATTACTAACAACCAAGTCTCTAGTCGTTGAATCAAGACCCCGTTCCCCTGAAGGAAAAGCATGCACGACAATAGCCTGGATATCTATTATTCAAAAGAATATTTCAATTTAAGGATAAGCTGAAGATAACAAAAGGAATACATTTGGATTATCTAAGATAAAGCATGAACTTTGTAAATTTTCTGTGTTAGCAAATCTAAATAGGTTTTCAAACTCTGTGAGCTCAAAGTGACGCGGAATAACTGGTGGAACCTGCTCCACATACTCCTCAACCAATGTTCTGTTATGGATTACCCAAGAATATGGGTAGTCACTGAACTTATACCTTGATTCTGCTTTGCGAAGAGCTGCACTGGATATATAGCATCTCCTGAATAGCATCAACATGGCAACAAAAAATTGGATATCATTGCCATAGATGACTGCTGAAACCTTTGTTCCCTGTTGCATCATAAAGAAGAATAGCTGTAAATCTGTAAAATAGTCAAAGATATATGTAAAAATTGAAGAAATATCTTTGTTTTTTTGTTACCTCAGAATCTGTAAGAAGGAAACGGTGGTAGTTCACAGGCCTTGCTCCTTGACTCAATTGAACATGTCCTATCTCAACAACTTGAGCTAGTACTGTCCATCCTTTTACTCCTTCAATGACCTCATTCACTGGAAGGTAGCGTCTCGCCATTCTTATCTATAAATTGTAGAAATAGATAAATTTAATTCTAAATATAGACTACAATTATGATAGAATTAATTAAAGATTGAAGAAACAGCAGAAGAATGTTCATTTACTTGATAGCTAATTGAGAAGCTTCAAGAACTTCTCTATATACAATATTTTTTGTTTGATTTATTCTAGATTCGTTAAAAAATAGAGGCTTAATGAGTAACTTAAATTGTGAAGCTGTTCTTGCACGTGATAACACCACAAAAAGTTGGCCATGAGAGAACACAGATTCTCTTAAATAAATACCTACAAAATCTAACGTTTGTCCTTGAGCTTTGTTAATTGTCATTGCAAAGCACAAACAGATTGGAACTGAGTTCACTTATTTGGGATAGGGTATTGCTCATCAGTGGGAGGTTTTAATGGAATTCTATGGATGAAGACATCTTTTCCAGTAAAATCACCTACAACTATTTGAGCATGAATAACATTTCAACTCAAATTTCTACATATTAGTCCTGTCCCATTACAAAGGCCTTCAGTGGAATCTAAATTTCTAAGCAAGATTATTGGTGCATTAACCTTCAAGATCAGCCTATGTGGTGGAAGTTCATTTGGGGAAAGAGAATTCAAAAAGTCCTCATATTGTCCTTGATGATTTGGATTTAAGGTTTCATCAAAATTGAGATATTCTACTACTTCACCTGAAAATTTGCTAATAAGAATGTCATTCACCTCATCAACAAAATTATTTTTTGTGGACAGAATTGCTTGATTGACTGGAGCTTTAGCATCTAATGATCCAGTCATGATATTGGGGTACACTAAATTTATCAAATTATCTAGTGCAGAATCATCCTCACTATTTTCAAGCAAAATTGAAGAAGAAATCTTTATGTAGCTATCATCTTGATTTTTTCAGTTCCATTACCAACTCTCAATAAATAATTAGTAAATGAGGGGTCCAATCAAGCCCTCATATTCTCTGTTAACAACAATTTTTTGAGAAAAGGCCATAGATGAGAATTTATTATGCAAGCATTAATAGTCTCAGATTGCTTTCCTCTACGAACAACGGCAATGTTTGTCTAAAGTCGCCACCAAAGACGACAACTTTTCCACCAAATATTTTTGATGAGTTCATAAGAACTTGCAATAGATCATTCAATGCTTCAATTGCAGACATAGGAGCCTCATTCCAAATAATCAGTTTGGATTCTCCAATCATTACTGTCAGGTTGCTTTGTTTGCTAACTTTACATTCTCTGCTTTCTGAAAGATCAATTGGGATTTTAAATCGTGAATGGACAATCCTACCTCCTGGTAGTATAGAAGTAGCAATTCCTGAAGTGATCATTGCTAGTGCTAAATACCATTTAGACCTTACATCAGCTAGCAACGCCCTATAAAGAAACGATTTTCCAGTGCCTCCAAGGCCATCTACAAAAAAGGCCCTGTTTTTGTTCTCATATATGAGGTGAGATATGACCTCAAATGCATGCCTTTGTTTTTCATTAAACAAAGTAATTGCATTCAGATCTTTTTCATGAACTGTTATACTTCTTTCAGCTAATAGTTCTCTTGTTTGGTTCTCAACATCAAAGAATGATAAATCATTTGGAACCAATCCAAATGAAGCTATGCTTTTTCCCATTGATTCAAGAAAATCACTTATTTGTGCAGTATCATTTTCCTAACCTCTCTAGGAGACAAATTTGAACACCTTAGAAAATCTTTCGACATTACAGTCTCAAATTTTAACCATAATTGTCTTTGATTTTTAGGACAAGAATATACCAAAAGGGTTGCAAAAAGTTTTCTCAATTCATAAGGCATATGAAAGAGAGAAGCCTCTTCAAGACAATGTTCTTGACTGTTATCATCTTGAAGCAACTCTCTTAAAAGTGCTACTTCACGAAAGGTTCTAACTTGTACTTTGTTATAAGTCTTCAAGTTTTTGAAGGACTTCGGAGCACGGACTTTTGTTAAAAAAAGCCTAAGGTAGTACCTTTCTCCTTCAGTCGGATGAACTAAATTTATTTTCCAATGTTTCTCATCAGAAAGTCAAACAAAATGGTCTGAAAATTCAGAATATGTACAATTCAGTGTCTGAGCCTCTGAATTTGTTCTATTCATGTAGAAGAATTTAGTGAGCATTGTCTTTTTGTTTTTTCGATTGCTCATAACATTGGTGAGATTTTGATGCTTTTTGAAACTTACATGCTGATAATTTTCTAGGTGAAGCTGCAAATGAATTACTGCAGGTTTTATTTTGCCCATAGTAAAACGAAAAAGTCTCAATCCCGCCTCAAGTGGTGAGACCCAGCGAGCTGCCCGATACAGCTAGATTTCATCAATATGGCTATTTGGATTATCGGAATTAACATACAAACTGATTCTATCATGTCCTTTACAAATGTATTTATAGATGTATTTAACAGCCTAAATTGTTGAACAAATCTCAACATTAATGTGACAATCAAATTTAGCAAGTAAATAGGCATTATAGGGAACAACCCATCTATTATCCGAGTGATGTTGTCTAACTTTGACTCTAACACCATTATTATTTCGCCTGTATACTAGATAAGAATTAATAGTCTGGGTTGTTTTCTCACAAAAATCCTTTGGAAAGGAATGCCTACACTTGTCATTCTTAGTCATACAAACACTTGATGGATTTAAAACACTGCATGGACCATGCATCATGCATTTTTTAACCATTCTATATAAAGTGTGAGTATTTCACTTTGTCTGGAATCTCGGCGCTCACAATCTTATCATAGTCTTCAGGTTTGAACATTTTATGTTGAGATTTCAAAATTAAGAGGAAGTGTGCATGTGGCAAGCCTTTTTTTTGAAACTCTATAACATATGTATAGGTTGCCACTTCACCAAAAATATTTTTCTTAAGGATTTCATTTTTTAATTCTTCAAGTTTAGCATGAAAGACTTTTACAATTAAATCAGGATGATTCTGTGCTTCTTCTTTTTTAATTAGGTGTTCTTTTATTTCTAGCCAATTAGGATTGCAATTTATGGTCAAGAAGATATCCGATTTGCCACATTTTTGGACCAAGGTCATTGCATCTATGTATTTCCTTCTCATATTTCTTGGACCTCCAATAAAGCTTGCTAGTAAAAAAATTCTCTGACCATTTGCTGCCTGTGTTTCACCAGTAGCCACAGAGTCTTGTATTCCTTGCAAAAACTCTCTTCTTATTTCCTCTTGTAATGATCTAAAAAAATCTAGTCTTTGAGATTCAAGCTTAACATTCATATCCACTATAAATTGCTGAGTTAATCTACCAAAATGAAGCAAAAAAGACTCATCATTATCCCTTATTTGAAACTTATAAACATAATACTCTCTAACGGAAATAAAATTTGGATCATTATCAATCTTCACCATTGCTGGTAGACAAATTACAGAATAATTAATTAATTTACTATGCTAAACTAAACTACAAATAGATGAATAAGATTGGCTGCACTTACCATCTTGTTCCATCTGTAATAGTTCTTCAGCAATGGTAGCAAGCATTGGGGAAATCAAACTTTTAGAATTCTTATTTCGAGTCTTTTCCTTGTGGATCTTTTTTTCCTTTTTTTGGATTCCTTGATGCCAACTAAGTTCACCAAGAGGAAAAAGAAGAGGATACTGCAAGGGGTCATAACAGCCATAGGAATATTCTATACCATGACCACCATGAGTATGGACGTGAATATCTCTCCAGCTTGTTTCCCCATTTTCTTCTCCTTCAACCCATAATGCAGCAACTTGGGAGACCGTAGGTTTGTTAAATACCCTTTGGTCTACACCAAGCAGCGTTCTCATGACAATACGATAAGTATCAAGGTTATGAACCTCTCTTAAACCATGAAAAAATCGAGCATATGGATTGTGTTCAAGGACATTCATGACCTTTTGGATAATACTTTCTCTTAGCCTCGGACATGGATTTAAACAATTTGTCAACTCATTTTCAGTATCATGAAAATATAGCTGCAAATTTTTTGAGGCCTCTAGGTCACTAATGAAGTGATAAACTTGCCTCTGAATCCTAAATGTATAGACACCTTTACTTCTCTTCGCTAGATTCTTGTCAAACTTAACTCCAAAAGAAGTGATAGCAAAAATGTTGTTTATTGTTCTTATACATATTCTAAATAATTTTGCCTCTTCTGAAGATGAAGTTAATATCTCTTTTAAAGGAGCTGGAATTGGATTGCTAGCTAATACTATCTCCATTAGAACAGCAAAAGTTGGCTGTTTCATGGAAAAATTTTTGCACCATAATGTGGGCAATTTGGTTGTTTTGGAAGAATGCTTGCCGCACCTGGAATGCAATCTAACAGGTCTCGCCCTTTTTTTTGAACTATTTCTATCATCAATAAAAGATAGATTCTAAATGACTTAGCTTGTTTAATAAACAATAAAAGAATATAAAATACCCAAGTCATTTAACAATGTAAATGTTAAAAGACCTGCACATTTTCTCTTTGTTTTTCCTTGATTTTGCTCAAGTATTCCTGTAAAGTAGAGTCCAATATCAACCACTTGAATTAGATAAACTAAAGTAATTGAAAAAAAAATGGTTTTGAGTATTCAATTTAAAGCTAAAAATGTTTGTTGTCATGTTAATGTGAAAGGTTTATATATTTTAAAAAATAGAAAAATTTATATGATACATGAAAATGGGTTTAAATTCATGCATTTAGAACAAATAATTTATAGTAGAAAAAGTAAAAATTAAATTTTAAAAAATGAAAAAAAATCACTATTTTAAAGAAAAGGAAGAAGCTAGTTAGACTGTTCTAAGTAGATAGAAAAAGTTTTGAAGATATATAAAACAGTCACTTGATGGGAAGGACTATATTAATAACCAGTGCTATATTAAATACCTGAAAATCAGGACTCGTTTGATTGTAATCGGCGAACAACCTGATTAGACTGATTAAAAATCTCAACAACCTCAGGATTATGCTGTTTGGTTGTACTTATGAGAAGTTGCAAACTCTCAGATCCTATATTCTATGCTTGTTCGAACTAATTGTGCTTAGTTTTTTCAATGTCATCTTAAGCACTCTCTCTTTCTGTCAATTTCTGTAGGTGGAAGATTCACCTATTGAAAACTCCAATGGAACAGACATACATGAGTGCAAGCTATTCAAGTCTGCATTTGGTAGCGACAATGTGCTGACAAAATCTGGTATTAGAGGCTAAACAAATTTAGAGACATTTGGAAGAGGCCCTATAATCTGTGATCTCATACATTCTTGTTGACTTGAATGGTTTTTCTGAGATATCTGAACTTTCAATGTAAGAGCTTTCTCTTTCTGATGATGTCTCAAAGTTACGCTTTGGCTATTTGCAAACTCAAATGACGCATCCATACCAGTTTGCGTACTATTTGAATTTACATCGAATAAAGACAACCTAGAAAGAGACTGAAAAATAGAAGGCTCTGTCACAATCTTAGCAAAGTCTACATTCTGATTTTCTAAAGAACCTACCTCTAAAATTTGGTTTGTCTAAGATGCTTTGGCCTGTGATCTCACACTCATTTGTGTGGGATAGTTTGTCAGGTTGGAAATTTGCCTCCCTGTAAACTGGAATAGTGCAGGCATACACACTTGCAGATTGCTCAAATTTATAGGTGGCAAAGGAGATGCAATAGCAAAAGCCAAAGTTTCTACACTTTGACGTTTTATTGCTCTATCTAATCGTTTCTTTTTCCATCTACGAATTGCATCTTTTCTACAATCCTTTTTCCTCATCATTTGACCCACATCAAATTGAGAAATCACAGTAGGAACATTATTAGAATTTTCTTTGATCACAGAGTCCATGACAAAAATAGAAGACTATTAACCAAGACTTTCGATATAAAATAGACATTCATGCTCATCATGTCAAGGCTTTTACTCAGGATAGAAAGAAAACCATTAACTATATCATGTATCTTACAATCATGTAGAAATGAAACAGATAGCAATTAATATGATTGAAGCTTAAAACTCTTTAACATGAGACATGCAGCTTGTAATATAATCAATAGCAGAACAAAATCCAAATCCTTTAGAAAAAAAAAGCAACACAAAATTTAGTTTCTTAGACAAACCTGAGAATTGAATATACCAACTTGTTGGAGCAAAAGGTATACACCAAATAGAATAGCCAGCTTGAGTTGAAGAAACAGGTTGACATTTGATAAGCACAGGCAAAAGAAATGCAAAATCAGTATAAGAAAAGGAAAAATAAAAATTTACAATGAAAAAGAAAACTGAAGAATTACAGTAACAATGCTTGACACCATTGTCATAACTCCATAAAACTTATTGTTTAGTTATCATCTAGAAGTATAAAAATATGTTTCAAGTAAAGTAAGGACATTGTCAGATGAAAATCAACCAAATTAATAAATGATGGTCTTATAACCTTCATTATTGATCCGTTTACTATTTTGTTAAGCTTTACTGTTACAAAAAACGTAGCCAAATCATTTGAGGCTAAAACATTGTTTAGATATGTTATTTACTAATATTGTCATTTAATGGTGAAAACCAGAAAGAAATTTGATCCTATAAGGTTATGAAGACATGTCTATTTGTGGTAGAAGTGAGTAGAAGTGATAGTTTCCAGATTTAGAGACTCTGAGGTCAGCCTATTTATGAACCACTAACATATCTTTAGTGACAATTTTAGTCTTCATTGTTGATATGAAGTCAACGTGGCCATGGTCTCCTATCTCCTTGTACATGGTTGAAGTTGCAGCTGTTTCCTAAGTTACTATAATACGTGGCTTCTACATGGAGATTTAGTTAATCAATAAGTAGACTACAACTTTGTTTTTTAAGGAGAGGCTAAAGAAAAAGTGCAATGGAAAATAATTAAGTGTACAGGTTCTTCATGGATCATAATCTTAAGTGACTATAGTTTCTGTAGTAGTATTTTTGATTCATGACACATGTAGTTTTTGCACCATAACCTACCAAAATTTGATTTACACAAAATTTCTTGCAAGGGAACGAAAATTTGACAACAAACATTGAATCTTGATTCAGTGATAACGGTAAAGAGCAAAAGACCATATGTTTTAGGAAGGAAAAAAAAGACCATAATTAATGCATGATTGTCAATGATTTATTGAAGCCCTAACCATTGTACTTTTATTTTGATAGTATACATAAAAAGAACTAAACAAATGCTATAAGCAATAACCTAATATGTTACTTCTTGAGCAGTAGCAATCTAGCAGGTGAATGACCTTTTTTGGCTTTAGTGTAAGAAATGCATGCAATTTCAAAGTCATTGAATTTAAGTAATTGATTCATCCACCTGTAGTGAACAAAAAAGATTTAATCAAATACTTTAATATTCTTTATCTGTGTTGTGATTAGCTCACAAGTCAAACAACCCTTTCCTTTTGCTTGCTTGTCTTACATGTTTACCTTGATCTAACTTGCCTGCGTCTGGTTTCATTCTAGAACAACATTAATTTACTTTAAGGTCTTGAAATGGTATAGATCAATATAATATGAACACATTACATAAAATATTATACAAAGTACATAAGCTAAGAATTAACATACTTATATTTTTGCTACCAAGCTTGCTGTCCACAAAACATTGTAATATGCTTGATATTATAAAACACTAAAGAGTTTTCAGATTTTCTCTACTTCCGTGTCAATTTCTCTAGGAACATTGAATACTTTATCCAAGTAAATAAATGTGATCACCTTTTGATATTGTGAGTATGATATTATGGACAAATACTTAATTCTTTATAGTAGCTGGATTCCATGAATGCTATATGATCTATGCCATGAAATGCATAGGATGAGTAAAATGACTCAACTCTAAAGTTGAGAAGCTACCCGAGAAGTATTTATCTTCTTTATCTTTTAGGTTTATTTTTATCTTTTCACAAATTTTACATAGAAATGTGGACAAAAATCTTCTTTGTCGACATATTGCAATCGCTTACTAATAATCAAGCAAAAGCATCGTCCCTTTTTTTTTGAGAAAAACAAAAGTATCAAATCCAATGGCTTAAATAAAGTCAAGAGCTCGATATCAATGCCAAGAAGTGAACTTTATCTAAATGAAATTGAAAATCAAAATATCTAAGCTTCTAAATTGACCGAAAATGAAACCCAGAAAGCTAATTGAGCAGCAAACCCCAAACACCATTGGAAAAGGAGCAAAAAAAGAATGTAACCAATGCAAATTAAATAGGAAAAAGAAAAGAAGAATAAACCTGATTAAGTGAAGTACTAAATTGAATTGTTCTGAGTCCGAATTCTTGAAATAGAGTATGGGGAAAGTTCAGTGATTGTTGATTCGGGGGAAGAGGGCTCGTTGGTTGTCCGAAAAGAGAGAAGTAAAAGGGATGATTTGATGAGTAGTTTGGAATACTATCATCAAAATCACCAACCAACTATAATCATATTGTTGATTTGGTGAGTGTACCCAAGATAGATTACTTTCTATTTTTATCTCTTACCATCTCAGCACCTATTTTTATCTATTATTTCTATAGATTGCTTTTTTTTTTATATATATATCTTACAATCTCAGTACCTATTTTTAACTCTTATTTTTATAGATTGCTCTCTATTCTATCTGTCCATTGGTTTGTATCTCTTTTATCTTTTTCAAATGTCCAGATACACCCAAGATTGTATTATGAAATATTACTTGCAAATAGAATACTTAATGCTTAATGCATTCCTAGATATACTTGAGTTGATAGCATCTATCTGTCCATTAGTTTGTAACTCTTTTTCTTTACCAAACATCCAAATATATCTAAGTTGATATCATCCATCGGTCCATAAGTTTGTATCTCTTTATCTTGACCAAATTTTCACATCTTATTAACAACCATATGGTTTGTTATTAGTATGCAATTTTATCTATGGAGATGCAAGTAGCAAAATCCATTGTCTCACATGTAGAAAAATGAGTCACTAGTGTCTTGTCATCCAACAATTTCTTCCATGCAAATGCAAGACTTAATGTCACAGCCAGGGTAAACCTTCTCGAACTCCAACAACAATAACAGTTAATCCTGTTTCACAATAATTTAAAAGTGTAATGGCATCACTGGAATTCCATTTCATGAATTCATATGAATAGCTTTCTCTACTAGAAATCTGGCTAGCTGCACCATAATAGTTAATATATAGAAAATCTCATTCCTATTTTTCAAGAAATTGACAGGTGCCGAACCTGTGCAATAATAATTACTAAAAAGTCCTAATTACCACCTCAATTAAATAATTATAGAACATATCCAAATACTGGAGCAGGGACCCTAAGTGTGCAATGGGTTACTTGATTCACCCTGTTTCCGAAGAGTTTACTTGATCCGATATACTGGATTTGTCTATAAAAATACTAATTTTGCGTACAATGGCAAGTAGGGTCGATTCCACAGGGAGCAGGTAGGAAATTATTTCTTTCCAAATTAGTAGAACGAAATTGGGGGATTTTCAATAGGAGGCAAATAACAATAAAATAAAATAAGACAAATAAAATTCAAAACTAACTCACAAAGCACAATTCAGTAGAAATAGCAATTAATAAAAGTTCTACCCAAAGGATCAACTGCTCAGGCACGGTCCAATTAAATGCTCATCGATGCAAAGATATTTCACCCATTTATCACTAGGTTGGTTATAGCCATCAATAAGCTCTGATAACCAGCTCTTCCTTACTTTTTCGACAGTCAAGGTACGACCATTGACTGCTTCCCTAACCAGATAACAACCCTAGGTACGACCATAGGAATTTAATTACCCAATTGCATTAAAACTAGAAGAACCCAACCCTAACCAATAAACACGCTAAGAGGGTTTATTTAAATTAGATCTTGTGTTTCCCCATCATAAAGCCAATTATGGTGGTCGCCACGGGGTGCTAACTAAATGAACAATTACGGATTCTATTTAATTAACGTGGCAGTAGGCTATTAAATTAAATCAAATACCCGGCCGTTGATATTCAATTAATCAAATACCCATGAACAATTAATTCAGGAAACGCACGAATAGCAATAAAATGGAAGAAATAATGAAATTCGATTAGATCTCACAGATATTATGGACCGCGCCTTTGCGTCAACCTTTGGGTAGAGGAGGAAATTAGCCGCTCCTCATCGTGTCAATCCCACGTGATTTAATTGAATTCATTCGATTATTTGTCGAAGAATTGGGGTCGCAATCACAAAGTAGAAAATCAATGCGAATTGTCTAAAGCAAGAGTAACAACTCAGGAGTCAAGCCGTACAAGACGAAAGCTAAAAGAAAGAAGAAAATCGTCTGATTGAAAAAGGAGAAAAAGAAAACTCCAAACTAATCTAATTGTCGCCGACGGAGAGCAAAAGATTAAAATAAAAAGCGTCTGACTTCTGAAGCTAAGCTAGGGTCCCCCCTGATTCTGAATCTCCCTTTTCTTTTTATATGTAGCGCCGCCCAAGAGAAGTCAAGAAGAAAACAACGTCTGGCCCTTTCTTTTCTTTTTAATTGAAGCCATTCTTTTAGCCAAGTCACGTCTGACCCAATTGATTGAAACAAAAGCTAGCTTTTGGAGTTTTAATCCCATGCTCCTCGCGGTCCACGTGGACCGCAGTCCGGCTTTCGGTTTCGTCCACCTTCTAAGGCGTGGCCACGCCTTGGAACGGGAAGTCTTCTGAAAATTCACCCCGCGAGATCATTTTTCATGCCTACCACCTACAATTCACACAAATATCGAATATGAGTGAAATTCCAATTCTTAGTACCGAGAATAGCCAAAATTAGGACAAAATAATAGTGCAAAATACGCCAAATAACCGTTCTATCAAATCCCCCCACACCTAGACAATGCTTGCCCTCAAGCATTTCGGAGCTCAAAAGTACAACCAACAGAGCAGATGTCATGTAATAGTCTATACAAACACAAGCATCTAGGGTCCCTGACAATATCACCAAAAGTAGAACACACCGGACATGTTGTAATTCGAAGAATCTATATGAATACTAGGAACGCTCAATTCAACATCACGGAATGTCATTACCATAGGCTTGCACATTTATCACATCTCCACCACTTAAAAGTGAATCGAACACATAAATCAAAGGGACTTTAATAGGGTTGTAATGGGGCTCAGATGAAAAGCGGGTTAAGAAGGTATAGATAGGGGGTAAAGTGTCAAGAGAGTGTCCGAAACCCACCAATAACCACAGTGCTTTACCGGGGGAGTTTCACTAATAAGGCAGTTCCCATTTCCTGTACACACTGTACAAATGCCCAAAATATTTATTTTTTTTTTTTACGAACTGCTCACAAGGCGTGGGCACGTCTTGTAGCCCTTAGTCCTCTGGTCACGAAGGCTTCTTCAGGATTTTTTTTTTTTAATACGGGAAAACCTTTGCAAGGCGTGGGCACGCCCTGTAAGCCGAGATCCTCTGGTCAGTGGCCTTTTCCAATTTCTCCCCCTTGATAGAAGGATAACATCATATAGCACCTAATCTAAAAGCACTTGCAACCCCAAATTTGTTTGCTTTGCACAGATGATGGAATTCAGGCATCCCTTGACAACACAGGGGTAAACAAGAAAGTTTAAAGAGGTATTGGGTTAACAAACACGGATAATAACCAGAAACGAAGGACAAAAGCTCAAATTGGTTCACTACTGGGAGACAAGATGAGGGCTTGATTTTTTAGATAGCTAAAGATGGTTAGATCCTAAATGCCCTTATCATTTCAAATGCATCCAATTCAACAAAAATGTGGCCTTGACATGTATACACTAGCAAGTTCTAGAATGCCAATACCATGTGTGATACCCACTCAATCAAACAAAATAGAGCAAATAAGAATAATATGCTCAAGCAAGGCTCAAAAGCTCCCCCAAAAGTTACAAGAATGGGTCAATTCCAGCATATTCAACATTCAACGACACTGCCAAGGGAAACAAAATGCACAGCTAGTATATTCGACCACATACCCACTCATTTTGATTGTATCATTCATCACAGCAACATGCCCTAATACTAACAAGCATAGAAATAGGCAAAAAGCTGCCTAACTACAATGTTTTATTTTTTTTTTCATTTTGTTTTTGTTTTTGTTTTGTTTTTGTTTTTTTTTTAGTAACAAAGAAAGAAAAAAAAAATAATAATAATGGAAGCCATTAATCCCCCCACACCTAAAACCTACATTGTGCTCAATGTAGAAAAGACAAATGAAGTATTAGGGGAAAAGAAAAGGAACTTCCCTGACCACCGGGGAGAGAAAGTGAGACACTAAGGCGGAGGAGGTGAGACGGCTGCGTGCACAAGGTGGTGTGGTGGCGGCGGACGTAACACCAACAGGAAGGAGAAGACTGAAGTTTCTTTTTCGGAAGGGTTGGAAGGCGTGAGCACGCCTTAGAAGTTATAGTCGTCTGACCGTCAATTCCAAAACTCCATTCCTTAGGTGTGATGACCTAGCGTGGGCATGTCTACCTGTCAACTTCCTGTCACAAAATAGCAATCCACTAAATGACACTAACACTTAACAAAAACTTCAAAAATATAAGAAAACTAAAACAAAAGAATCCTTGGGTTGCCTCCCAAGCAGCGCCTTTCTTTAATATCTTTGGCTAGACATAGCACCACTCTTTAGTCTGGATGTAATTGAATTTTCCTTGTAATTGGTGGCCCTCCTCCAGGATCCACATGGCCATTGAGTGCAACTTTTTTCCTAAATTTTCTCTCCATTTTTACCTCATGAATTGCTTTCATCCTATAGGACTTGTTCGCAGCAACCTTGGATTTACCCCTATAAGCAAACTTAGAAAATTCTTGCACAGAGGGATTAGTGGTATACATAGCAAACACAGAATGAGAGTTAACAGGATGTTTCATTGTATCAAAAATGTTAAAGTGGACTATTTCTCCATCAAATTTCATCGTGAGAGTACCCTTACTAACATCAATTTTAGTCTGGGCAGTACTCAAAAATGGTCTTCCTAATATAATGGGTGATGGATTTGTGGCACTTCTATCATCCATGTAAAGCACATAAAAATCAGCAGGAAAAATTAATCCATCTACTTGCACTAAAACATCCTCAACTATCCCATCCGGATAAGCACATGTACGATCAGCCAATTGAATTATTATCCCCGTTTCTTTTAAAGGTCCTAAATTTAGGGAATCATAGATTGACTTAGGCATCACATTAATAGAAGCTCCTAAATCTATCATGGCATTTTTGATACTAGAATGACCAATCTTACAGGGGATAGCAAACATACCTGGATCTCCGCATTTGGGTGGGAGTTTCCTTTGAAGTACAGCTGATACATTCTCTCCTACCATCACTCTTTCATCACCCCTTAGCTTTCTTTTGTTAACGCACAAATCTTTCAAGAACTTTGCGTACTTGGGTACCTGCTTGATCGCGTCCAATAGGGGGATGTTTACTTGAACTTTGCGGAACACATCCAAGATTTTTTTTCCCTTTTCTGCCCTCTTTGTCTTTTCCAACCTGCAAGGAAAAGGAGTTATATTAGATTTAATAGGGATCGAAGGAATAGATGTTACCTTAGACTCTTCGCGAATGCGCCCTTCCTCTTCAATCTCCTTTTCTATCTCCTCCTCACTTTTGCTTTTCGAATTTACCACTTTAGGTCCATCCACCTCTTTGCCACTCCTTAATGTCATGGCACTTACATTCCTGGGATTTGCCTCGGGTTGTGATGGCAATTTCCCATAAACGTGGGACTTCAGGCGGTTAATGGCAGTTGCCATTTGACTCATTCGAATCTCCATGTCCTTCATGCCTGCTTTGGTGTCCTGTTGGAACTGAGTGGTGGTCGTGACAAGTTGAGTGGTAGTGTTGGCCAAACTCTTGACAATTTCTTCCAAAGAACTCCCTGAGGTTGAGGACGAGGGTTCAGACTTATGTTGCCAAGGTTGCTGAAATCCTGGAGGCCGATTGGAGAATGCATTTTGTAGCCTACTACCATAGCTGAGATTGGGGTGATCTCTCCAACCCGGATTGTACGTGTTGGAATACGGATCGTATTGCCTACGAGGCGCGGGCACGCCTCCAGTCATGTTCACTTGCTCAGCCCCATCCTCTTGCAATATAGGGCATGAGTCAGTATGGTGGCCCATATTTGTGCAGATTCCACAGGCCTTTACTTGGGGCACATTTCCCACCACTAATTGTCGAACAACGGATGTTAGCTCCGATATCTGCTGCTGGAGGGATGACGTCTCCACCTCATTGACTCTACGGGGAGGGTTGCTCTCACGTAAGCCAAATTGCTGGGAGTTCTCTGCCATGGCTTCGATGAGCTCCCACGCTTCCCTCGGTGTCTTGTTTGCAAGTGCTCCCCCACTCGCAGCATCAATGATACTCCTATCTGTTGGTTGGAGCCCTTCATAGAAGTATTGGATTAATAGTTGCTCACTAATTTGATGCTGCGGGCATCTAGTGCACAACTTGTTAAACCTTTCCCAGTATTCATACAAGGACTCACCGGGATATTGTTTAATGCCGCAGATCTCCTTCTTCAAACTCGCAGCCCGGGATGCAGGGAAGAATTTTTCCAAAAACTTCTTTTTCAACTGTGCCCATGTGGTAATGCTACCTGCTGGTAGGTAGTACAACCAATCTTTAGCTGCATCCTTGAGAGAGAACGAAAAGACTCTCAGTCTAATTTGCTCTTCAGTGATCCCAGGAGGTTTCATACTAGAGCAAACCACCTCGAACTCCTTTACGTGCTTGTGGGGTTCTTCGCCAGAGAGACCATGGAAAGAAGGTAAGAGTTGAATCAACCCCGACTTCAGTTCGAAAGCAGTATTCTCAGCCAAGGCGGGGAATGTGATGCATAACGGCTGGTGAGTCAACTCCGGGGCGGCCAGCTCCCTCAATGTTTGGGTGTTGGCCATGCTTACTTCGTCTTCCGCTAACTCGTTTGCAGTAAATAAGTGCCCTCCTTTTTGCCTCTTGGTCTCTTGCCTCCGCCTACGCGCTGCCTTCTCAACCTCAGGGTCGTATACTAATTCACCTGTGCGAGAAAAACAGGGCATAAACTAGCAAAAATACCAAGAAGAACAGAATAAAATAAAAATAAAAATAAAAACTGAATTTGAAAAGAAACAAATAATCCAAACGCCAGCTCCCCGGCAACGGCGCCAGAAATTGACAGGTGCCGAACCTGTGCAATAATAATTACTAAAAAGTTCTAATTACCACCTCAATTAAATAATTATAGAACAAATCCAAGTACTGGAGCAGGGACCCTAGGTGTGCAATGGGTTACTTGATTCATCCTGTTCCCGAAGAGTTTGCTTGATCCGATATACTGGATTTGTCTATAAAAATACTAATTTTGCGTACAATGGCAAGTAGGGTCGATTCCACAGGGAGCAGGTAGGAAATTATTTCTTTCCAAATTAGTAGAACGAAATTGGGGGATTTTCAATAGGAGGCAAATAACAATAAAATAAAATAAGACAAATAAAATTCAAAACTAACTCACAAAGCACAATTCACTAGAAATAGCAATTAATAAAAGTTTTACCCAAAGGATCAACTGCTCAGGCACAGTCCAATTAAATGCTCATCGATGCAAAGATATTTCACCCATTTATCACTAGGTTGGTTATAGCCATCAATAAGCTCTGACAACCAGCTCTTCCTTACTTTTTCGACAGTCAAGGTACGACCATTGATTGCTTCCCTAACCAGATAACAACCCTAGGTACGACCATAGGAATTTAATTACCCAATTGCATTAAAACTAGAAGAACCCAACTCTAACCAATAAACACGCTAAGAGGGTTTATTTAAATTAGATCTTGTGTTTCCCCATCATAAAGCCAATTATGGTGGTCGCCACGGGGTGCTAACTAAATGAACAATTACGGATTCTATTTAATTAACGTGGCAGTAGACTATTAAATTAAATCAAATACCCGGCCGTTGATATTCAATTAATCAAATACCCATGAACAATTAATTCAGGAAACGCACGAATAGCAATAAAATGGAAGAAATAATGAAATTCGATTAGATCTCACAGATATTATGGACCGCGCCTTTGCGTCAACCTTTGGGTAGAGGAGGAAATTAGCCGCTCTTCATCGTGTCAATCCCGCGTGATTTAATTGAATTCATTCGATTATTTGTCGAAGAATTGGGGTCGCAATCACAAAGTAGAAAATCAATGCGAATTGTCTCAAGCAAGAGTAACAACTCAGGAGTCAAGCCGTACAAGACGAAAGCTAAAAGAAAGAAGAAAATCGTCTGATTGAAAAAGGAGAAAAAGAAAGCTCCAAACTAATCTAATTGTCGCCGACGGAGAGCAAAAGATTAAAATAAAAAGCGTCTGACTTCTGAAGCTAAGCTAGGGTCCCCCCTGATTCTGAATCTCCTTTTTCTTTTTATATGTAGCGCCGCCCAAGAGAAGTCAAGAAGAAAACAACGTCTGGCCCTTTCTTTTCTTTTTAATTGAAGCCCTTCTTTTAGCCAAGTCACGTCTGACCCAATTGATTGAAACAAAAGCTAGCTTTTGGAGTTTTAATCCCATGCTCCTCGCGGTCCACGTGGACCGCAGTCCGGCTTTCGGTCTCGTCCACCTTCCAAGGCGTGGCCACGCCTTGGAACGGGAAGTCTTCTGGAAATTCACCCCGCGAGATCATTTTTCATGCCTACCACCTACAATTCACACAAATATCGAATATGAGTGAAATTCCAATTCTTAGTACCGAGAATAGCCAAAATTAGGACAAAATAACAGTGCAAAATACGCCAAATAACCGTTCTATCAATAGCTTTCTCTACTAGAAATCTGGCTAGCTGCACCATAATAGTTAATATATAGAAAATCTCATTCCTATTTTTCCAACTTCACTTGTATTAGGGTCTCATCTCATCCATTTTCACTCAGAGTCTCTGTCAACTTATCACATTGAATTCTTGTCTACTAGAATAAAAGGTCTTGTTGGTTTTAGGGCAAAAACTACTAAACAACACTTAGTATTACCAAATAAAAAAAAAACCTTGTATTATGGGCTGAAAATAAGTTTATGTTATTCATTTCTCAATTCATTATTTATAATGTTTTCAAGCAACATAAGTTTCAACTACAAATTTTCATAAAAAAATCTCAACAAAACTACTTGTAAACAAATTGACATAATCTTCTACTTAACAATTTTTAAAAAAATATTTGTTAACAGCTAAATATGATCTTCTGTTAATAAATATCCCAACAATTACATTTATTCAATAATTAACTAAATTATTCTAGTACTAAATGAATCTAGAAAAATCTATAAAAGTTGGCATATCTCAACACTTCTTGCCACTTTTTCTATAAATTCTCAAATGCCTTCTTAAGTATTCAAACCTTATTTTAGACCACATCTTCGTAAAAATGTCTACAAGCTAGTCATTTGTTATGCAATGAATATTCTCTGTTTGGATCCTTCTATTTTTCAAAACCTAGTTTTTCAGTACTCTAAAAGGTATTCTAAAAAGTAGTCTAAATTTTTTTAATGTTTAAAAAATATCCCAAAATATATTTAAAAACTCTACTACTCTTAGATATTTCAAAATATTTTCTAAAAATATCCCAAAATATACTCTAAAAACTCTGTTACAGTAAAATTTTTTAAAAATACCCCAAAAAACAGCTAATCCAAACGGAGCCGTCTTTCAGTTTCTTAAGCCAAACTTCAAAATTAGCAATAAATTCCTTGACGTATCCAAATAACTTATTTGCAATTTAAAAGTGAAACTCTTATAAATAGTAGACAAACCTGAATAAGACGTTTACAACACGCAAAATGATTGTTATGAGAGACATAAAACAATCACAATAATTTTTGTATAGCTTTTTGATCGACAAATTCTTGCAAGTGCATAGAGTCAATTGTAGTAATAAAATCACCGAGAGTCTTTCAAGGGTTAAATCTATAGAAGCGAGTTAATTTTCTATTTTAATTATTCTAGCAAATAGCTAAAGTTAAATTCAAAGGATTTAAATCACTAATTAAGACACTAGGGTTTCAAAATTTGATCTAGAATTTGAATTAGTTATCCAACTAATTTATTAACATCCTAAGAAAGTATCACACAAATATATTTTAGAGTATTTCTTGATACATCTAAATTATACTTAACTAAATCTCACGTCTTTCTCAAGATCATAAGTATTTAATTAAATCCTTTAAGATCTTAGGTGATTTAACTACAGCTTGCAAACACTAACCTACTCTCATAATTAGGTTAAGTATGTTTATCTAGAGGACGATTGTATGTCCCTTTTTAGTTCAATGCAAACTCTAAAAGCATGTCTATGGTAGCCAAACACAAATATATACAATTAAAGCAAGGCAAAAATAAATAATCAAACTTAGATAAACAATCAAAACTCCCTCATAAAAACCTGACCGTAGAATGGAATTAGTTTAACATATTCATTGTAAAAACCAAGAATTGAAAGAGTAAAATACATGTATGAAGGTAAAAGTAAAGAAAACTTCTCAATTTTCCTTGCCCCAATCTCCGTTTTGAACTCTCTTTGATTCCATGCATTGATCCCATTCTTGATCTCTCAAGAATGAGTTGTGTGTGATGAACTAATGCTACTCTAATGTGTTTCCCACCCTCAAAATGACCTAGAATATCCCTATTTATAGTTTTTTAAAGGTGTATCCCAAATATAGTAGGATTAGACTTATTGGAGTTGAAAAATAATCATTTCGTGTCACTTTCCAATGAAGACCAGCCCAATGACCGGTCCAATGTCTAGCACCAATTGTAAAAAATTAATGGAGATTAGAGAAACTCTAGTGTGAAAACCAAATGCACAATCGACATCGGTCATTAGGGATCTATGCACGGATCACCTAGGGTCTGCATCTGTACACGAATCCTCTCTGATCAATGGCCTTTGTTCCTTTTTTCGTACCTTCTTCCTGTGCTGCTTCTTTGCTCAATCTATCTTGCTAAGATTGGTCCCCAGTTAAGCTCTTCACTTATCAAAATAATATACGAACAAAATTAAGTAATTTTTATTTAAATTAAAATTAAAATATTATAGTTAAGCAACTTATTCAAATAAAAATACTGCGCTTTATGCCTTACCACTTTTCATCAACTTGGTTGGCATCATGTTTGGAAAACTGCTCATGAATCATCAAACATAAGCTTCTTCAATGAATTCATCAATGATCTCCTCCAGGATTTTATCAATATCTGAATTTTTTTGGTTCATAGTACTGCATCTTAGAGTTATTAATTTTCTTCTCTAACAGTACTATCCAACATTCAATAGATTTTAATTAATTTATGTACATACAAAGCATAATAAATAATTTTAGTACCTAAACCATAATCAACACTACCTTTGCCTTTTACCTCAATATAGCCTCTATTTCCAATTCTGACTTTGAAGATTGTGATTTGTCAAGCTTTCTAAATATAGATTTATCATATCCCATGTGATGAGTGCAACCACTATCTATTAGTCAAGTTTCAACATTGACATTATCACTTGCAAAACAAGTGACCATAAAAGTTGCTCCTCCTCTTACTCATCAACCATCTTAGTTTGATGTCCTCCTTTTCCTTTCTTTTTGCAAACTTTCTCTATATGTCTCTTTTGTTTGTAAAACCAACATTAAATGTTAAGTCTAAACTAACAATATATTGAAAGATGTGAGGTTTTCTTATAGTATGGACATGGAGGATTTTCACCATGTTTCTTTTTATTTTTGCTATTTTTCACCTGCTTATTTCTGTCATCTTATTGAGTTTGATCTTCATTTGTTGCGTAAAAAGCATTTTCAATGACTTTCTCAATTCTTATGACTCTTCTTTGTTCTTGTCCTTCTAAAGCAATTGACTCTTCTTTGTTCTTGTCCTTCTAAAGCATTGACCAATTCTGGCAAGGCCATATGAGAGAGATCCCTTGAATTTCAAGAGAGGAAATTTTGGTTTCAAATCTTTCTAGTAAGCCCACCAAAACTTTCTCCACAACTTTGCTATCCAGCAACTGTTCTCCAATCGACCTAATTTTATTCATAATATTTAAAAGTTTACTAGAGTATGCTTTAATGTTTTCTGTGGTTTTCATCTTAAGAAGTTCAAATTCTCGCATAAGAGTCAAATCTTTCATCTGCCTTATTTTGTTATTGCTTTGGAAAGCAATATTGAGAGTATCCCAAGCTTTCTTTGCAATTTCACAAACCATAATTTTTGTGAATACTGCACCTATAACTACTGAGTGGATACATGTCATGGTGTTTGATCTCTTTTTGACTACATCCCTATGAGGGCTCTCATCTATGCAATCATTGGATCTTTCGATAGTATAGGAACAAGATCGTTTTCCACAATATACTAAAATTACTAGCTATCAAAGAGGACCTCATTTTGACAGCCCAAATTTGATAATTGTCACCAGTGAAAACTGAAGAGTTGACAAAAAATTGTTTCCTAGCATTTCAAATTTGAAAGCTTAAGTATATAGTTTGACACTGGAAAAAGGATCCTCAACAAGTTCACTCACTCTAAAAAAAAGACGTAGGCCCTTAAAGATTTAGACTTTTGATACCATTTCATTGGTTTTAGGGCATAAACTACTAAACAACACTTAGTATGCCAAAAAAAAGCTCACAAAAGACTCATATTGTAGGTTGAATATAAGCTTGTGTTTTTTACTCATCAACTCACTATTTACAGTTTTTACAAGCAACAAACTAACATAGTTTCCAATTAACAAATCTCCATAATAATCTTAACAAAACTACTTGCTAACAAATTGACATAATTTTCTATTTAACAAATCCTAGCAAAAAAATTTGTTAACAACTGCATTTATTCAATAACTAACTAAATTATTCTATTAGTAAATAAATGTAGAAAAATCTGCAAACATTGGCATATCTCAAATTTCTCACACTCTCACGAGACAAGCTTGATTGATGAATCAACAAGGTATATTCGAATTTTAATCTTTTTCTTTTCTCTACCTAAATCTTTGAACTGCAAAGATTAATTGTAGTTCCGGTAGTGGCACATCCTTATAGGGGTGTGCTTCTAGACTTTCAAGATTTTCATCAAAGGTATCTTTCTCTCTCTTCAACTTTTGAAAGTACTCATTTGATAGCTTGCATTTTGCATGCTTACTGGCGCCAATAAACTTAAGTGGTACCGTATAAGCCACAAAACCAATTTGTATCTTTTCTCTGAGTTTTCTCTTTATTTTTTATTATTGGTTCAGTGCATTTCTCAAAGTTGGGACTGCGTCTAAATCGGCATCATTTTTTTTCTAATGAGTGTTACAAGGTTTTTCCAATATTAAATAAATATTTATTTTCTATGAAAAGTTAATGATCTTAAAGTATTATAAGAAGCTATATAGTATATATTTTGTTAAAAAAATTAATAATCTTCTAGTTTTATTGGTGCTTCATGGTTTTGGGAATAGTCAATACAGAACTCAATGCCACTAACATATTTGTTACTGATGTTGATGGTCTAGTGATGGCAATCAAATTGGGTTATCAAGGATAATTGATTTCATGTTAATATTTCTAATTCAAGAATTTGGGATCAAGATTTTGAAGGATTGGAAAACTTACATAAGTCAACAAGACTAGATAATGCAATTAGGCTAACCAATTGTGAACCAAACAACTACGTGAGCAGTGACGGAGCCAGGATTTTTTCCTTAGGGAGGTCAAAATTTTTTCGAACAAAATTACCTTAATTACTTAATATGTTATATTCAAAATAATTTTCATTTATTTAAATATACGACATCTTAAAATATCAAATATTAACTTTAATTTTAAAGGTATGTCTATTTCATAAATATGTAACACAGTCATAACTAAAATTAAGATAAGAAATAACCCTTGATTAAATATCTTATAACATCACAAACCACCTAAGTTGCACATTATGAGAAGATACTCCAATATGTCACTTGTGCAAAAACAAAAGTATAACTATGCAATATAAATATAACTATTTTCAACTAAAAAAAGATAAAAGTTATGTTAGCATACCTTGAAATTTCATCCTCTTTTATTAAAAGTAAATTGAAATTTACTTTTCATTTATAGAACTAAATTCATGTATAATTGAATCAATGTTAAATTTTCGAACAACTTCCGTTTTTTATGTACATTTCTATAGACTACAGAACGGAGCCAAGATTTTTTCCTTGGGAGGGGGGCCAAAATTTTTCTGAACAAAATTATCTTAATATGTTATATTCAAAATAATTTTCATCTATTTAAATATATGACATCTTAAAATATCAAATATTAATTTTAATTATAAAGGTATGTCTATTTCATAAATATGCAGCATAGTCATAACAAAAATTAGGATAAGAAATAACCTTTGATTAAATATCTTATAATATCACAAATTACCCAAATTGTACAATATGAGAAAATGCTCCAATATATCACTTGTGCAAAAACAAAAATATAACTATGCAATATAAATACAACTATTTGCAATTAATAAAAGATAAAAGTTATGCTAGCATACCTTGAATTTCAACCTCTTTTCTTAAAAGTAAGCTGAGTTTTACGTTCTTTCATAGAACTAAATTCATCTATAATTGAATCAGTACTAAATTTTTGAACAACTTCCATTTTTTTATGTACATTGTTAGACAATCATTCACGAAATTATCTTTATCTTGTTTTGTATCTTTGTTTTGATTATATTCATAATTGAAAATGTCCGTTCTATAGTTGCAATTGACATAGGAAGATTGAGAACAAATACAATCAATTTGTCAACAACAGGATAGATCACTCAATTTCTTGTCTTCATCAAGCCTTCAAGTAATTATTTGTATATTTATATATGGGTCAACAAGAGTATAGATTACTAATTTTAAATTTTTTATCAATTAGGCTAAGTCGTATATTTGTATATGGACCAATAAAATAATTAATTTTGTTTTAGCCCATTGATAATTATGGATTGAGTCTTTCATTATGATATATCAAATTGGGTCAATTTACTATGGATTATCAAATTATGTGTTTAATTTTGTGAATGTTAAATAATTAGCACAATAAAAATAAATAACCTTTTTTGAAAAAAAAATTAAATCAAAGGTGGCTAATTCACACACACACACACACACACAAATATATATATAAACTCTCATAATATAAACTAAAATTGTAAAAAATTAGGGGGGGCAACTTTGTCTTATACATATATTTACATATTATGAATTAAAATTTCCAAAACATGGTCCCCCTTAGCCCCCCTCGGCTCCATCATTGTACGTGAGTACACATTTGGAGTTTTGGTGTTATTGTTCTATATTTAGCTTTTGGGCTTGGCAAGATTATGTTAGATGAAATGTATGATTTCTTGACAATTTTACACAATAATCAAGAAACGGTACTTGTCAAGCTATTCTGGTGGGAGAACCCCTAATGCAAACAATAGTAAGAAGATTACTAATACTGCTGAAAGGATGAAGAAGTGCATGTTAAATGTTGTTAAAGAAGTAAAGACTATTTGGATGAAAGTAAACTAAATAATCATTGGAGGCAATCCAGCAACAAGAAGATGGAATAGTCTTGTTTACGACAATGGTGAGAAGGTATTTAGTTCTTCATGATCTACTAAACGATCCTCTTCTATGCATTATCAGGTTGCAGATTTGCAATATTTTATGCTCCCTAAAAATATCTTACAAAGAAAAACAATATTATAGAATTTATTCTAGCTTTCAAGTACTAAAATGCTATGAATTCTCTATTGTTTGTGCACTTGTAATCTTAAATACTATATTATTACTAATAATATGTGCAAAATTAGTACAATGTTTAAGGATTATGGGATATTAATATCACTTTTAATGCCTAGTATTGAAAGTTATGGAAATAAAAACATGTATATAATTACTACAATTTTTTTTAAAAAAATTATACTACATTAATACCACTTTTGACTTTTACTTTTGTGTATTAGGCATTACATTTATTAAAACTATGTCATCTGAATTTGACCACATGTGTATATCTAGATATACAAAGTGCTATTTTGTGTATAACTAGAAAGATATATCATTATTATTATGTAATATTTTAAATTTTTTGAAAAGTTGAAGTACAATTCAAGAAGTATAATGTGCTAAAAGGTCATTGCATGTTTTATAAGGTCATGTGAAAAGTACAAGTATTTTTTGTACGTACCAAATATGGAAGTTTTTTCTTAGTTATACTTTACAAACGTGTATTATATGCATATAGTACAATTACTTCCCGACTAAGAGAAACAATATATTCATATAATATTTATGTTGGTTTTTTACTAGAAATTTTGAGTGCTACTTCTTAGTGAAAAACCTTGATATTTACATGTAATTAATTACTTTCCAAAGGATTTACATGTAGTAATTGTTCTGCACAGCAATAATTGAAGCATCCAGCAGGTTCAGCAGTAGTAACAGAAATTGACAGTAAGTAACATGTAGTAATTCTTCAGACACTAGTACTTTTCTTTGTTATAGGCATGTATTCATTTGAAAGCTGAAAAAGATTCTGGGCTGAATTTGTAATGCTTTTACATGTGTATTAAGCAGAATAAATGCTACCCTAATTCTCTTATCCCCGTACAGAATTTAATTTGCTTAACTTGTATAGAATTTAATTTGCTTCACTTGCAAATTTTTACTGTAATTGAAGGATAATGTAGAGTATATAAAAGTAAACATTGCGCTAGTATGTGGTGACTGGTGATGTTGTTCTCGACTTAATTTATCCGGGCAAGTTTCTTTGGCTTCCTTAGCGCTAAAACATAAACCAGTGAATTCATATTAGATTATCTGTTTAGTAATCCTGAATACGGGGTTTGAGGGAGACAAAAATTAACGTTATTTATTAACCTGTTTAATTCTTCTCTGGTAAAAGCTTTTGCAAATTTTTCTTGCATAATGTTTTAGCGACAAGTCTATTGGAAAACTATAAAGGAAATACAAAGAATGGAAAGGCAAGGCACCCTTCAGTTGCTTCTCTTAAGTCGTAAATAAACCAAGTATGCGATTGTAGGGAGCTTAGAATGCAGCAGCATCAAAAAATGAAGAGTTTAGTGAAATCAATAAAGAAAATAATCTGTTGAAAGATGAAATTAAGGTTTTAAGGTACCAACTTAATTGGTTTTCTGGTCGGATTTACGTGTAGTGGTGCTATATGCTAGTACTGCTTCACGCAACCAGGTGGTTTCCATTAGTAGTCTCAAAATTAGTTAGATAGAAGAGTCGTCAAAGGATAGAGACAATACTATACATCTGTCAGAACTTATGCAAGCTGGGTTTGATTAATAAAAGCATCTGGACTAGTTAAGGGCTTTCACATTTATATGGTTCGCAATAATGCTCTGTTTTCCTTCCCCCATACACTGGTAAACTAGGACAGGTCTTCTCCCGTCCTACTATGGCAACCTAGAAGCGTCGTATCCAATTTTTAGGTCTTATTACTGTCCATCAATGTAGAGACTCCTACTGAAGGCTACAGTGAAGTCTGTCCACAAACTCAAGTCAAAGGGGAAATATTGTGGAGTTAGTTAAAACTCAGTTTAGGGTCAAGTTTGGCTTTTCATATTGATGGAGCAAAAGCTTCCTTCGATTTCAACTTTTGGGTATGTTTAAATTTTTTATGTTTGTCTTAAGTGAATTGTTGTAGACCAAAAAAAAAAAGAAATTGTTTTACCCTGCAGATTTCTGTTGTTATTGAAGGATGATACGATAAGGAACAAACTAAATCAAAAAAGGCTAAACGGAACTTTAGCCCTGAAAATCAATATATTAGGCTTTGTTTGTTGGATATTTTAATAACAAAAAATGTCACATGTTTATTTTGAATTCAAACGAAATAAATTACAAATTCTTTAATATATTTTCAGCTACAAATTCGACCATTTAAAAGTGTGACTTATGTTTTTAAAATGAGATTTATGTCGTGAATTGTGTAACCTATGTAATGATTAGGTTTATAAATTTATTTAGTGAATTTTTACTGTTATACAATGCATATAGACTTTTTCAATTTATAGATGAAAATATGAGCTATTTATTCCACTTAATATTGGTATTTTAATACTTCTAATTTCTCTACCTATAATAGAGGCTTCTATTAATCAAGTCTTAACACATGTTTTGCAATTTCTAAACAACCTTCTACTTTTTTTCCTCTCACTACTATTAGAGTTTATAGGGCAAAGAACTGTGTTATATGAGGTTTCTATCTTGTTCCAATTGTGTAGATTGGAGTAGACTAGAGTGAGGAAAAAGTTGGGTTGTTGTATTCGGCAACGTACTGAAACCTATTACATCGAAAGATAATTAGTAGGGGCATGAATTGTTTTAAAGAGAGCGACTTATCCGCACCTCAATCCATGCCAAACATACTTTAATGGTACAAATTATTTGTATTTTTATATAATATTGATATGAGGTGAATATTGTTAATTTCCTTGTTAAATTTAATTGGCAAAATATTTCTAACTAGTGTGATTATTTTTGCCCAAACCAACACTGTTAATTAGTTTAATTTTGCTTAGCATATTTGTGATGTGGAACGCATTTTAGATGACTTTGGGCCATGATGCATCCTCAAAAGCATCCGGCCTTGTCTTTAGAGGCTTGGTTAATTAAACTACGAACTACCAAACCGACAAGGTCAGTTGCTTATGCATAATCAGTTGTGTGGGATTGGGCACCGTTGGGAAAGCAGATTGAGGAACTTGCTTGGACTTTGAATGTAAAGACCCGGGTCCAAAGATTGGCCCAAATATTAAATCGAAATCTATTGGCCCAAACTAATTAACCCAAATTACTATATAACCCAAGCACCCAAGTTCTTAGACCATTTTTTTCCTCTTTCTCTTACCAACGTGAGATCCCTCATTCTCTCCAGTAAAGTGAGATTCGCTATAATACCAACGGTAACGATTCAGGTCCAAGGGCTGACCCAAGTAATTTTTAAAATGAGAGGCACTGGTCAAAAATGGTTAACCCAAATTACTATATAGCCCAAGCATCCATCCAAATCCTTAAATCATTCTTTTCTCCTTTCTCTTATCGATGTGGGATATTTCATTCTCTCCAGCCCGTCCTCACAAAGGAGATCATATCAGAATTCAATTTGTCCACCCACTAGGTGGCTCGTATGGACTCAAGAGTCCAATTGTAATGACCTGAGATCGCTCAAATACCAAAATAATTAACCCAAATTACTATGTAGTTCAAACTTCCAAGTCCTTAAACCATTCTTTTCCCCTTTCTCTTACCAATGTGGGATACCTCATTGAAGGCTAGCCATTATTTTTTCTTGTGGCTGGCAAAGGTATTTGAGAACCATTGGGCACTAGTTCAGGGTTTAAACCCCGCCCAGTGCATCACAAGAAAGTGTAATGCTTTTTTATTTTTAAAAAATTTAAAAAATACAATGCTGTAGCTGTCTAATGCTGATTTAGCTTCCAACTCTCAACCCCCATATAAATTTTTTCAGACTCCCCCTCTCCCGTAGAGTAAAAGTAAAATAGATGTTGTCATAGCAGAGAAAAAAGAAAAGGGTATTTGAGCCAGAAAAATTGCTAGAAGTTGTAAGAAACGTTTGCTTAGGGCTTCGATTGTCGTAACGAGTCTATTGTTGGTATTAAACTATTAATATCCGCAAGACTCTAATGTGCATTGGCCCACAATGTGGTTAACATTCAACAATCGAAGCATTGCGCTCAAATGCCAACTTTGCCCAGGATGTTTGGAGGGTGGAGATTAGAGTCAAGGTTGACAGGAATAGTCCAAGGAAGAAATTCAGCACTGTATTGAGGAAGCACAGGAAGGAGAAAATGACATAAAATGATAAAAATGGATAAATTGACAGTAAAGGTGGAAGACTCAGATAGAATTCTCAACAATATTTTATAGATGGGCTTGCGTTCCTTTGAACAGGCCAGTTGGATTTTCACGTCGTTGACAAATGATATTTAAAAAAAAAAAAAAAAGTACTTGACGATTGATCTAAAACAGCAAAACACTTGTTACTACTATAATAGAAATAATAACACTCCTCAGATGTCTGCACTTCCTTGACATAAGCCCGAAAAGTAGGCCAAGTTGCTCACAAAACTTTCTTGTTTGCTTCTCCACGAGTCTTCAATCCTTCACGGCATGACCTTGTCCAACGAATAAATTCCTAGAGAATGTGAGTTTGTAATATAAATTCTCAAAGGTAGGTAGTTTCTAAACCTTTTTCCAAAAGATGAATAACGTATTCATCGAGTGTAATATTTCGTCAAAAGTTGCATAAAAAATGTGTTTTTTTGTTATTGTTTTAGGCATTTATTTCTCATAAATTACATTCACAGAACATGTTTTTTAAAGATTGCATTCACTAAATACGTTCTTTCAAATGGCTCCCCATTTGGGAACATTTCCCAAAAACCACCAACCTTTGGAAATGCTCTTCTTTTCCTGATGGTTGCTTCCGTTTCCCACCTGAGTCCAATTTGATGGCTAGACAAATTCAGTAGATAAATAGTGCCCTTTAAACTACTCTTTTAGAGGTCTACGCTTCTCATGATGTTTCTGGCGTTGGAGTCAAATCTTTCTTAGTCAAAATTTCAATTTTTCAATTCATATGGCGATGGTCTTCACGCTAATCTGAAAGGAGGGACTCAGTCCATGCATTATTTTACAAGCACTTATTTCTTGTTTTGTTCAGCTGGCTATTAGCTAAAGTTGGGTTTCTGGGCTGGCCGGATCTTGATTCTTCCCAAAACTGTCATCTTTGCTTTTTTAACTTATAATTCAGTTCACGTTTTACTTGTCTCTTCTACCAGCTTTCTGCTTTAAAATTTTGAACTTTTCTGGCCAACCAAATTCCTGTACGTATTATTAATCCTTCCTTTTCATTTTTCCCTTGGCCTTTGGAAAAAATCGAAATTTCGTTCTTCATGTATTTGCTTCCAATTCATATTCCTGAATTTCAAGAGAGTTTCAAGTACTTGTTGATGTAGACATGTAGTCATGGGAAAGTGGGAATTTCTGTCTATCAAAGTGGCTCTTTCCTTTTCTATTCTGTTGTTGCTGCTTGAAACATGTATGGCCGGTGGTACTCCGAATGTAGGCAGGCTGAATCTGGGATTCCAGGGGACGCTAATGAACTGGCTAGACTATGAGGGGTTGTTTCTTCTTTCCAACAATTCCGCTTTCGCATTGGGTTTCCGACCCAGTCAAGATGTCAATAAATTTCAACTTGTGGTTCTTCACAAGGGCAGCTCAATAATCATTTGGTCCGCTAATAGAAACAATCTGATTCAAAGTTCAGATTTCTTCACATTCGCTAGAAATGGGGATGCTTACTTGCAACGTGGTGGATCCACCATTTGGTCCACAGATACCGCTAACAAAGGAGTTGTAGCAATGGAATTGTTGGATTCAGGGAATTTGGTACTTGTTGGCAATGATAGCAGTATAATATGGCAGAGCTTTAGCCATCCCACTGATACCCTTGTGTCGAATCAGGAATTCACTGAAGGAATGAAACTTGTAAGCAATCCCAACTCCGATAATTTGAGCTACTCTCTTGAGATAAAGTCTGGAGATGTAATCCTATCAGCAAATTATCAACCCCCACAGCCCTATTGGGCCATGGGAATGGATACCAGAAGAATCGTTGACACAGATGGAGGGGATGTTGTATCTGCAATTCTTGATGGCAATTCTTGGAAGTTTTATAATCAAGATAAAGTGTTACTTTGGCATTTTGTTTTCTCTCATAATCATGACGAAGATACCACAGGGGTGGCGGCTTTGGAAAATGATGGTTTCATCGCTTTCAGCCTTCTTCAAGCTGATGGTAACTTCAGTGCCTCCTCAATACCAATACCACCAGATCCGTGTAGTAGACCTGCAGCATGTGATCCATATTTTGTTTGCGAGATAGAAAGCAGTTGCCTGTGCCCTTCGGCCCTTCACTCTTGCACGAAAAGTAGTGTCTCCTTCTGCGATAGGTCACAGGACTCTGTGGAGCTTGTTGATGCAGGGGACACTCTTAGTTACTCTGCTCTTGATATTATTCCACCCTCTTCTAAAACAGATTTAAATGGCTGCAAAGCATCTTGCCAAGAAAACTGCTCTTGTGCTGCCATGTTCTTTCACCAATCCGGAAACTGTTTTTTGTTTGATCAGATAGGAAGCTTGCAGCACTCCAAAAATGGTACACAATATGCTTCTTATATCAAAGTCTTGACCAATGCAAGCGGTGGGGCAAATCAAGGAGGTGGTGGAACTCACAAAACACGCTATGTGATTGTCATCGTGGTCATCATCTCAGCTTTGCTCGCTATTTTTGGTCTCCTTTATGCAGGATATCAGTACCACCAGAAGAAAAACAAGGCATTGCCTGAATCCCCTGAAGAGTCTTCAGAGGAGGAAATTTTTGGGGAGAATTTATCTGGACTCCCAGTTCGTTTTAGGTACAATGATCTTCAGATTGCAACTAACAACTTCAGCAAGAAGCTTGGTCGAGGTGGTTTTGGTTCAGTTTACCAGGGGGTTCTCCCTGATGGAACTAGATTAGCTGTGAAGAAATTGGAAGGCATTGGTCAAGGGAAGAAAGAATTTCAAGCAGAAGTTAGCATTATTGGGAGAATTCGTCATCTTCATTTGGTCAGGCTTATAGGGTTCTGTGCTGAAGGAAATGACCGTCTTCTTGTGTACGAGTACATGGGAAATGGATCTCTTGATAGATGGCTTTTCCGGAAAAACAGAGGGGAATTCATGTTGGATTGGGAAACTAGATACAGCATTGCACTAGGAACAGCAAAAGGTCTGGCTTATCTCCATGAAGATTGTGATGTGAAGATAGTTCACTGTGACATAAAGCCTGAGAATGTACTTCTTGATGACCATTTTGTTGCAAAAGTCTCAGATTTTGGTCTTGCTAAGCTTATGACTCGAGAGGAGAGTAATGTTTTCACCACATTAAGGGGAACAAGGGGGTATCTTGCACCAGAATGGATCACAAACAGTGCCATATCAGAGAAGAGCGATGTTTACAGTTATGGCCTAGTGCTGCTTGAGATAATTGGTGGTAGACGAACCTTTGATCGCTCAGAGCCCTCAGAGAAGTCCCATTTTCCTTCTTATGCTTTTAAAATGATGGAAGAAGGAAAACTGGAGGACATCATTGATGGACGTTTAAAGATAGATGAAAAGGATGACACAGTTTCTACAGCAATTAAAGTTGCTTTCTGGTGCATACAGGATAAAATGTTCCTAAGACCATCAATGACCAAGGTAGTTCAGATGCTGGAAGGAATCTGCCCTGTCCCTCCGCCACCGCGCTGTTCGCAGCTAGGGTCACAACGTTATGCAGTTTTCTTCAGGTCAATGAGCAATCAGGGCGGTGGCGCCTCACCAGGAACTCCAATGAGCAACAATGATGCTCATCTTTTGGCAACAAGTCTTTCAGGGCCAAGATAGCAACCACAGAAGCTGAAGCAATTTCATTAAAATTGAGAGCACTAGTGGAGAAGCCTTCATATGTACACCATTTTCATGCTTTTCTTCCTCGTACATTCATTAGGTTTTGTTTATATTTGGAAGGTAGACATTTGGTATTCTAGCATTCAGTAAAATTGATATGCTGTTTGCACATCTTGCTCTGCAGATCTACCAAACATATCTTGAAGAATGTATAAATGATTGGATTAGCAAAAATTTTTCTCATTGTCGCCGATGAACTAAATGGGTGCTTAAAAGTTGGACTGGTCCTATGATGTGGTCGTGAGCATAATTAAGAAAAGAAAGAAATCCGGTAATTTCTCTGAACATTGTCTTAACAAACATATCGCAAAAATAAGGAAAGTGGAGAGAGGTTTCTCTATATAGATCAACCAATGCATCTGGTAAAATAATTTTTACGGTGATAATGTATATATGCCAGTGTATATAAGATTTTTTCTTAGATTATTTTTTGCATTTACTTTTGATGATCAAATTATTTTTCATCTCAATTTAACAACTCAACTAATTAATCAGTATACCCGTGATCATTTCATTAAATTTTTCTCTTCATTTACAAAATAAACTAACATCTGCAAGTCAAATGTCAAAATTTAAGGGTAAATATGTCCATTGAATTTCTTTTGACCACTCAAATATATTTTATTCAATATAGTGATTGAACTCAAATACTCGGATCGTACATTTTGGCCAAAAGTTTCTTTTGTCAAAAGGAAACTCATTGATTTGAGTTCAGTGACTGTATTGATTTGAGTTCAGTATAGTACATATACTTTTGGCTAAAAGTGCACTCAAATATTTTACATTTCAATATAGTCATTGACCTCGAAACGATTTGCTATATTGAAATCAAATCAATATAATCATTCCGTCAAATGTTCCTGTTAATGTTAATGGAATGAGCACAATGTCCATTTCACGTACCAAAAATAAGGACAATTTTGTAAGGTCAGTTTTTTAGATTTTTTCTATCTAGAGTTTTAGATTTCTTAATTAACAAAAAATAGAATTTAAAATCTTTAGTATTTGCTTTACTATATTCTAATTTATAGGTTTTGACAAAAAATCTAAATTATACACTCAAGTTCTTGTGATTTATTTCCAAGAACCCTGAAATTAAATGAAAATAGTAGATCTAATGACAAAATTTGAATGAAAGCTTGCTAATTTACTATTTTGGTGAGTTGAGTAGCCAATTTGAACGAAAGATCACTAAAAATATATTGTTTTGTACAATTCAATGGTTATTTAAGATTTTTGTCTCATCTATTTAGACGAATGGTATTTGGCATGTGCAGTGCAAATGCAACTCATTCTGGTAGATTTGACATTGAATTTGGACAGAAGGGCTACTAATATACATATTTGTTAATTAAGTGGCCATTTTCAATCAAAAAATAATTGAGTGATTAAAGGTGTTCGATCATAACAATTTAGTGGTTGCTGAAATTTGTTATCTTCAAGTCGAGAGTTCAATGGACATATTTACTCTTAAATTTTGATACGTGATTTGCCTGTGTTAGGTTTATTTTTATAGATTAAGGGTAAAATCTGACAAAATGGCCATAGGTACATTGATTATTTAATTGAGTGGCTGAATTGAGATAAAAAATAGTTTGATGATAAAAAATAGATACAGAAAATAGTTTAATAACTGGTGAGAATTTTTTGCCTTTCTGGCAGGAACTAATTTGCAAGCCGCCGTGCCTTTCTTCATGCTTTATTAGATTCTATCGTTTCAAAGATACGTTAAAGCGAATCTGGAATAGTGGAGTCTGGGTGAAGCGGGGAAGGAATCAAAGAAAGTGGATAGAGGACGGCGGGCAAAAAAAAAAAAAAAGAATTCGTCGCATCTGATAAACGAGAGGAAAATTTCATGTTCTATCAGAGAAGCTATTATTAGAGAGGAAACTTTCTGGGCAGTCTTTAAACCATTACTTTCATGTTGTTTTGGCCTTTCAACTATAAATTATCACAAACAATCGTTGAACAAAAAAAATATTTAATTTAAGAACTTCCATCGATTTGATCGTTAGAGGTGACAACTATAAATTATTACAAACAATTGTTGAACAAAAAAAAATTTTAATTTAAGAACTTCCATCAATTTTGATTGTTAGAGGTGATAGAATTAGACGCCATTGAACAAAGAAAAAAAATTAACCCACAAAAACAGCGTAAAAGATCTCGTTGACTGATTATTTCATCAGATTAAAGCTAGACAATGTAGAGGATGAAAGAAGAGGAAAAAACATTAAATTCTATGTCATTATTTGACTAAATATAGCTGATTTTCAATCAAGTGGTAGGTTAGTTTTTCTATTTGGTCAGTTTTGTCTCTAACTCTGTTACATTTAACACCCAAAATTGATGGAAGTCCCTAAACTATGTATTTTTTTTGCTTCAAGGGCTTATTTGCAACAATTTACGGTTGAGAGGAAAAATCGGGCAAAATGAATAGTTTAGGGGCTTGTCAAAAAGTTTCCTCTTAATTAAATTCTATCGTTTCAAAGCTATGATAAAGTGAATTTGTAAAATTGGAGATGGGACAAGTATTGTTCGACTTGAATTGAGATAATTGGTCCGATCGAAAACCGGTCTTCTTTTCGACCTGGTTAGTAGCACAAAATTGTTTTGATCAAACATCAGTTAAAACAGTAAAAAATTGTCCAAATTACTGAACCGATTCGACTGCTTGAATCGGTTCTCAAAATTTCCTTCTTGTTTTTCCCAAACATAAATTTTTGAATTATTAATAGGAATAAGGAAACACCACTCGTTTAGTGTAAACACCAAAATCAATCATTTCTCTAAATGATCTCTAAATCAAGAATTTCATCTCTATCATTTTATCAATTTATCATCAGTGATTCCAACTTACACTATAAAAGCCATATTCCCAACAAAAAGATCTCGTATTGGGTATGATTTGTTTAAATTTAGTTTTTCAAGTAGTTTTGGAGAATGACCATATTTTAGACATGAATTCACAATTTTATATATAGTTGTTAGGTGTATATTTGATTGCAACTCTAATATTTTTGGAACATTTTGTATGATTAGCGGAATATAACTAAGAACTTAATTTCAATATTTATGAAACTTATAAAAATATTAAATAATTATGACATTATGCTGAAATCAACGAAATTTTAAGAATGGTCCAACTAATTCGACTAGTTAATCCCTAATTCAATAGTTTAGCCAAATCGTTACCTAGTTCGAGTTTAACAATATTGTATGGGACCAACGCGTGCGATCATAATCTACAAAGCTATGAGAATAGGAAAGGGAGATAGGGAATATGGGGCCAAGGTGGAGAAAATTTTGATCACAGCCATTCAGTAGTGCCAAATTCTAGACATTGAAGGAGAGAAGGTTTAACCACTGCCGTTAGATTGTGAGTAGGGCCACTATAAGGTTTTTGAAGTCATTGGTGACGTGACGATTTAATATGTTCTATCATGTGTTAAATGCTTTCGGAATTTTAATGTGTGGTTAAAATCATTGTTTTAAAACTCGGATCGGTGATTGACCCCGGTTGAGTGATCGATTCCGGGTTTTTCCAATTCAACCACCTCGGCCACCGGTTCTTTGATTTTTTATTTTTTAATATTTATATATATAAGCTCACCACAGCGTGCGTTGGGCCATCCCAAGTTTCCTTTAGTACTTCCACGTACCGATTGCTTACCCATGGACTTAGTTGACTTGTCAATTGAGTCCCATCCAAATCAAAAAAACTTGGGCCCAATTCATAGAGTGTTTTAAATCTCCATGACCAATTAAGCTAACGTATCATTTACTATAAGAAAGTGTGAGGAATTTGGAAAATAAGGAATGAATTAGCAAAAATTCCAAACAAAATTTAAATCCATTAGATATTTGAATAGTTAAAAAAATTCAAAAACACCAAAAGATCTAAAAATTTCCAAGGATTTTTAGAGAAATTCAAAAATTTTGAATACATCAAATAGAGAAAAAAAAATGTCACCAGAATTTCTAAAACAACACATGAAATGTAGAAAAATTAGAAAAAATTTCTGCCCAAATTTGTCAAACAAAAACAATCAAAAGTGATTACCCAGTTATCACTTTCTCAACTTAACAGAACAATAAAAGGGACTAAATGTAACTCCAAAAGAAGAATTTTTTTTTTTTGAATCATTGTTAAAATGGTACAACCATTCCCAAAAATAAAAAAAAAGACAAAAAGAAAAAGAAAAAAACTTCGAACGACAAAAGAAATGAAGAAATAGACAAATAAATAGAAAAAAACTTACCCAGGCCTGTACACATGAAAATTAAACTTTAGGATCCATCTAACTTCTTATGTGGGTAAGTTATGGAGTTTGAGCTTTGGATTTAAAAAGATAATAGATTAGAATGAAGAGAAAGGAGTGGACATTAGAGAGTTTTTGACAAACTCACAAAAGAAGATAGTTTGGAACTTTAGAGAAGAGGAATAAGAGTGGTGACTGTCTTGTTTTCTGTAGGGTCAGTAAGTTTGGTAAGTCAAGTGCATAAGAATACTCAAAACCAGATTCAACCGGTTCATCCTGATTTTTCCCATTTTCACGGTTTTACCGGTTCTCAACAGTTTTTACTCTATTTCGGCTTTAGCTTCCAACCGGATCGGTGTCATGACCGATTTGCAGTTTAATTGGTCGAATCGGCCGATCCGGTCCGATTTTAAAGACACTGGTTAAAATGTAAAAGTAAAAACAAAGAATAAAGAAGGCCATGAAGTAAATGGGTGCTTAAAGTCGGATAGGTCCCAATATATGATTGTGAGAATAATCAAGAAAAGAAAGAATTGCCGTTGCCAACTATGGACATTGCTTATGGTTTAAAAGATGCAATTCACTAAGTCGCTATTAAACCATCAAACTTCAAATTCTAAGCGAAAAGATCGAACTAAATTTTGCAAAGCCTTATTCTACTAACTAGTAAGGCTTGATTGTGTGCAGTGCACACTTGAATCATTTAAGGGTAGCAAAATTTGAAAGAATGTTTTTGAATTGAGTATCATGTGTAAATGTATACGTAAAGTATATATATTACTAAAATGGAGAGAAATTGGATTATTAGCATTTAAAATGAACTTACTTTGCCACTTAATATATTATATGATTTTCTTGTGAATTTTATTTTAATTCATTAATACATTAATATTTAGCGGAATTTAAAAATATTAGTGTCATTTAAACTTGTATAAACTAACTGAAATTACCACCAAATATAATATGAACTTTGCCTATCAATTTTTTTTAAATTCAAATATGAAAGCAATGAAACAGGAACAATAGTGCATGATCTATACACTGAACTTTTGATATTTTGGTCTTGGACTTGCATGTTACAATTTGCTGGTATTGATTGACATAAAAATCTATTGTTACATCCTTTATTAGCTGAGTGAAGAATTTTGTTAATTTGTCTAATTGATTTTTTTCTTTGTTTTGACTATCAAAATTTAGCTGATAATGAAATAGACATTCAATTAGCTTAGCTATCCATCAAAGAAATAAGCAAGCATCTTCAACATGAACAATCTAAAAATGGTCACAAAAGCAAAAAAACAAATCTAAATAGACTAAACAATTTCAAAGTTTGTTGCTCAAGTTTACAATCATAAGTCACACAGTATATATAATTCAATAGTAAGCAGCTACCGGCAATTTACTTACAAAACTTGTAAATATCAATTAAACTTAACTAGCATTTTATCAAAACATTATGTAGGCTAGTTATGAGTAATGTGACTAACCAGAAGTAAAGTGCTAGACAAAGCAAAAGTCTTAATGCTGAAGGCAATGCTATAAAATCAATACACAACTCATGTAAAAGAATCTATATCTTACTACAATAAGATATAAATGCATATATATGGTGAAGAAAAAGCTAAGAAAAATAGTATTACCAAATGATAAGGAAGCAAGAAACTGAAGGAAGCTTTCTTTCTGCTATGTGGGAATGAGAAGCAAACAAAACAGAATAACAGTTGGTCATGTATGTAGTAGTGTATGCAGTTGTTTATTGATAATAATTTCATTTAAAAGGTAGTCTATAAAAGCTAAGCTAATGTGCTACTTTGTATTTCAATCTAATGGTTATGAAAAGATGAAATACAACTGATAATTCATAAAAGGTTGACATTCTTGTGAAGGACAACCTAATTCCAAGAAAAAAATTAATTGTCTAATCTGATTAGATAATTGTCAAAAAGTTGGAGTAGGTGAAGAATGCTTGCATTATTTGACTTATTACAAGCAATGGAGAGGAAAAATAGGAGAACCAAACAATCTGCAAGCTACCTTGTTGAATAATCTAATAATACAATAGCTAAGAAAAATGTTATAATAAATAAGCTTATTATATAAAACTTATAATGACTAAGCTTTATTGAATAATCTAATAATCTAATGGCAAAAAAATAATGACAAAAATAAATGCAAATCTAACAGCTACCATTAAAACAAAAAAAGAGAAGAGCATTTTAATGAAATATAATAAAGATATATATATATTAGTTATTTAGACGTTAATGCATTCCTTTGATTAATAAATGAAAAAAAATTATAGCAATAAAAAGCAAATATTAATGTATAAATGAATTAAAAATAAAATTGATCACAAAAATATATATTATATTAAGTGGCAATGTCAGTTCATTTCTATAACTTTAAATGCTAATAGAAATATGAATAAACATCAAGTTAAAAGTTACCAAATATTTTAATATGAACAAATTAAAATAAAATTAAAATAGAAAAATGCACATTGCATTAAGTAGCAACAATAATCTTTTTCTTTATAATAAGATGGAATTAGTTTTAAATAATCTTTTGCATTACATTAACAAAATACCAAAAAATCGAAAAATATAACATTTTGAAAAGATCAATGTAATTGTATACTTTTTAACAAGTGAAACTTATTTTGTCAAATATAATTTTAAATGATAATTCACATTGAAGTAAATATAAATTCAAATAATAATAATAATGTTGTAGTTCGATTACATTTGACCAAGACATAAGTTAATTTGTCAAATATAGCTTCAAATGATAATGTAAATAGTAATAAATGTAAATTCTAATTGAATTATATCTGTCCAAAGTGTAAAGATTGAAAAGCCTATTAAAAATAATTCAACTTTATAAAGGAATGCCAAATCCAGTCCAATTTAGGTCATTGAGTAGTGAAATTTGCTACAGTAATTTTAGACATTTAGCACATTCAAAGAGAAAGAGAAAATAAAAGCTCAAAATTCACCCATAGTGCCACGTGTCATTAAGGGAAGTTGCTGTAGCAACTTTGGGCCTTTGCTTATCTTATAATACTAGAGGAACCAGGTTGTGCAAGGCACAGCCTTGGCCCTCCCAAAAATATTGGTCATTGGAAAAGCATATATAACAATTCTAGTTGTAGAATAGGTACATAATACCATAATTATCATTCATAGATAGCTGTCAACTATTTCAGTAGCAATTACACACCTTCTAGTACAATTAGGTCCCAAGTAGAGATACATTGGCATGCTAATAGTCTTTTTCAAAGTTCATTTTAGTTACATAATATCATATATTATGATCTATTAACTTCTAGTCATAGAGAGAATGTTAATGGATTCTAATATAATGGCAAAAGATAGCATGCTAGAAGTTTAGTAGTACACATGATGAACAAAATGGAGCATGAAGTTGTATGGCCTGCTTCATATTGCAAATTCACGTGGCTTCTTGAGGGGGCTCATATGAGCAGATTTTGGAGACTCGGGTTTCTTGTCTTCAGCACTGTTTTTTGTAGCAATCGAGGGAACAGCTTCAATGGTTGTCTTCTTAGCACAAGGTACATTAGTTCCGGGAATTGGAGTTTTAAAAGTTAAGCTTCTTTTTGCAGCAGCGTTTGAAGAGGTTGGCTAATCTGCAATATTAGACTTGCGGGCAATTGAATCTAGGATCACTTTTATTGTTGGGCTGAAGAATTGCCCTTTAGTGGCAGGTTGGTCAGTGAAAGTGGACTGAGCAATTAAGTCAACCTATTCAATGGTGTTGGTTGGCTTCTCAATTATCGTTGGAGCAGTTGGAATAAGCTCTCTTATAGGATTAGAGGCAGCTGCGTGAGTGATTGTCGGGTTGATTTCAGCCAATTCTTCAGTAGTGTATATTTTGACGATGCTATACTTATCATCTTTCTATCCTTGATAATCCAACTCAAAATGACGGACAAAGAATAGGATTTGACGGTTTTCATTTGCAGATGCAATTTTAGAAAAAACCTCAATACCCTATATTTTGCAAATAAATAAAAAGAAGCCAAATACCCTATATTTTCAGAAATTTTAAGGAGTACAAGAAAATGTAAACATGATACAATTTCATAAGAAAGCTAAAAAAGCTCATTACACATGTTGAGTGAACAGCGGTTACTAGTTGAACATTCAATCCTCTAACACCAGAATCTGTATAGAAACAAAGTGACATGTTGTTTGATAATTAGGTACAGATATTTTTAGGGCAGATGTTTAATAGTAACATAGGTTGAAGGTGGCATGGAGCTATCTTAATGCTAGCTAAAAGAAACTTTTAGCTAGTTCCAATTAGGAATTTGGTTTCTTAACTATGACTGAGTCTTGTCCTTGTAAAGAACGGCAAAAAAAGATGAGAACCAGAGGGGCATTACCAAATTTGCAAGCCAATCAATGCAACTATAGACAAAAGAAAATAGAGATATAGCATATTAACGGTATGAGTTTTTCAGCATCTTACGTGTTCATCAGCTTCATTGAGCTATACTGCTGTGAATAGTATGAGTTTTTCAGCATCTGTACCAAACACTACTGCATACATTGACCTTGTTCCATTGTCAATGATAATTCCACTATGGCATCTAGTATATGATGGCCGTGAATAATGGTTAAATAATGAAGTAAAACAAAATTATTATTGAGAACACTATTGTAAATTTGCATGCCTTGTTTACTTGGCTTCAACAGCACTTTCTTCTCTGTAAGATGGACATTTGATGATCCATTCCAAATAAGCATCTACAGTCTTTTGACAGTTACTACATGTAGCATATCAGAAAGATCGCTTCTCAACTGCCAAAGAAGTATTTCCTCGTATCCAGGTAGTCTTGACCTATAGTTTATATTGTATTAGATGCAAAGTTAAGTAATTCACTTTTCACTAATGTAAAAGGTAAGAAAATAGCATAAGTGAGTTGTTGAAATGACCGTACTTATATTTTTCAGTATGCATACTGCATTGTCAACACTAATGATATCATTATTTTTAGATGGAGGCAACAATTTGGTTAAGTCTTTGTAACTGGCTTCCTCAATTAGTTGTGCAATTTCCCGTCGATTCTGATCATACCTGTGAACATAAATATGACATGTTAGATTTTCCAATCTTTATGTATAATTACGAAACATGATATGCTTACCATTGCCTTAATGCAGTGGTTTGAGGAGTTGGTGAATTCACTAGCAGACAACGTGCAAGCCTTGTTGTTAGAAACAGGTTTAAGAAAGTAGTATATAATTAGCTCATTAAAATTGAAGTATGGTAGGCAAAGCAGTAATAATTTCTTGAGTAATGGGAGTTGCAAATTACAGTTAAAAGTAGTTACTTTGACTCTCATAGCTATGATGATGTTGTTGTTTGCAATAGTGTTTGCAAGCTATGCACCTTCATTTGCTTCAAATTCGTTTCATAGAGTAAGGAGCATTGGCCTTTTTCTAAAAAAACAATAAATATGATAAAAATCAAAGATTGTAACAGGTTTATCTAATGAATTGAAAGTATATTCTTATGTTCAATTGGCTTACTCTTGATTAATAACAACCAAGTCTTTAGTCATTGAATCAAGACCCTGTTCCCTTGAAGGAAAAGCATGCATGACAATAGCCTGGATATCTATTATTCAAAAAAATATTTCAATTGAAGGATAAGCTGAAGATAACATAAGGAATACATTTGGATGATCTAAGATAAAGCATGAACTTACTTTGCAAATTTTCTGTGTCAGCAAATCTAAATACGTTTTCAAACTCTGTGAGCTCAAAGTGACACGGAATAACTGGTGGAACTTGCTCCATATACTCCTCAACCAATGTTCTGTTATGGATTACCCAAGTATATGGGTAGTCACTGACCTTATACCTTGATTCTGCTTTGCGAAGAGCTGCACTAGAGATATAGTATCTCCTGAATGGCATCAACATGGCAACCAAAAAATGGATATCATTGCCATAGATGACTTTTGAAACCTTTGTTCCCTATTGCATCGTAAAGAAGAATAGCTGTAAATCTGTAAAATAGCCAAAGATATTTGCAAAAATTGAAGAAATATCTTTATTTTTTTGTTACCTCAGAATCTGTAAGAAGGAAGCGGTGGTAGTTCATAGGCCTTGCTCCTTGACGCAATTGAACATGTCCTATCTCAACAACTTGAGCTAGTACTGTCCATCATTTTACTCCTTCAACGACCTCATTCGCTGGAAGGTAGCGTCTTGTCATGCTTATCTATAAATGGTAGAAATAAATGAATTTAATTTTAAATATAGACTGCAATTATGATATGATTAATTAAAGATTGAAGAAACAGCAGAAGAATATTCATTTACTTGATAGCTAATAGAGAAGTTTCAAGAACTTCTCTATATACAATATTTTTTGTCTGATTTATTCCAAATTTGTCAAAAAATGGAGGCTTAATGAGTAACTTAACTTGTGAAGCTGTTCTTGCACGTGATAATGCCACATAAAGCTAGCCCTGGGAGAACACAGGTTCTCTTAAATAAATACCTACAAAATCTAACGTTTGTTCTTGAGCTTTGTTAATTGTCATTGCAAAGCACAAACGGATTAGAAACTGAGTTCTCTTATATAGGATAGGGTATTGCTCATCAGTGGGAGATTCTAATGGAATTCTATGGATGAAAATATCTTTTCTAGCAAAATCACCTACAACTATTTGAGCATGAATAGCATTTCGACTCAAATTTCTACATATTAATCTTATCCCATTACAAAGGCCTTTAGTGGGATCTAAATTTCTAAGCAAGATTATTGGTACATTAACCTTGAAGATCAGCCTATGTGGTGGAAGTCCATTTGGGGAAAGAGAATTCAAAAAGTTCTCATACTATCCTTGATGATTTGGATTTAAGGTTTCATCAAAATTGAGATATTCTACTGCTTCACCTGAAAATTTGCTAATGAGAATGTCATTCACCTCATCAACAAAATTATTTTTTGTGGATAGAATTGCTCGATTGATTGGAGCGTTAGCATCTAATAATCCAGTCATGATATTGGGGTACACTAAATTTATCAAATTATCTAGTGCAGAATCATCCTTACTGTTTTCAAGCAAAATTGAAGAAGAAACCTTTATGTAGCTATCATCTTGGATTTTCAGTTCCATTACCAACTCTCAATAAATAATCAGTAAATGAGGGGTCTAATCGAGCCCTCATATTCTCTATTAACTACAATTTTTTTGAGAAAAAGGCCATAGAAGAGAGTTTATTATGCAAGCATTAATAGTCTCAAATTACTTTTCTCTACGAACAACTGGCAATGTTTGTCTAAAGTCGCCACCAAAGACGACAACTTTTCCACCAAATATTTCTGATGAGTTTATAAGAACTTGCAATAGATCATTCAATGCTTCAATTGCAGACATAGGAGCCTCATTCTAGATAATCAGTTTGGATTCTCTAATCATTGCTGTCAGGCTGCTTTGTTTGCTAACTTTACATGCTCTACTTTTTGAAAGATCAATTGGGATTTTAAATCGTGAATGGGCAGTCCTATCTCTTGGTAGTATAGAAGCAGTAATTCCTGAAGTGGCCATTGCTAGTGCTAAATACCCTTTAGACCTTACATCAGCTAGCAACGCCCTATAGAGAAACGATTTTTCAGTGCCTCCAAAGTCATCTACAAAAGAGGCCCTGTTTTTGTTCTCATATATGCGGCGAGATATGATCTCAAAAGCATGCCTTTGCTTTTCATTAAGCAAAGTAATTGCATTCAGATCTTCATCACGAACTGTTATGCTTCTTTTAGCTAACAGTTCTCTTGTTTGGTTGTCAACATCAAAGAATGATAGATCATTCGGAACCAATCCAAATGAAGCTATACTTTTTCCCATTGATTCAAGAAAAACACTTATTTGTTGCAATACCTTTTTCCTAACATTTCTAGGAGAAAATTTTGAACACCTTAGAAAATCTTCCGACATTACAGTCTCAAATTTTAATCATAACTGTCTTTGATTTTTAGGACAGGAATATACCAAAAGGGTTGCAAAAAGTTTTCTCAATTCATAAGGCATATGAAAGAGAGCAGTCTCTTCAAGACAATGTTGTTGGCTGTTATCATCTTGAAGCAATTCTCTTGAAAGTGCTGCTTCACGAAAGGTTCTAACTTGTACTCCGTTATAAGTCTTCAAGTCTTCGAATGACTTCGAAGCACGGACTTTTGTTAAAAGAAGCCTAAGGTAATATCTTTCTCCTTCAGTCGGATGGATTGAATTTATTTTCCAATGTTTCTCATCAGGAAGTCAAACAAAATAGTCTGAAAATTCAGAATATGTACAATTCAGTGTCTGAGCTTCTGAATCTGTTCTATTCATGTAGAAGAATTTAGTGAGCATTGTCTTTTTGTTTTTTCGATTGCTCACAACATTGGTGAGATTTTGATGCTTTTTGAAACTGACAGGCTGATAATTTTCTAGGTGAAGCTGCAAATGAATTACTGCAGATTTTATTTGCCCAAAGTAAAACGAAAAAGTCTCCATCCAGCCTCAGGTGGTGAGACCCAGCGAGCTGCCCGGTACTGTTGGATTTCATCAATATGGCTGTTTGGATTATCAGAATTAACATGAAAACTGATTCTATCATGTCCTTTACAAATGTATTTATAGATGTATTTAATAGCCTAAATTGTTGAACAAATCTCAACATTAATGTGACAATCAAATTTAGCAAGTAAATAGGCATTATAGGGAACATCCCATCTATTATCCAGGTGATGTTTTCTAACTTTGACTCTAACACCATTATTACTTCGCCTATATACTGGATAAGAATTAATAGTTTAGGTTGTTTTCTCACAAAAATTCTTTGGATAGGAATGCCTACACTTATCATTCTTAGTCATACACACACTTGATGGATTTAAAACACCGCATGGACCATGCATCATGCATTTTTAACCATTCTATATAAAGTGTGAGTATTTCACTTTGTCTGGGATCTCGACACTTACAATCTTATCATAGTCTTTAGGTTTGAACATTTTTTGTTGAGATTTCAAAATTAAGAGAAAGTGTGCATGTGGCAAGTCTCTTTTTTGAAACTCTATTACATATGTATAGGCTGCCACTTCACCAAAAATATTTTTCTTAAGGATTTCATTTTTTAATTCTTCAAGTTTAGCATGAAAGACTTTTACAATTAAATCAGGATGATTCTGTGCTTCTTCATTTCAATTAGATGTTCTTTTATTTCTGACCAATTAGGATTGCAATTTATGGTCAAGAAGATATTCGATTGGCCAAATTTTTGGCATATTTCTTGGCCCTCCAATAAAGCTTGCTGATAAAAAAAATTCTCTGACCAATATTTGTTGCCTGTGTTTAACCAGCTGCCACAGAGTCTTGTATTCCTTGCAAAAACTCTTTCCTTATTTCCTCTTGTTGTGATCTAAAAAAAATCTAATCTTTGAGATTCAAACTTAACATACATATCCACTATAAATTGCTGAGTTAATCTACCAAAATGAAGCAAAAAAAACTTCTTCATTATCCCTTATCTGAAACTTATAAGCATAATACTCTCTAATAGAAATAAAATTTGGATCATTATCAATCTTCGCCATTGCTATTAGACAAATAACAGAATAATTAGTTAATTTACTATGCTAAACTGAACTACAAAACACTACAAGAAATTTGGCCTTTTATGACAACAAAAAGTCATCACTAAACATCAAAATGTCATCATTATATGAGTATAGTGACAACTTTTTCCATTGTCACATGATTGTCACTAATTCTATGTCACAAATGGGTCCATGTGACAACCCTTTGAAAGTCGTCACTAAATCTTGTTATTTAATGATGAGAACGAAGTCGTCACTAACGGTTATCATTCTGTGACGAATTTTCTTGTCACTGTTTCACATATTTTTTTGTCATAAATGTAGCAAAAGTCGTCACAAATTTGAAGTCTACAGTGACGACTTGAACTTGTCACTATCAGTCCTAGTATTCAGTGACAAGAATAGTCATCATTTAGTGAACTTGCATGTCAGTGACAACTTTTAATGGTTGTCACTGAACTTTATCTTAACGAGTTGCAATTGTTCATCATTATCACGGCATTTCTGACAATTATAGCAAAACTCAATTTGACAAAAGGCTTAATGAACTTGCATGTTAGTGACAACCTTCCTTTGAAGGCTGTCACTGAGTTTTGTCTTCAAGAGTTGACATTGACCATTACAAATATAGTATTGTCATGGCATTTTGAACAATTATAATAGAACATTCAATTTGACAAAAGGCAAAATCAACTTAGAATATATGCCGCAAATGCATATATATGGTCATAACACATCTTTAAATTAATCAAAACAAAAGTGAACCACAAATGTTGGATCCCAAATCCCACATAATCAGTTTAAGTAGCAATGGCCAATACATATGCTTTCCAAGAGATAGAGTACTAGATTTCTAAATTAAAGCATAGATTGCAGCACCAATGTCATATTTCAATCATCTCTATTAGCATATCAATAGTCTTCTCATGATCAATATGAAGCTGGACTGCATTGAAAATAAATTATTGAATGCATTAGAGTATACTTTAATCAGAAAATATACTATTATAGCCTTACACTACTGAATTTGAATGAACAGCCATACAAAACAAGACTCCAACTACTGCGAACTTAGTTAGTAAAAATAAGTCAAAAATAGAGTTTCAGCCAAAATAAAAGCAAAGAATTTTTCTCCTCACCTTTTTTGAAGTCTATCATTTGCACAAGCCTTTCATTTGGGCAATCAACTCCTCGTATAGCCCCTTAGTTTCAAGTTGATGTTCTTGTAAGCTCTTAATTAGCTCCTTTTGGGCATTGAATTCCTCTGCAATTTGTGTAGCTCGTTGCTCTGTCACATTTGCCCTTCTTCGATGCTCTTCAATTTCACTCCTCAAGTGGTCAAGTTCAATTGCTTGCCTCTTGATTGTGCTATGGCTATGATGCTGTCCATGTATGTATCCAAGGGAAGAACTATAATTGTCACAGATCCACCATCCCATGAATATGGTTGAATCAAATAAAATGATTACCATACTTTCCTCTCAAACAACATATGGAGCAAACAGGTCAGCACTTTTAACAGCATAATCAACATTATTTGAGTTTATTTTGATAACAGGTTCGAAAAGCACAACTTTTGCCATTCCTCTTTTGCATATTGGCCAGAAAAAAATCACTGATACTGTACTCTTCAAATTCATATCCAACATGACAATTACATGGAAACTCAAATTGGGACCTTGTGCCAGGCAATTTCATTTGTTGAAATAGATAAAAGTGGAATGATTGAGATAATTTAAGATAGTAGCAGTGAAAAAGACAATTACATGATCACTTTGAACATCACTTCTAGTTTAATAGCTGCACAAGAGAACAACTACACTAACATTTTTCTAGCTTCAGTTCTAAACCAACCATTTACAAAATTTAAATGGTTTACAAAACGAATAGCAAAAAAAAAAAAAAATGGACTCACGGTGTTCTCCTGACTTTTGAAGAATCTACGCAATCTTTTAGTGGAAAAGACAATCTTCTTGCCAAGAGAAGGGCAACCGAAAAGGGCTAGCTTTTTCAAGTCGTTGTGTAACATCTATCTGAAAATCCAATTCACAAGATTGAGATGGAGATAATACAAGCTAGGAAACTCAATACATTGAAAATGCTTTACTAATCTCTGTGACGTATAAAACTTGTATCAGAAGAAGCTAGAGCAAGAACTTATTAGAAGGCCAAGTAATGGTAGACTGTTTCACTCCCAATTCAGCAGAATATGTAACATACAAAGAATTACACCGGTACTTTAGCAATCTACTCCACTTTGTAATAGTACAAATACTGAGCACAACTTAAAAAGTTACTCATTGCTTCACGTCAAGGTACCAAAAAATTTTTCCCCCTCAGTTACCATGTCACTTGACTTGATGATTTTATTGTGTTTTTGAATGCAATGACTTGTTAAAATGGAAATAGTCAAGCATAACTACAACTTGAGCACAAATGGCCATTAAATTTTGTGATCTTCACATGTAGCACATAATTGAATTTGCAACGAATTGCAATGTACCCTCAATGTTCTTGCAAGAATGTCCTTAACCACTCTACTTGATTTCAAAATAAAAGCATGATGTCCATCCTCTTGTTTGCTTGCTAACTCACTTCTATTTACATTTTTCTTTTCTTGCTTTCTCAAAGATTAGTTACAAACAGGACAAAAAGGATTTATAGCAGGGCAGTAGTAGGCAAAAGTCCAAAAAATGAAGGGACACAAGCTGGCAACCTAGCAACAGAATTTCATCAAAACACTTGTTGTTCACAACAAACAAGAAAAAAAAAAGGGAATAGGGCAGTATTTCCATGCCCTCATTACAGTTCATGCATAAAACATTGGAGCCACTACAGAGGGAAGAGAAAGATGTTAGGAAATGAAATAGGCAACTTTCTTGTCCACAAGTTTGAAGAAAGCAAGGTTCCATCGGATATCCATTCTTAAGCATTGTATAACTAATCCTAAGTTTGAGATAAAAAGTTAGTATATTCTTTCTGTTCCCTTCTTAATAGTTAATACATTCAAGTAAATAACCCAAAGAAAGCATAACATTCATTAGTCCATGCCAAAAATACCATTCCTACAAATTGCATTAACATGACTACAAGCAACTCACTGTCTCAAATTATAATCTAAGTACACAAGAGAAAGCATATTACTGGAAAATTCACCCGATTATTCTCATAATCAGATTGAAAAATTCAAAAAATCACATCTGATATCTAGAAATCAACCACTCAATATTTATAGATTAGCACTTCAGTATACAAATGCAAGGAATTCATAGAGAATCTAGGATGCCAAGAACGAGCAAATTATATCTCTGCCTTATGACAAGAATAAAAATCCTTACTTTGCAATCTCCTGATTATCCTTGCCAAACTACTCAACTACAAACTTGATAAAATCTCTAGCATAACTATTCTCAAAACAAGTAATATCAAGCCTATTCCTGGGCAAGAAATATGAATCCTTAAAGTACTCTTTATTGTATAAATGCGTCACAAACATTTCCATGTCAAGAGAAAGCTCCTTATAAAGCTCCGGATCCTCCATTCTCAATTCTTTCAAATCCTTCATCTTTTTTCCATCATCCCTCCCAACCTTATTAGCGAACAATGATGATAAAGATAAACCCACAGATTTTTCCTCATAGTTTGACGACCCTTTAGTAAGACAATACCAAACATCTTGCAACACAGGAAGAAATGCAGATACCAAAATTGATTTTTAAAAAGTAAAATATGCGGCATTGGCTACCATGAACAGATGAGATATTTGTTTATTTAACATCAATAGGCACAAAGCTCTTGGCGGATTCTTGTACTTTCATCTCTCCACCATGCACTTTAGTTTCATGTTAGATCAGCACTAACCAACTTCAGCTGAAGACAAGTATTGACTAAACTATGCTGACAAGTATTGACTAACAGCTGAAGAGAGTTTGTTTCACAAGGGATTGCTAGTTGGAGACCCTCCCTTCCACTTCATTTCACTCTTACAACTATCTGAATCTCGCACCATTGAAAGATTAAAGTGGAAAATTGGGCCCATAAACTCAAGATTTACCTCACTCGACCTACATTTGATAGAAAATATCGAAATTAGATGGAAAAAATTGATATTATTTACCTCAAATTATGCCGTGACAACCTTAGCTCTTTTTTTTCTCAAGATTCAGTCTTCTCACTCTGGCTTTCCTCCAAAATTCATGGTCATTTTTCTGCGTTCTTGCCAGCAAGCAAGTGCTGCACCGATCTAGGGATTTTTGCTATCTGCAACTCCACTGAATCTGCACAAATCTTTTGGGTAGCTCAAATTAGGAATGAAAATAGTGGCTCAAAGTGATTTTTTGGATAATTTCAGCAAGATGGTAGTGGAGAGAAGAAGAAGATGATAGTGTCCAAAGCTGGCAAGAAGAGGGAAAGAAAGTTTTGTCCGAAATTTTTGCAAGTGTTGTGAGTGTTTTTGTTAAACAACAAAGCCAAAACGCGTCGTTTCTGCTTCTTTTGTTCACCCGCCTATACTCCTTCAATTTTCAGCTTCCCGCTTCCGTTTTAGCTAAAACCAAAAAATTAACACTTTTATCCTCTTTTGTACAGACTATTTGAACCTTTCTTTACAAAAATAACGTCTTCTCTACTATTTATATCTTTCTTTCCCCCATCTTTGTGTAATTAAGATTGTTATTATTTTGAGATTTTTTAGCTCACAAGTTGTATCTGGAACTTTATTTGTTACATTAAAACTTTGAAAATTTAGTGTTTTTGGATAATTTTTGGAAAATTTAGTGTTTTTGAAAATTAGTGTTTTTGGAAAATTTAGTGTCTTATTAAAAATATGTTTATGATTCAAAAAAAATCTTTTAATGCAAATATGTTTGGGATCAATTTAATAATTTTATCAATTATGTACGAAATTGTGGTCTGACAAGACCTAACAATCTGTTTAGTTGATCAATTAACCAAAATAGTTTGCTAATACATGCATGAAACACTAGATGTATTTGGTACAAATACCAATTTATAAACCATAAATAATGTGACTATTGTAATTAATAATACACTCCAAACATGCGATTGTCAAGATTTTACTTAATTTCATATTGAATTTTATTGTTCTTTGCCATTATTTTCACACTATGCTAGTCAATAATTTTCCATGTGTTGTCAAGAGAATTAGATAGGAATCCATGATATTTTTTAACCTTAGCTAAGTTTGGTACATGTTATTAGCTAAGTTTGGAACAATTATAAAAATATGTATATATTTTTTATTACAATACCTTCCTCATTTTGCTAATGAAAAACATCAACTAAAGTGTAAAGGATAGGATGCCATAATAGAATTACTGAAATCGATTTATCACATACGAGGCTAAATTGCAAAAGATAAGGTGTCATGATTAAGTTAATGAAATTAGTTTATTACATATGGAGCTAAAATGTAAAATTTAGGGTGTCATAATAAACTTAATAAAATTTATTTATCACATGCAAGCCATATTGAAAAAATTAGGGTGGCATAGTAGAATAATGAAAGTGAGTTAGGAACAAGCACTTTAAACAGTAACGACTAATTGTTGCTACTAACTCTGAACCGGTAACCCCATTTCAGTGACAATATTTTTCAAAATCGTCACAATGGCGATTTCCCGCTGCATAGACTAGGGCTGTAATTGAACACTCGCGAGCAGCTCGGTCAAAAGCTTGACTCGAACTCGGTCAAACCAAGTTCGAGTTGAGTTCGAGCAGCTCGATAAGGCTATCGAGTCGAGTTCGAGTATCCAGAAGTGATGCTCGAAGGCTTGACGAGCCTTATCGAGTATTTTAATTTTAATTATTTAATATATTATTATTATTATAAAATTACCCTTATACCCAAAAGAATTGTCGAATTTACGAAATGTTTCAAGTCATATAAAAATTTTAAAAAGGCAATAATGTCTTTTCGCTCAAAAATTATCAAGAAAATAAAATTTAATAAATCGAGCTCGACCGAGCTCGATAAGGCTCGCATGGACTCGAGCCCATCTGAGTTGAGCTCGAGTACTGCGAGCAAGCTTCGACCTCGAGCTCCAATAATACTACTCGCTCGAGCTCGAGTTCGAGCTCGAACACCCTATCTGTATGTCGAGTCGAGCTCGAGTATGGCGATACTCGAGCTCGACTCGACTCGATTACAACCCTAGCACCGACCAGTTGCACGCCACTCATATTGCGATGACTAATCCGGTGTTGTCATTGATGACGAGTCTACCCTCAGTCAACTATGACGACATCAAAAGTCGTCACTGAACTTGCTCAATTGTGACAAGTTTCTCTATTGTCACTGATAATGTTGTCACAAAAGGCCAAATTTTTTGTAGTGAATAGATGAATAAGATTGGCTACACTTACCATCTTGTTCCATCTGTAATAGTTTTTCAGCAGTAGTAGCAAGCATTGGGGAAATCAAACTTTTAGAATTCTTATTTCGAGTCTTTTTCTTGTGGATCTTTTTTTTCTTTTTTTTTGGATCCCTTGATGCCAACCAAGTTCACCAAAAGAAAAAAGAAAAGGGTACTGCAAGAGGGTCATAATAGCCATAGGAATATTCTATACTGTGACAATGACCACCACGAGTATGGACCTGAATATCTCTTCAGCTTGTTTCCCCATTTTCTTCTCCTTTAACCCACAATGCAGCAACTTGGGAGACCGTAGGTTTGTTAAATACCCTTTGGTCTACACCAAGCAACTTTCTCATGACAATACGATAAGTATCAAGGTTATGAACCTCTCTTAAACCATGAAAAAATCGAGCATATGGATTGTGTTCAAGGATATTCATAACCTTTTGGATAATACTTTCTCTTAGTCTTGGACATGCATTTAAACAATTTGTCAACTAATTTTCAGTATCATGAAAATACAGCTACAACCTTTTTGAGGCCTCTAGGTCACTGATAAAGTGATAAACTTGCTTCTGAATCTTAAATGTATAGACATCTTTACTTCTCTTTGCTACATTCTTGTCAAACTTAACTCCAAAAGAAGTTATAGCAAAAAAGTTGTTAATTGTTCTTATACATATTCTAAATAATTTTGCTTCTTCTGAAGATGAAGTTAATATCTCTTTTAAAGGAGCTGGAATTGGATTGCTAGCTAATACTGTCTCCATTAGAACAGCAAAAGTTGGCTGTTTCATGAAAAAAAATTTTGCATCATAATGTGGGCAATCTGGTTGTTTTGGAAGAATGCTTGCCACACCTGGAATGCAATCTAACAAGTCTCGCCCTTTTTTTTGAACTCTTCCTATCATCAATAAAAGATAGATTCTAAATGACTTAGCTTGTTTAATAAACAATAATAGGATATAAAATACCCAAGTCATTTAACAATGTAAATATTAAAAGACCTGCACATTTTCTCTTTGTTTTCCCTTGATTTTGCTCAAGTATTCCTGTAAAGTAGAGTCCAATATCAACCACTTGAATTAGATAAATTAAAGTAATTGAAAAAATGGTTTTGAGTATTCAATTTAAAGCTAAAAATGTTTGTTGTCATGTTAATGTGAAAGGTTTATGCATTTTAAAAAATAGAAAAATTTATATGATACATGAAAATGGGTTTAAATTCATGCATTTAGAACAAATAATTTATAGTAGAAAAAGTAAAAGTTAAATTTTAAAAAATGGAAAAAATCACTATTTTAAAGAAAAGGAAGAAGCTGGTAGACTATTCTAAGAAGATAGAAAGAGTTTTGAAGATATATAAAATCAGTCACTTGATGGGAAGGACTATATTAATAACCAGTGCTATATTAAATACCTGAAAACTGGGACTCGTTTGATTGTAATCGGCGAACAACCTGATTAGACTGATTAAAAATCTCAACAACCTCAGGATTATGCTGTTTGGTTGTACTTATGAGAAGGTGCAAACTCTCAGATCCTATATTTTGTGCTTATTCGACTAATTGTGCTTAGTTTTTTCGCTTTCATCTTAAGCACTCTCTCTTTCTGTCGATTTCTATAGGTGGAAGATTCACCTATTGAAAACTCCGATGGAACAGACATACATGAGTGCAAGCTATTCAAGTCTGCATTTGGTAGCGAAAATGTGCTGACAAAATCTAGTATTAGAGGCTGAACAGATTTAGAGACATTTGGAAGAGACCCTATAGTCTGTGATCTCATACATTCTTGTTGACTTGAATGTTTTTTCTGAGATCTCTGAACTTTCAATGTAAGAGCTTTCTCTTTCTGATGATGTCTTGATGTTACGCTTTGGCTATTTACAAACTCAAATAACGCATCCATACTAGTTTGCGTACTATTTGAATTTACATCGAATAAAGACAACCTAAGAAGAGACTGAAAAATAGAAGGCTCAGTCACAATCTTAGCAAAGTCTACATTCTGATTTTCTAAAGAGCCTACCTTTAAAATTTGGTTTGTCTACGATGCTTTGGCCTGTGATCTCACACTCATTTGTGTGGGATAGTCTGTCAGGTTGGAAGTTTGCCTCTCTGTAAACTAGAATAGTAGAGGCGTACACACTTGCATATTGCTCAAATTTATAGGTGGCGAAGGAGATGCAATAGCAAAAGGCAAAGTTTCTACACTATAACATTTTATTGCTCTATCTAATCATTTTTTTCCATCTAAGAATTGCATCTTTTCTACAATCCTTTTTCCTCATCATTTGACCCACATCAAATTGAGAAATCACAGTAGGAACATTATTAGAATTTTCTTTGATCACAGAGTCCATGACAAAAATAGAAGACTATTAACCAAGACTTTCGATATGAAACATACATTCATGCTCATCATGTCAAGGCTTTTACTCAGGATAGAAAGAAAACCATTAACTACATCATGTATCTCACAATCATGTAAAAATGAAACAGATAGAAATTAATATGATTGAAGCTTAAAACCTTTTAACATGAGACATGCAGCTTGTAATATAATCAACAGCAGAACAAAATCCAAATCCTTTAGAAAAAAAAAAACAACACAAAATTTAGTTTCTTAGACAAACCTGAGAATTGAATATGCTAACTTGTTGGAGCAAAAGATACACACCAAATAGAATAGCCAGCTTGAGTTGAAGAAACAGGTTGACATTTTGTAAGCACAGGCAAAAGAAATACAAATTTAGTCTAAGAAAAGGAAAAATAAAGATTTACAATGAAAAAGAAAACTGAAGAATTACAGTAGCAGTGCTAGACACCATTGTCATAAGTCCATAAAATTTATTGTTTAGTTATCATCTAGAAGTATTCAAATATGTTTCAAGTAAAGTAAGCACATTGTGAGATGAAAATCAACCAAATTAATAAATGATAGTTTTATAATCCTCATTTTTTATCCGTTTACTATCTTGTTAAGTTTTACTGCAACCAAAAACATAGGCAAATCATTTGAGGCTAAAACATTGTTTAGATAAGTTGTTTACTAATATTGTCATATTATGGTGAAAACCAGAAAGAAAACTTGATCATATAAGGTTATGAAGACATGTCTATCTGTGGTAGAAGTGAGTAGAAATGAGTAGAAGTGATAGTTTCCAGATTTAGAGACTCTGAGGTCAGCCCATTTATGAACCATTAATATATCCTTAGTGACAATTTTAGTCTTCATTGTTGATATGAAGTCAACGTGGCCATGGTCTCCTATCTCCCTGTACATAGTTGAAGTTGCAGCTATTTCCTAAGTTACTATAATACATGGCTTCTACATGGAGATTTAGTTAATTAATAAGCAGACTGACAACTTTGTTTTTTAAGGAGTGGCCAAAGAAAAAGTGCAATGGAAAATAATTAAGTATACAGGTTCTTCATGGATCATAATCTTAAGTGACTATAGTTTCTGCAGTAGTAGTTTTGATTCATGACACATGTAGTTTTTGCACCATAACGTACCAAAATTTGATTTACACAAAATTTCTTGAAAGGGAAGGAAAATTTGACAACAAACATTGAATCTTGATTCAGTGATAACGGTAAAGAGGCTAAAGACCATATGTTTTAAGAAGGAAAAAAAGGACCATAATTAATGCATGATTGTCAATTATTTATTGAAGTCCTAACCATTGTGCTTTTACTTTGATAGTATATGTAAAAAGAACTAAACAAATGCTATAAGCAACAACCTAATATGTTACTTCTTGAGCAGTAGCAATCTAGCAGGTGAATGACCTTTTTGGCTTCAGTGTAAGAAATGCATGCAATTTAAAAGTCACTGAATTCAAGTAATTGACTGATCCACCTTTAGTGAACAAAAAGATTTAATCAAATACTTTAATAATCTTTATTTGTGTTGTGATAGCTCACAAGTCAAAAAACCCTTTCCCTTTGCTTGCTCGTCTTACATGTTTACCTTGATCTAACTTGCCTGCGTCTGGTTTCATTCTAGAACAACATTAATTTACTTTAAAATCTTGAAATGGTATAGATCAATATAATATGAACACATTACATAAAATATTATACAAAGTAGATAAGTTAAGAATTAACAAACTTATATTTTTGCTACCAAGCTTGCTGTCCACAAAACATTGTAATATGCTTGATATTATAAAACACCAAAGAGTTTTCAGATTTTCTCTACTTCCGTGTCAATTTCTCTAGGAACATTCAATACTTTATCCAAGTAAATAAATGTTATCACTTTTTGATATTGTGAGCATGATATTATGGACAAATACTTAATTCTTTATAGCAGCTAGATTCCATGTATACTATATGAACTATGCCATGAATTGCATAGGATGAGTAAAATGACTCAACTCTAAAGTTGAGAAGCTACCCGAGAAGTAATTATCTTCTTTATCTTTCAGGTTTGTTTTTATCTTTTCACAAATTTTACATAGAAATGTGGACAAAAATCTTCTTTGTCAACATATTGCAATCACTTACTAATAATCAAGCAAAAGCATCGTCCCTTTTTTTTTTTGAGAAAAACAAAAGTATCAAATCCAATGGCTTAAATAAAGTCAAGAGCTCGATATCAATGCCAAGAAGTGAACTTTATCTAAATGAAATTGAAAATCAAGCTATTTAAGCTTCTAAATTCATCGAAAATGAAAACACAGAAAGCTAATTAAGCAGCAAACCCCAAACACAATTGGAAAAGGAGCAAAAAAAGAATGTAAGCAATGCAAATTAAATAGGAAAAAGAAAAGAAGAATAAACTCGATTAAGTGAAGTACTAAATTGAATTGTTCCGAGTCCGAATTCTTGACAATGGAGTATGGGGAAAGTTCAGTGATTGTTGATCGGGGTGGGCTCGTTGGTTGTCCGAATAGAGAGAAGTTAAAGGGATGATTTGATGAGTAGTTTGGAATACTATCATCAAAATCACCGGCCAACTGTAATCATATTGTTGATTTGGTGAGTGTACCCAAGATAGATTGCTTTCTATTTTTATCTCTTACTATCTCAGTACCTATTTTTAACTCTTATTTTTATAGATTGCTTTCTATTCTATCCGTCCATTGGTTTGTATCTCTTTTATCTTTTTCAAATGTCCAGATACACCCAAGTTTGTATTGAGAAATATTACTCGCAAATAGAATACTCAATGCTTAATGCATACCTAAATATACCTGAGTTGATAGCATCTATCTATCCATTAGTTTGTATCTCTTTTTCTTACCAAACATTCAAATATATCTGAGTTGATATCATCTATCAGTCCATTAGTTTATATCTCTTTATCTTTACCAAATGTCCACATCTTATTAACAACCATATGGCTTGTTATTAGTATGCAATTTTATCTATGGAGATGCAAGTAGCAAAACCCATTGTCTCATATGTAAAAAAATGAGTCACTAGTGTCTTGTCATCCAACAATTTCTTGATTGCAAATGCAAGACTTAATGTCACAGCCAGGGTAAACCTTCTTGAACTCCGACAACAATAATAGTTAATGCTGTTTCACAATAATTTAAAAGTGTAATGACATCACTGGAATTCCATTTCGTGAATTCATATGAATAGCTTTCTCCACTAGAAATCTGGCTAGCAACACCATAATAGTTAATATATAGAAAATCTCATTCCTATTTTTCCAACTTCACTTGTATTCGGGGTCTCATCTCTTCCATTTTCACTCAGAGTCTCTGTCAACTTATCACATTGAATTCTTGTCTACTAGAATAAAAGGCCTTGTTGGTTTTAGACCAAAAACTACTAAACAGCACTTAGTATTACTAAATAAAAAAAAACCCTCAAAAACCTTGTATTATTGGCTGAAAATAAGTTTATGTTATTCATTTCTCAATTCATTATTTATAATGTTTTCAAGCAACATAAGTTTCAACTAACAAATTTTCATTAAAAAAAAATCTCAACAAAACTACTTGTAAACAAATTGACATAATCTTCTACTTAAGAATCTTTAAAAAAATATTTGTTAACGGCTAAATATGATCTTCTGTTAATAAATATCCCAACAATTACATTTATTCAATAATTAACTAAATTATTCTAGTACTAAATGAATCTAGAAAAATCTATAAAAGTTGGCGTATCTCAACATTTCTTGCCACTTTTTCTATAGATCCTCAAATGTCTTCTTAAGTATTCAAACCTTATTTTAGACAACATCTTCATAAAAATGTCTGCAAGCTAGTCATTTGTTATGCAATGAACTATGTCTTTCAGTTTCTTGAGCCAAACTTCAAAATTAGCAATAAATTCCTTGACGTATCCAAATGACTTATTTGCAATTTAAAAGTGAAACTCCAATACATAGTAGACAAACCTGAATAAGAAGTTTACAACACGCAAAATGATTGTTATGAGAGACATAAAACAATCATGATAATTTTTGTATAGCTTTTTGATCGACAAATTCTTGCAAGTGCATAGAGTCAATTGTAGTAATAAAATCACCGAGAGTCTTTCGAGGGTTAAATCTATAGAAGCGAGTTAATTTTTTACTTTAATTATTCTAGCAAATAGCTAAAGTTAAATTCAAAGGATTTAAATCACTAATTAAGGAGAAAAATAGGCAATCAAATTAAATAAAATAGTGGTTGAGAAAAGTATTAGTAAGACACTAGGGTTTCAAATTTTGATCTAGAATTTGAATTAGTTATCCAACTAATTTATTAACATCCTAAGAATGTATCACACAAATATATTTTAGATTATATCTTGATACATCTAAATTATACTTAACTAAATCTCACGTCTCTGTCAAGATCATAAGTATTTAATTCAATCCTTTAACATCTTAGGTGATTTAACTACAGCTTGCAAACACTAACTACTCTCATAATTAGGTTAAGTATGTTTATCTAGAGGATGATTGTATATCCCTTTTTAGTTCAATGCAAACTCTAAAAGCATGTCTATGGTAGCCAAACACAAATATATACAATTAAAGCAAGGCAAAAATAAATAATCAAACTTAGATAAAAAATCAAAACTCCCTCATAAAACCCTAACCCTAGAATGGAATTAGTTTAACATATTCATTGTAAAAACCACAAATTGAAAGAGTAAAATACATGTATAAAGGTAAAAGTAAAGAAAACTTCTCAATTTTCCCTACCCCAATCTCCGTTTTGAACTCTCTTTGATTCCATGCTTTGATCCCATTCTTGATCTCTGAAGAATGAGTTGTATGTGATGAACTAATGCTAGTCTAATGTGTTTCCCAGCCTTAAAATGACCTAGAATATCACTATTTATAGTTTTTTAAAGGTGTATCCCAAATATAGTAGGATTAGACTTATTTGAGTTGAAAAATAATCATTTCGTTTCGCTTTCCAATGAAGACCAGCATAATGACCGGTCCAACATCTAGCACCAATTGTCAAAAATTGATGGAGATCAAAGAAACTCCAGTGTGAAAACCAAATGCACAACCGACATCGGTCATCAGGGATCTATGCACGGATCACCTAGGATCTGCATCTGTACACGAATCCTCTCTGACCAATGGCCTTTGTTCCTTTTTTTCATACCTTCTTCCTGTGCTGCTTCTTTGTTCAATCTATCTTGCTAAGATTGGTCCCTAGTTAAGCTCTTCACTTATCAAAATAATATATGAACAAAATAATGTAATTTCTCTTTAAATTAAAATTAAAATACTATAGTTAACAAGCAACTTATACAAATAAAAATACTACGCTTTATGCCTTAGCACTTTTCATCAACTTGGTCGGCATCATCTTTGGATAACTTCTCATGAATCATCAAAGCATAAGCTTCTTCAATGAATTCATCAATGATCTCCTCCAGAATTTTATCAATATCTGAATTTTTTGGTTCATAGTACTGCATCTTAGAATTATCAATTTTCTTCTCTAATAGTACTATCCAACATTCAATAGATTTTAATTAATTTATGTACATACAAAGCGTAATAAAAAATTGCAGTATCTAAACCATAATCAACACTACCTTTGCCTTTTACCTCAATATAGTCTCTATTTCCAATTCTGACTTTGAAGATTGTGATTTGTCAAGCTTTCTAAATATAGATTCATCGTATCCGATGTGATGAGTGCAACCACTATCTATTAGTCAAGTTTCAGCATTGAAATTATCACTTGCAAAACAAGTCACCATAAAAGTTGCTCCTCCTCTTGCTCATCAACCTTCTTAGTCTTATGTCCTCCTTTTCCTTTCTTTTTGCAAACTTTCTCCTTATGTCCCTTTTGTTTGTAAAACCAACATTAAATGTCAGGTCTAAACCAACAATATATTGAAAGATGTGAGGTTTTCTTATAGTATGGACATGGAGGATTTTCACCATGTTTCTTTTTATTTTTGCTATTTTTCACCTGCTTATTTCTGTCACCTTATTGAGTTTGATCTTCATTTGTTGCCCAAAAAGCATTTTCAATGACTTTCTCAATTCTTATGACTCTTCTTTGTTCTTGTCCTTCTAAAGCATTGACCAATTCTGGCAAGGCCATTTGAGAGAGATCCCGTGAATTTCAAGAGAGGAAATCTTGGTTTCAAATCTTTCTAGTAAGCCCACCAAAACTTTCTCCACAACTTTGCTGTCCAACAACTGTTCTCTAATCGACCTAATTTTATTCATAATAGTTAAAAGTTTAATAGAGTATGCTTTAATGTTTTCTGTGTTTTTCATTTTAAGGAGTTCAAATTCTCATATAAAAGTCAAATCTTTCATCTGTCTTATTTTGTTATTGCTTTGGAAAGCAACATTGAGAGTATCCCAAGCTTCCTTTGCAATTTCACGAACCATAATTTTTGTGAATACTGCACCTATAACTACTGAGTGGATATATGTCATGGTGTTTGATTTCTTTTTGACTGCATCCCTATGAGGGCTCTCATCTATGCAATCGTTGGATCTTTGGATAGTATAGGAACAAGATCATTTTCCACAATATACTAAAATTACTAGCTATCAAAGAGGACCTCATTTTGACAGCCCAAATTTGATAATTGTCACCAGTGAAAACTGAAGAGTTGGACAAAAAATTGTTTCCTAGCATTTCAAATTTGAAGGCTTAAGTATATAGTTTGACACTGGAAAAAGGATCCTCACCAAGTTCACTCACTCTAAAAAAAGACGTAGGCCCTTAAAGATTTAGACTTTTGATACCATTTCGTTGGTTTTTAGGGCATAAACTACTAAACAACACTTAGTATGCCAAAAAAAAACTCACAAAAGACTCATATTGTAGGTTGAAAATAAGCTTGTGTTCTTTACTTATCAACTTACTATTTACAGTTTTTACAAGTAACAAACTAACATAGTTTCCAATTAACAAATCTCCATAAAAATCTTAAGAAAACTACTTGCTAACAAATTGACATAATTTTCTATTTAACAAATCCTAGCAAAAAAATTTGTTAACAACTGCATTTACAATAACTAACTAAATTATTCTATTACTAAATAAATGTAGAAAAATCTGCAAACATTGGCATATCTCAAATTTCTCACAGTCTCACGAGACAAGCTTGATTGATGAATCAGCAAGCCATATTCGAATTTTAATCTTTTTCTTTTCTCTACCTAAATCTTTGAACTGCAAAGATTAATTGTAGTTCTCGTAGTGGCACGTCCTTATAAGGCCGGGTATGCTTCTAGATTTTCATCAAAGGTATCTTTCTCTCTCTTCAACTTTTGAAAGTACTCATTTGATAGCTTGCATTTTGCATGCTTACTGGTGCCAATAAACTTAAGTGGTACCGTATAAGCCACAAAACCAATTTGTATCTTTTCTCTGAGTTTTCTCTTTATTTTTTATTTTTGGTTCAGTGCATTTCTCAGAGTTGGGACTGCATCTAAATCGGCATCATTTTTTTTCTAATGAGTGTTACAAGGTTTTTCCAATATTAAATAAATATTTATTTTCTATGAAAAGTTAATGATCTTAAAGTATTATAAGAAGCTATATAGTATATATTTTGTTAAAAAATTAATAATCTTCTAGTTTTATCAGTGCTTCATGGTTTTGGGAATAGTCAATACAGAACTCAATTGGGATCAAGGATATTTGCCACTAACATAGTTGTTACTAAGGTTGATGGTCTAGTGATGGCAATCAAATTGGGTTATCAAGGATAATTTATTTCATGTTAATATTTCTAATTCAAGAAATTGGGATCAAGATTTTGAAGGATTGGAAAACTTACACATGTCAACAAGGCTAGATAATGCAATTAGGCAAACCAATTGTGAACCAAACAACTACATGAGTACACATTTGGAGTTTTGGTGTTATTGTTCTATATTTAGCTTTTGGGCTTGGCAAGATTATGTTAGATGAATGTATGATTTCCTGACAATTTTACACAATAATCAAGAAATGGTACTTTTCAAGCTATTCTGGTGGAAGAACCCCAAATGCAAAGAATATTTTATGCTCCCTAAAAATGTCTTACAAAGAAAAACAATATTACAGAATTTATGCTAGCTTTCAGATACTAAAATGCTATGAATTCTCTATTTTTTGTTCACTTGTGATCTTAAATACTGTATTTTTACTAATAATATGTGTAAAATTAGTACAATTTTTAAAGATTACGAGATATTAATATCACTTTTAACACCTAGTATTATAAACATGTATATAATTACTACAATTTTTTAAAAAAATTATACTACATTAATACCACTTTTAACTTTTACTCTTGTGTATTAGGCATTACATTTATTAAAACTTTGTCATCTGAATTGGACTACATGTGTATATCTAGATATACAAAGTGCTATTTTGTGTATAACTAGAAAGATATATCATTATTATTATGTAATATTTTAAATTTTTTGAAAAGTTGAAGTACAATTCAAGAAGTATAATGCGCTAAAAGGTCATTGCATGTTTTATAAGATTATGTGAAAAGTACAAGTATTTTTTGTACGTACCAAATATGGAAGTTTTTTCTTAGTTGTACTTTACAAATGTGTAGTATATGCATATAGTATAATTACTGCCTGACTAAGAGAAACAATATATTCATATAATATTTCTGTTGGTTTTTTACTAGCAATTTTGAGTGCTACTTCTTAGTGAAAAACCTTGACATTTACATGTAATTAATTACTTTCCAAAGGATTTACATGTTGTAATTGTGCTGCACAGCAATAATTGAAGCATCCAGCAGGTTTAGTAGTAGTAACAGAAATTGACAATCAGTAACATGTAGTAATTCTTCAGACACTAGTACTTTTCTTTGTTATAGGCATGTATTAATTTGAAAGCTGATAAAGATTCTAGGCTGAATTTGTAATGTTTTTACATGTATATTATGCAGAATAAATGCTACCCTAATTCTTTTATCCCGGGACAGAATTTAATTTGCTTAATTTGTACAGTATTTAATTTGCTTCACTTGCAAATTTTTACTGTAATTGAAGGATAATGTAGAGTATATAAAAGTAAACATTGCGCTGGTATGTGGTGACTGGTGATGTTGTTCTCGACTTAATTTATCCCGACAAGTTTCTTTGGCTTCCTTGGCACTAAAACATAAACCAGTGAATTCATAGCAGATTATCTGTTTAGTAATCCTGAATACGGGGTTTGAGGGAGACAAAAATTAACGTTATTTATTAACCTGTTTAATTCTTCTCTAGTAAAAGCTTTTGCAAATTTTTCTTGCATAATGTTTTAGCGACAAGTCTACCAGTACTGCTGGAAAACTATAAAGGAAATACAGAGAATGGAAAGGCAAGGCAACCTTCAGTTACTTCTCTTAAGTCGTAAATAAACCTAGTATGCGATTGTATGTGTTGGCTTGAGGAAGCTTAGAATGCAGCAGCATCAAAAGGTGAAGAGTTTAGTGAAATCAATAAAGAAAATAATCTGTTGAAAGATGAAATTAAGGTTTTAAGGTACCAACTTAATTGGTTTTCTGGTAGGATTTACATGTAGTGGTGCTATATGCCAGTACTGCTTCACGCAACCAGGTGGTTTCCATTAGTAATCTCAAAATTAGGCAGATAGAAGAGTCGTCAAAGGATATAGACAATGCTATTTTTTTTTGTTATATACATCTGTCAGAACTTATACAAGCTCGGTTCAATTAATAAAAGCATCTGGACTCGTTAAGGGCTTTCACATTCTTCCCCCATACACTGGTAAACTTGGACAGGTCTTTTCCCGTCCCACTATGGCAACCTAGAAGCGTCACATCCAATTTTTAGGTCTTATTACTGTCCATCAATGTAGAGAGTCCGACTGAAGGCTATAGTCAAGTCTAGGGCTGCAAACGAGTCGAGTCGAGTCGAGTTTTGGTCTAATCAAGTCGAGCCTTAATTTATTGTTATTGAACTCGAACTCGAACTCGAGCTCAAACTCGACGAGCTGACAATTTAAAGCTCGAGCTCGAGCTCGACTCGATTCAAGCCGATTTCGAGCTTGAAAAAATAAAAATAAATATTTTATTTTTTTTAAAAAAAATAAAATAATTTTTTTCCTTAATAAATAATAAAATATTAAGGATATATATGTAATTTTACTATTAAAATAAAAATATATATATAATATTAAATATATATATATATATATATATATATATATGCTCGAGCTCGCGAGCTAACGAGCTTAATATTTTGAGCTCGAGTTTGACTCGAGCCGCTCTCAGTTCGTTTGCAACCCTAGGCAAGTCTATCCACAAACTCAAGCCAAAGGGGAAATATTTAGGAGTTAGTTAAAACTCAGTTTAGGGTCAAGTTTGGCTTTTCATATTGACGGAGCAAAAGCTTCCTTTGATTTCAACTTTTGGGTATGTTCTAAATTTTTTATGTTTATCTTAAGTGAATTGTTATAGACCAAAAGAGAAATTGTTTTACCCTGCAGATTTCTGTTGTTATTGAAGAATGATATGATATAGAACAAACTAAATCAAAAAAGGCTATACGGAAATTTAGCCCTGAAAATCAATATATTAGGCTCTTTTTGTTGGGTATTCTAATAATAAAAAATATCACATGTTTATTTTGAATTCAAACACAATAAATTACAAATTCTTTAATAAATTTTCAGCTACAAATTCAACCATTTAAAAGTGTAATTTATGTTTTTAAAATGAGATTTATATCTTGAATTGTGTAACCTCTGTAATGATTAGGTTTATGAGTTCATTTAGTGAATTTTTACTGTTATACAATGCATATAGACCTTTTCCATTTGTAGATGAAAATATGGGTTATTTATTCGACTAATATTGGTATTTTGATACTCCTAATTTCTCAGCCTATAATAGAGGCTTCTATCAATCAAGTCTTACACATGTTTTGCTATTTCTAAACAATCTTCTATTTTTCTTCCTCTCACTACTATTAGAGTTTGTAGGGTAAAAAACGGTGTTATATGAAATTTCTATCTTACTCGAATAGTATAGATTGGATTAGACTCGAGTGAGGAAAAGGTTAGGCTATTGTATCTTGGAGGCAACGTATTGAAACCTATTACACCGGAAGATACTTCGTAAGGCGCAACTCATATTAAAGAGAGCAACCTAATCTGCACCTCAACTCATGCCAATCATATTTAATGGCATAAATTATTTGTATTTTTATATAATATTGAGATGAGGTGAATATTGTTAATTTCCTTGTTAAATTTAATTTGCCAAATATTTCTAACTAGTGTGATTATTTTAGCCCAGAACCAACGCTGTTAATTAGTTTAATTTTGCTTAGCATATTTGTGATGTGGAACGCATTTTAGATGACTTTTGGGCCAAGATGAATCCTGAAAAGCAGTCAGCCTAGGTTTTAGCTGATAGATTATCAGGCAGATGCAAATTTCTCCTTTTGTTTGTCCAAATCCGTCTTTAGACGCTTGGTTTGATGTCAACATGTTTCAACTGGTTAATAAAGTACCAACCATCAAACCGACGAGGTCTGTTGTTTATGCATAATAAGTTGTGTGGGATTGGGCAGCGTTGGGAAAAGCAGAGTGAGGAACTTGCTTGGACTTTGAAGGCTAGCCATTATTTTTTCTTATGGCTGGAAAAGGTATTTGAGAACCATTGGGCACGAGGTCGGGTTTAAACCCGCCCAGTACATCACAAGAAAGTATATTTCTTTCTTATTTTTAAAAAATTTAGAGATTATAATAGTGTACTTGTCTAGTTTAGTAATTTATCTTTCAACTCTCATATAAGTCTCCTTAGACTTCTCCTCCCCGATAATATAGGAGTAGAATAGATGTTATCGTAACGAAAAAAAAGGTATTTGAGGCAGAAAAATTGCTAGAAGTTATAAAAAAATATTTAGTTGTTCACCTCTTAACCCTATATAAATCTTTTCAAATTCCCCCTCTCCCGCAAGGTAGAAATAGAATAGATGTGTCATAGCAGAGAAAAAAGAAAAGGGTACTTGAGCCAGAAAAATTGCTAGAAGTTGTAAGAAACATTTGCTCAAGGCTTCGATTGCCGTAACGAGTCCACAGTTGGTAACTTGGCATTAGGTTTATCCGCAAGACTTTAATATGCATTGGTCCACGGAGTGGTTAAATATCAACAATTGACAGGACGTTTGGAGGGTAGAGATTAGCGTCAAGGTGGAAAGGAATAGTTAAAGCAAGAAATTCAGCACCGTATTCAGGAAGCATAGGAAGGAGAAAATGACATAAAAATGGATAAATTGACAGCAAAGGTGGAAGACTCAGATAGAATTCTCAACAATGTTTTACGGATGGGCTTGCATTCCCTCTAGCCCTTTATACAGCCCAATTGGATTTACTCGTTGTTGACAAATGATATTAAAAAAATGGACAAATTACACTTTATCTCCCATGGTTTAGTATTTTTTTACATAACCCTCGTATAGTTTTAAAAGTTATATATAACTCTCTCATGATTTGAATTAAAATGTCAAGGTGGCGGAAATAATCATTCCTAACTGAATTTTTAAAAGAAAAATTTGCCAAATTGGTCCCTAACATTTTCCAAAAAAAACTTTTTTAATCCCTAACATTTAAATTATGATCCATTTTGGTCCTACTATTTGTATTTGATCATTTGTCAGGCTAAAAATAGCACATTTCTCTCACGTGAATATATTTTTAAGGGCAAAACTGAAAAATACACTTCATTTTGAAACTTTGGTAATTTTGGCCCTCGAAGCTAAAAAGAAAAGAAATAACTATAAAGACTCAAACTTTACATGTTCGTACTCTTCCCCTTGTTCTGCATCTCCCGAATTCTCAAAAACTGCCTAGGAAAATCGATTTTCAGAGGGTAAATTTTCATAAAAGGAAACATTTTTAGTCCTTTATGTGCCATAAGTAGAAAAAGAATTGTAGAAAATGCAGAATCAAACCTGAATGGAAGGCCCCATAAATTCTCCCACCTAAATGACTTCCCCACTCCTTAGTAACAATAGCAGAAAACTGGAGAAGTCTAATAAAATTCGCCTCTGGCACAAGTTTCAAAAAAAATCCCAGTTGAAGGAATTTAGAAGAAGAAGAAGAAGAAGAAAACCGGAAAAGAGGAAGAGACAAACAAAAAACAGCCAAAACCCACAAAAACCCTTTAAACTATTCCTCCATTACACTCACTTTCTGTTGTACCACTAATAGTACCAGCTATTGTTACTACAAATATATGAAGCTGGAAAAGAGAGAGAAAAAGAAAGAAAGAGAGATAGAGAGAAAGAGTGAAGTGAATTGAAGAGAAAATAGCAGAATGGAACTCAAGGCTAAAAGGGCAGGGTGGGGGTGGGAGAGAGTATTGGGGTCCCATGTACTTTTGCTTTCAACCAGAAATGAAGTGTGTTTTTTTATTTTACCCTTGAAAATATGTCCACGTGAGAGAGGCGTGCTATTTTTAGTCGGAAAAATGAGTAAATATGAGTATTAGAATAAAAATGGATCATAATTTAAATGTTAGAGACAATTCTGGCTGATTTTAAATGTTATGAACTAAAAAAGTTTTTTTGGCAAATATTAGGGACCAATTTGGCAAATTTTCCTTTTTAAAAATATCGAAATTACCCTTATAAATACATGATACACTAACCCCATATGATTTTTATGTTTTACCATATAACCCCCTTATAATTTTCAAAATATACACATAACCCCCCTTTGATTAATAAATAATTTTCAACTTTACATATATGTATTTTTGATATTTTAGATTATTATATTACGAATGATCATTTTGGTCACTTTGACACTTTAATCCAAATTATGAGAGAGTTATGTAAAGCTTTTGAAATCACACAAGAATTATATAAAAAAATACTAAAGTGTGATTTGCCCTAAAAAAATACTCGTCGGATCTTCCAACCCTGTAGAGTAGGATAATAGATGGTGACAATTGATCTAAAACAGCAAAACTCGTGTTACTACTATAATAGTAATAATAACACTCCTCAGATGTCTGCACTTCCTTGACAGAAGCCCGAAAAGTATGTTCATTCAATCAAGAAAAGGCTAAGTTGCTCACAAAACTTTCTTCTTTGCTTCTCCACGAGTCTTCAATCCTTCACGGCATGCCGTGCCCAACGAATAAATTCCTAGAAAATGTGAGTTTGTAATATAAATTCTCATAGGTAGGTAGTTTCTAAACCTTTTTCCAAAAGGTGAATAACGTATTCATCGACTGTAATATTTCGTCACAAGTTGCATTCAAAATGTGTTTTTCTGTAATTGTTTTAGGCATTTATTTCTCATAAATTACATTCACTGAACATTTTTTTAAAGATTGCATTCACTAAATACGTTCTTTCAAAAGGCTCACCATTTGGGAACTTTTTTCCAAAAGCCACCAACCTTTGGAAATGCTCTTCTTTTCCTGATGGTTGCTTCCGTTTTCCAACTAAGTCCATTTGATGGTTAGATAAATTCAGTAGTTAAACTACTCTTTTAGTGGTCTACGTTTCTGATGGTGTTTCCGGCATTACAGTCAAATCGTTGTTAGTCAAATTTTCACTTTTTTCGAGTCCTTTGGCGATGATTTTCATGGTAATCTGAAAGGAGGGACTCAGTCCGTGCATTATTTTCCAAGAACATGTGTTCTTGTTTAGTTCAGCTGGCAATTAGCTGAAGTAGGGTTTTTGGGCTGGCTGGATCTTGATTCTTCCCAAAACTGTCATCTTTGCTTTTTTAACTTGTAATTCAGTTCACGTTTTACTTGTCTCTTCTACCAGCTTTCTGCTTTAAAATTTTGAACTTTTCTGGCCAACCAAATTCCTGTACGTATTATTAATCCTTCCTTTTCATTTTTCCCTTGGCCTTCAGAAAAAATCGAAATTTCGTTCTTCATGTATTTGCTTCCGATTCATATTCCTGAATTTCAAGAGAGTTTCAAGTACTTGTTGATGTAGACATATAGTCATGGGAAAGTGGGAATTTCTGTCTATCAAAGTGGTTTTTTCCTTTTCTAGTCTGTTGTTGCTGCTTGAAACATATATGGCCGGTACTCCGAATGTAGGCAGGCTGAATCTGGGATTCCAGGGGACGCTAATGAACTGGCTAGACTATGAGGGGTTGTTTCTTCTTTCCAACAATTCCGCTTTCGCATTTGGTTTCCAACACAGTCAAGATGTCAATAAAATTCAACTTGTGGTACTTCACAAGGGCAGCTCAACAATCATTTGGTCCGCTAATAGAAACAATCTGATTCAAAGTTCAGATTTCTTCACATTCGCTAGAAATGGGGATGCATACTTGCAACGTGGTGGATCCACCATTTGGTACACAGATACTGCTAACAAAGGAGTTGTAGCAATGGAATTGCTGGATTCAGGGAATTTGGTACTTGTTGGCAAAGATAGCAGCATAATATGGCAGAGCTTTAGCCATCCCACTGATACCCTTGTGTCGAATCAGGAGTTCACTGAAGGAATGAAAATTGTAAGCAACCCCAACTCTAATAATTTGAGCTACTCTCTTGAGATAAAGTCTGGAGATATGATTCTATCAGCAAATTATCAACCCCCACAGCCATATTGGGCCATGGGAATGGATACCAGAAGAATCATTGACACAGATGGAGGGAATGTTGTATCTGCAACTCTGGATGACAATTCTTGGAAGTTTTATAATCAAGATAAAGTGTTACTTTGGCTTTTTGTTTTCTCTCATAATCCTGATGAAAATACCACATGGGTGGCAGCTTTGGGAAATGATGGTTTCATCACTTTCAGCCTTCTTCAAGCTGATGGTAACTTCAGTGCCTCCTCGATGCACATACCACAAGATCTGTGTAGTAGACCTGCAGCATGTGATCCGTATTTTGTTTGTGAGATAGGAAGCAGTTGCCTGTGCCCTTCGGCCCTTCACTCTTGCACGAAAAGTAGTTTCTCCTTCTGCGATAGGTCACAGGACTCTGTAGAGCTTGTTGATGCAGGGAACACTCTTAGTTACTCTGCTCTCGATATTATTCCACCCTCTTCTAAAACAGATTTAAATGGCTGCAAAGCTTCTTGCCAAGGAAACTGCTCTTGTGCTGCCATGTTCTTTGACTATTCAGGAAACTGTTTTTTGTTTGATCAGATAGGAAGTTTGCAGCACTCCAAAAATGGTACTCAATATGCTTCTTATATTAAAGTCTTGACCAATTCAAGCGGTGGGGCAAATCAAGGAGGTGGTGGAATTAACAAAACACACTATGTGATTGTCATCATGGTTATTATCTCAGCTTTGCTCGCCATTTTTTGTCTCCTTTATGCAGGATATCAGTACCACCAGAAGAAAAACGAGGAATTGCCCAAATCCCCTGAAGAGTCTTCGGAGGAGCAAATATTTTTGGAGAATTTATCGGGACTCCCAGTTCGTTTTAGGTACAATGATCTTCAGACTGCAACTAATAACTTCAGCAAGAAGCTTGGTCGAGGTGGTTTTGGTTCAGTTTACCAGGGGATTCTCCCTGATGGAACTAGATTGGCAGTGAAGAAATTGGAAGGCATTGGTCAAGGGAAGAAAGAATTTCGAGCAGAAGTAAGCATTATTGGGAGCATTCATCATCTTCATTTGGTCAGGCTTAAAGGTTTCTGTGCTGAAGGAAATGACCGTCTTCTTGTGTACGAGTACATGGGAAATGGATCTCTTGATAGATGGCTTTTCCGGAAAAACAGAGGGGAATTCATGTTGGATTGGGAAACTAGATACAGCATTGCACTAGGAACAGCTAAAGGTCTGGCTTATCTCCATGAAGATTGTGATGTGAAGATAGTTCACTGTGACATAAAGCCTGAGAATGTACTTCTTGATGACCACTTTGTTGCAAAAGTCTCAGATTTTGGTCTTGCTAAGCTTATGACTCGAGAGGAGAGTAATGTTTTCACCACATTAAGGGGAACAAGGGGGTATCTTGCACCAGAATGGATCACAAACCGCGCCATATCAGAGAAGAGCGATGTTTACAGTTATGGCCTAGTGCTGCTTGAGATAATTGGTGGTAGAAGAACCTTTGATCGCTCAGAGCCCTCAGAGAAATCCCATTTTCCTTCTTATGCTTTTAAAATGATGGAAGAAGGAAAACTGGAGGACATCATTGATGGACGTTTAAAGATAGATGAAAAGGATGACAGAGTTTCTACAGCAATTAAAGTTGCTTTCTGGTGCATACAGGATAAAATGTTCCTAAGACCATCAATGACCAAGGTAGTTCAGATGCTGGAAGGAATCTGCCCTGTCCCTCCGCCACCGTGCTGTTCGCAGCTAGGGTCACAACGTTATGCAGTTTTCTTCAGGTCAATGAGCAATGAGGGCGCTGGCGCCTCACCGGGGCCTCGAATGAGCAACGATGATGCTCATCTTTCGGCTACAAGTCTTTCAGGGCCAAGATAGCAACCACAGAAGCTGAAGCAATTTCATTAAAATTGAGACCACTAGTGGAGAAGCCTTCATATGTACACCATTTTCATGCTTTTCTTCCTCGTACATTCATTAGGTTTTGTTTATATTTGGAAGGTAGACATTTTGGTATTCTAGCATTCAGTAAAATTGATATGCTGTTTGCACATCTTGCTCTGCAGGTCTACCAAACATATCTTGAAGAATGTATACATGATTGGATTAGCAAAATTTTTTCTCATTGTCGCTGATGAACGGGTGTATGCACTGAAAAACATGTTAGGGAAGAGCACCTCGAGAGAATCCACCAATATGTAAGTCAGGAATCCAATTCTGACCCAAAAGCTTAAGCTATTAGGTCTTGGGTCCTTACTTACATATTAACCGCTCTTTCTCCATCTCTCGGACCAATGTGGGACACAATCCTTTACTTATGAACCTAACAAATCTCCCCCTTCATGAGTAATCCCCACATGAAATCTAAATTTACAAGCCCTTTTTTGAACCTACTTTAATACTCAACGCAAGCCCACCTTTGGTGGCTATCCGAATATGAGCCCTACTAGGTCACGGGAGGTGGAGTCCCATTTGGATTCTACTTTTGGCCTTACCCAATGGGTCTAGAGTCCACCCCTTTTTCGGGTTCTAGGAGACACGTGGCTGAGGTCCGAACTGGCAGGTTTGCGCTGTCGAGCAGGTTCGCCGAACTGACACGTATCGTTTGAAGAGTTGACCCTTCTACACTAGCCCCCCTCTGAAGACCAGAGTCATTTGAATGAATTCGGAAAGGGTTTTACAGACGTGTCAGTTTGACGAAGTGACACGTCTCTCGCCATCATTGCTGCCCATGTTCTGAGAAACCGTCGCCTCCTTCTCGTGTAACCGCCACTTCAGTTTCGAGTAACTGTCACTTCAACCATCGCATCCCCCAACAGTGACCGTTACTAGCTTTAAATGCGAGTCTCTTCATTTTCCCGCTCTAGGGTCCCCCTATAAATAGGGTCCACCACCAGTCATTTTCACACTCCGCTTTCATTTCTTAAGCTCTCCCTGCTTCTTAGTCAGTTTGTGCTTCTTTTCCTCGGTTCGCTTGGCTAGTTCGTGTTGCTTTATCTGTGATACCCCGAAAAGTATGAGTGTGAGAAACCGAAAATTTTTATATATTTTCTCGATATTATTTTGTTTTCTTGTCTATAAGTTTGTTTTCTTCAATATATTAATTTTATATACATTTTTATAAGAAAATATAGTTTTCAAATCATTTTCTTGATCCAAGTCAGTCCACGTTAATTTTGAAGTGTATTATGAACGTGGGACCCGCTAGTGCGGTAAATGCGATTGTTTTTTTTCAACTAGTTGGTGAACCATGAAGTTAATTGCAAAGACTAAAAGTTATTGGGGCCATAGTGTGAGACTTAGCAAAGTAAGATATTAGTAACCTTGAAGCTTCTAAGGTCTTCCTAAGCTTAAATTTGATTGGTGGAGGAAAAGTAACCTTTGACCCAAGTGAAGACTAAGTCATCTTAAAGCCATCTTGGAGCTTCATTCTTCTCCATTTTTTTTTAGCTTGTTGGCTGAACACAAGAGAGAGAGTGAGCAAGAGAGAAACTTCATTTGTTCTTCAATTTCTTGCCCAATCTTGAATTCTAACCAGAATTTTTGCAAAACCCTCCATCAAAGTTGTTTACTAAGGTAGATTAAAAGATTGAGTGGAGTGATTTTGAAGGGCAAGCTCCAAGCTACTACCTTTCTTGTGGTTTTAAGGTATTTTGCCTAGAACATCCTCTTTACTTCAATTCATTGTTTATTAGTGGTTTTTAGTTGTTTTAGATGTTGTTTTGTGGAAGATTAGCACTTGAATGCATGAATTCCAGATTAGGGTTCCAAACAGGCCTGTTCTGTCCGAATTTTTTTGAGCATACTAGAGGCCGAATTAGCCTTAGGTTAAAACATGAAAGTTGTAGAGAATGATATTTTATAGTTGCCTGTAAAATTTCAGCTCAATCTGAGCTCGGTAGCCTGTGAAAAGTCGGAAATACCCAGACTGGTCTAGGTAGGAGTTCAGCAAACAGGGTTGTCATTTCACCCAATCTGATGTGAATTTTCACCATGCTCCTTACCGAATTAGATTTTGGCCAAAACATGAAAGTTGTAGCCAATGGTGTAATATAGTTGCCTGAAAAATTTCAGCTTGATCCTAGCACTGTAGCTTGTTAAATGACCGAAATACCCTTGACTGTCCGTGAAACCTGTTTCGCGCCCAGATTTCTGTTTTCGTGTAGTTTTCCATTTTTGACCATGAAAATGCATGATTTGGCCTTGGATTAAAACATGAAAGTTGTAGGGAATGATATCTTAGAGATGTCTGCAAAATTTCAGGTCAATCGGAGCAACGTAGCTTGTGAAAAGACTGAATTACCCCTGCTGCCCTGTTTCTACCCGAATTTGATAATTGCGTCTGTAATTCGTTATTTTGGTTGGGAATACTTAGGAATTGGTTGTTGAGGTCTTCTTATGAATTGTAGCCGTGTATCTTAGCTTTCGGATGGCTTTGGAATCACTTGATTTGGACTTAGGGAGCCTGACTTATGATGTTTCAACCAGAATGCGGTTTGTGAACCTATTTTTGCGGTTCTGGTGTAGTATCTTGCATTTTTTACCTGGTTACACTCGAAAATGGACTGAATAGCCTTCTTCAACATTGTATCCCTATCTCTTAGCTTCGAAACGGTGTATCTTACACCTCGATCCGATAATCGTAGTGCCAGTGGTACCGAAACCGCAAACTGATGTCAAAACTGTTTTTATGGTTTAGAACTTAACTTTTCATTTCCGGACATTTCCCTAGCTTGAATTGTACTTGTACTACTTGGAGCTCATTGAACGGCTATTGAATGAATTTATTTGTGTGACTTTGGGACTGGCTGAGGAAATAATGAAGCCTTGACGGCTGGAAAAGTAAGCAAATTTAGTGGAAGTGCTGTCCGAACTTTGAAAGGACTTGATTGCATTGAGTTTGTGATCTAAGACTTGGATTTGAGCAAGGCAATGATATATGATGGTTGGTTCCTGAGCCGTGGAGGTGAGTGACCCTAAACTGTTTCCAAAGTTATTTATGAATCGTTTCTTGCACTATTTACTTGATTGCATAGCATGAGTGCTTGCATGTGGCCCATGACATGTTTTGGCTTAAATGAGTACTTGGAATTCGTGTGCTGAACACCAACGTCTCCACCTCTGTGTACTGTTCATCTGGAGCAAATGGCTCCCCCTCTGACTGTTTACTGTTAAATGTTTGTTTGGAGCGTTGGGTGTTTAAGTACAATGATTTCACTGGCTCACGAGAGCAATAAATGTACATTTGATCTTGGAATCATGACATCACTGAAATGAACGACTGTGAAACTGATTTGCTTACTGATTTTATTGGTTACTCGCTGAGTTTTTAGCTCACCCCCAAAATGTTTTATTCCCCTCCACAGGGCTCGTGACGAAGGAAGGGCTTGTAGTACTTACTCATGCGAATGGATGGCTTATATTTTGTACAATTTTGATTTGGAATTTCCTCTGTATAATAGTTGGTATCAAGGATCGGAGTGGCGCAGCGGAAGCGTGGACGCTTCGCTTATGACATGTAATTCTTGGGGAATTTGATGTAATATTTGGGATTTATATTGCAATTTAATTGAGGACTGTAGTGAACGACTAATGTAAAATTTAAAATTTTAATCATATATACATGTTACCATTCAAATTTAAAATTTGAATTTGTGGAGATAAAATTGAAAAAAAAAACACACAAACATCGCAATTAAACCACTATTCTTAAAAAGTTAGATTCTCGAAATATGACTAAATAATTGGGATGGAGAGTAATATATCTTCTACTTAAAATTTAGTGTACAAGTTTACTCGGTCTTGTTCTATTCAAATATAAGCAAATTCTATTATCAAACTAGTTTAATAGGAAAAAAAACCACTTGATACATTATTTTTAAGTATTTGATGAGACGTGGTTATCAACATCTCTAAATTTGGAAATTTACACTAATCCAAAACACAGTAGTAACATGAATACATGGATAATCTAAAACTTGATACTTTTTACGGGATAGGTGGAGAATAGAGTTATCAATGGATCAGATCTTGGTCTAAACCCGATTTGTTTTTCCAGATTCAAAATTGGTAGTAGATCCGTTTACGGGATGCGTGGAAAATAGAGTAATCAATGGATTGGGTCTTGATCTAAACCCGATCTATTTTTGCAAATTCGGAACACGTAATAGGTCCATTTTACTTCAATTGGTTTTATTTATAAGCTAAATGGACCGGATATGAATATATATGTTGTCACCCGTTTGGATCCGGATTCAATTAGTATAAATATTTAATTAAAAAATTTATAATATTCATTAAAATTTATTGCTAATCCACTCATTTATTTACTGAAAGAGATTTTCTATAAAACAAATAATTATTAGAATTAATCCAGTCGTATTGTTAATGTTGTGCTAATAAAGTTTATGTTGAAATAAAACCTTGAAATTATTAGAAAATTATTATATGAAATTAATTTCAAAATCTAGATACACTGGACCTGGATCTGGATCTAGCCAAGTAAAGATCCTAAATTATATATCGAGACCCGTCTATATCCAGCTCCTGCTCCGCATCGTTTATTACATGTTGGAATCGAGTCCGAAATTACGTCACGAACTAAATCTATTAGCTAAGAAAAGTGCAGAAATGAATTATCTGGATTTGTTAGTAGAATAAAGGGAAAGAATTATGAAGATGAATAAGAAGAGCAATAGGGAGAAGGGGAAAAGAAAAGATCTGGCAAAGAGACAGGAATTTGGTATTGAAGATCAGGAAGAAAGATACAAATTCGGCTACAACTTCGCTATCCTTTCCTACTAACTGACAATGGGTATTTAAAGAGCCCGCGCTGGGTTGATCTGCTGGTGGAAGTAACCTCCTTAGGTGAGTTTCATCTGGATTCGATTCCGGACAGCAATCCAGTTGTTATCTTCTTCAGCATCGGTCGGGCTTGCTCTGCTGAAGTGTTGTGGGATTAGTCGGGTGTAGATTCGGATACTCACAGTGATTACAAAAAAAAAAAGGCAATGGGTATTAAAAGACCAATCCCATACCTACACGTGGTTTCTTCCACTAATAACTATTATAATGATCAAAATGCATCCCTTATTAGTCCAAACGACACCCTCTCCTTCTAATTTTTGACAAATTATTAATTCCGACTCGAATCCAACCTTGACATCCCTAATAGGCAGTAAATCACTAGATCCTTAAAAAATACCAAACAATTTAAAGAGTGGCTTGTTCTATTCTGTACCCTTAAGACACAATATAAAACAATTTAAAGACGTGGGATTGAGCGTTGCTCGAAAAAGTTTAAAATTTTTTAGCTAAATTTAGAGGGAGATAATAATGTTTAAAATTTAAAGTGGATTCATTATTTGTACTTTGTATGCTTATCCTATGCCCTAAAAGTACATAACAGAAAAACCTTAAAGAGTTAAACTAACCATACTAAAATAATAACATCTCTAATTTCCATGATTAATGAAACATTAGTATCTCTCTCTTCTTTTTTAATTAAACGATAATATAACATCTCCAATCTCTATGCTTTCACTTTCTTTCTTTCGAAATAAATATTATTTAACTCGAGAATGATGACGCATAGGCATGCGAGAGCAAACTAAAAGAGCTGTTAATCAATCTCTAAAATACTACGGTATATAGTACCTCTAATCTCTGGGATTTATTTATTTAACTATGTCGTGCCTCTCTTTCTAATTAGTCAAACTAATCAGCTGATAAAAATTCATCAGCCTTCTGATTGGAAATCGTGTGAAAATTTGATTCTGAAGCCCCCCACAAATCACATCTCGTTTCTTCTGTCAAATGATTCTAATCTTCTTATTCCAATCTTCCCAACTTTTGCTATAAATACCACATCTCCCAAAACCCACCACCCGGGCCCCTCGGGAGTCTTATCTTCATCACCTGAAGACCGATCCAACTCACAAGCCTGAGACAAAAGGAGTTGCTGTTTTCCACCCATCAATAGCTAGCCAGCTGAGCTCCGATGTAAGTCTTTTCCGGTATTCATTTTTTGGTTTTTGGTGTGGTATTTTACGTTGCTCCATGGAAGATTATTTCTCCTTTTCTTGTTTTTAAATTTTCCGCTAAATTTATGGAAGATTCTATTTTTGGCCGAATCTGCTGTTTCTGTTTTTAGTAATTTGTATTGGTGAATAAAGGAGAAGGGCAGAGTTAGTTTTAGGCTAAGAATAGAAAAGCATTGCGGCAGTTGAGTGATCTGGAGTTGCTGTTTTCCTTGTAAACCTCATTATGGATATGGTCTTTCGTCATCTCCCCTCATTTGTTTGGTTTGGCATTGGAATGGATTTCATTCTATTGAAGAGTTAACTCAAGTTGAAACATAAGTGGGAAATGATAAGGGATAAAATTTAGGGTACATTACGTACAATCCCCTTGGTTTTGTCTATTACTATATGATCCCTATAATATTTCAAAATGTCCACTTTACTTTCCTACGACTTTATGTAAAGTGGAAAGTTAACAGAAAATAGCCTATGTAACGTCATTAATTGGAATACCAATAGTGCCCTTGCTTAAATGTTAAATCAATCGATGACTTAACTACTTTGTATAAAAGCATAGGAGGATTATGTGAATAAATGCTAAAATCACATAGGGGTAAATAATCATAAGGGGGTTACAAGGAAATTAAAATTTTACCACACACACTTTTAGAGCATATTTAATATAAATGCCGTAATTGATTATGCATTCTGTCCATTTTTCACTTTACATAAATCTATAGGTGAGTTATGTGGCTATTTTAAAACCTTAGAGGAGGCCATCTAGCACATGTAAAATCATAGGAGGTATAATTAATTTACCCAAAATTTAATGATTTCATTTTGGTTTACCGATCACTAGGTAATTAGGTATAGGTATCCTTAATTTTAATATACACTGTCGATCCTTAGACCCATTTACCAAAATGAACAATCTTGCTTCCAGCTCAAAATGAGCAACCTTCGTTGGTATCATCATTATTATGTCCTTTGCCCTTCTGTAACTCTACCAATTTTTTTCAAATAATTGTTATTTTGGACTTCAATCATTTGGGGTGCAAACCCTGGCTTGGAACCTAGCTTGGCCCAACCAGTTAAACCCTCAACTCCTCTGCCTTGAAAAATTGTTCATCAATTTTGGTAAACTCGGAAGAACCGCTGCTGGTTCAGCTGTTAACCTGATTGAACCGAGATGATTTGTAGTGAATTAATCAGGTCAATGGCCCAATGCAATTAAGACCAAATTCCTTAAAATTTGCTGAAATTACTCTTCGCTGCATGAATGACTAAGTTTGAATTGTATACCTTACCGGTGATGCTTGTCTTCGACTAATTAAAAACACAATTATTGAGTTTACCTTACCATTTCTCCCGTGAATTCTCTACCTAGAAATCAGTTCAACGTTTCTTTCTTTCTTGTTTTTTTCAAATTTTCTATCTAACTTGTCTTTTACTTTTAGGTAAGCAAATATACATCTATTGATTTTTACTAATTTATTCCCTTTGCTTGTTTTTCAATTTTGACCAATTCAAATCTGCATATTTGACAGCATTGGAGTTATGTTATTTTCTACTTGTTCTAACATTTCAGTCAAATAGCTTTTCCGTGCAAAAAAGTGAACTGCAAAGGAGATGGAAAACAGGGAGAAACAGTACAAAGCTCATGTTTTGGCTATTCCATTTCAAAGTGCGGGCCACATAAATCCTATGCTTCAGTTATGTAAGAAACTCGTACGTAAAGGGCTGAAAGCCACACTAGCCATCACCAAATTCACCTCCAAAGTTTCGTTTCCAAAATCAGACAAAGTCCAGATTGACATAATATCAGATGGCTATGATGAAGGTGGCTTCTTTTTCACTGACCCTGTCCCAATCTCCATGGCTCGCTTTAAAGAAGTTGGCTCACAATCAATTCTTGAACTCCTGAAGAAGTATGAATCCTTAGGGACTCCAATTGATTTCATCATCTATGATTCATTGCTACCTTTTGTGCTTGATCTTTGTAAAGAAATTGGTTTACCTGCAGTGGCTTCCTTCACTCATCAATGTGGTGTAAACTACATAATGCACCAGTTCTCTCATGGAAAGCTGACTAATCCAGTCACTGAGTTTCCAGTCTTGATTCCAGGATTGCCACCACTTGAACATCAAGATCTTCCTTATTTTGGCAGTAATATACCATATCATTTTGCATACGTATGTACGCAGTTCTCAAATGTAAATCAGGCGGATTATGTCCTTGTCAACACATTTTGTGAGCTGGAAAAGGAGGTGAGTCTTGTAATCAGAAATTTTGTTTGATTCAGGTTCCTTTGTACTTGTATTTGTATCTCTCTGTGGCTCCATCACTTTCTTTTCTTCTTTATGTTAAACATATATGTCTGCTTGTTGTCTTCTTTAAGGAACCAATCTTAGATGTCTTGGTGTATGAACTAAATTCAGTATTTCTCATGAGATAGACTAGATACTCAGAACAAAACAATTTGTGGCTTAACAAAGACATGTTCTTTGTTGAATTTCTTCAATCTGAAGGGTGTGCTTGATTTATTTCTGTGCTGGAAATTGCACAAGGCAGTTCCAGAGAAATGCAGGTGGGCTTTTTACCGCTTTTCAATGGGTTCCTAGTTAGGCCATAAACAGAATCTTTTGACTAGTTGAAGCTGCTGACGGATACTACTCACTAAGGAGGTTCATTAAGTGAAAATTTTGCAACTAAAATCAGACAAAGTTTTCAAACATACTATATCAAGCATAGGACGCAGATCATTCATAGTCTTTAGAGTATCCAGAAGTTCATCTAGACTGATGAATTTGTGATTTTGATATTCCTTAGCTTCATGGAATGATGATGTATGAATGGTTTGACATTATCCTTCGTTGCTCATCTAACTCATTCAACGCAGAATCATGTTGAAGCTACAAATAATTGTAAAATTTGATCCCCCCTCTGTTATATTTGGCACAGGTGGTGGATGAATTTTCCAAACACTTGCCAGTTCTGACAGTAGGGCCAACAGTTCCCACTTTCTACCTGGACAGGAGAGTTGTAGATGACAAAGAATATGGAATCGCTTCAGCAGACAATGACCCCTCAATATGTTTAAATTGGCTAAATAGCAAACCAGCCAGGTCAGTTATTTACGCATCGTTAAGTAGTGTGAGGTCTGCCAGTTTTGGCGAAAAGCAATTAGAGGAACTTGCTTTGGCTTTGAAGAACAGCAACTACTATTTCTTATGGTCTGTCAAACATTTTGAGGCTGAAAAGTTGCCAAAAAATTTTAATGAAGAAGCATCCGATAAAGGTCTCCTTGTCCCATGGACTCCGCAATTGGAAGTACTTTCGAGCGAGGCTGTGGGGTGCATTCTCTCACATTGTGGTTGGAACTCATCACTTGAAGCTATAAGCCTAGGAGTGCCAATAGTGGCAATGCCACAATTTATAGATCAACAACCAAATGCTAAGTTTATCCAGGATGTTTGGAAGGTGGGGATCAGAGTGAAGCATGATAGGAATGGACTTGCAACAAGGGAAGAAATTGGACGATGCATTAAGGAGGTAATGGAAGGAGAAACAGGAAAAGAAATAAAGGAAAATGCTATGAAGTTTTCCAATTTGGCTAAAGCGGCTGTTAGTGAGGGTGGAAGTTCAGATACAAATCTCAATTACTTTGTAAGCAAGATGACGAGTTCCTCTTGATCATCTTGTCATTGAGAACCCTATGTGGGTTGTATTGTTTATCTATTTAATCTTCATTGACTTGTATTTCGTGATATTTACTATGAATGAATTTTAGCTAGCATTTTTGTCGGACTAGCAATGAGATGTGCATTGCCATGTTAGTCAAGACATAATGCGCAATGGGTCTTCTGCTTTACTCTTATTCCATTTTTTTGTCTCATTTTTGTTATATTGCTATGTTTTCTTTATAAACATTATATTTTAATTCTTTTTCATTTTCTTAAAATCCAATAACTGATAACTGAGTAGTGACATTTTTTAATGAATTTAACAAAGTTAAAAAATCAAATACACAGAAAATGAGTTTTTTTTAAAAGAATTTTCTGCTGTATTTTGTGGTTTCCTATTATATATTGCTTTTTGAAACCGTTGTATTTTTTTACGGTGTTAGTAGTTACTCCTTCCGTCCCATTGTTAATGTCATATTTTCACTTTTTACTTATCCCAAAATTTGAGTCACTTTGAAAAAGGCAAACCACTTTTAAAATTATTTTTCAGTTATACCCTTCTATTGAAAAGTCAAGATTGCACTAACCAATATTGATGGACCCAGCCTAGGGATGGCAATGGGGCGGGGTTGGGGCGGGGGACCCCTCCCCCGTCCCCCGCCCCGTTGCCTATTAGTTCCCCCCGTCCCCCGCCCCGTTGCCTATTAGTTCCCCCCGTCCCCCGCCCCGGCCCCCCCTCCCGCTCCCCCCGCCCCGCCCCGCCTTGCCCCGCTTCCCCCGCGGGGGCACCCGTGGGGTTAATAAAATTTTATTATAATTAAAATTTAATAAATAATCAAGTACTAAAATATCAACACATCACCAAATTATTATTCATTGTAATTTTACAATTGAAACTCATAAAAACAATCAAACAGAAGTTATTTGAATACAATCCAATATGATGAAATAATTAAATAAATATAACTAAAATAGTCAAATTTTCACTTTTAGTACAAATGCAATCACTAATTCATCATTGTGTTTGTGCTTTTTTTTTGAGAAAAAAGTGTTATTCTATTAAGTGTAATTAGAAATTTAGTATAAATGTATTAGTAAATTTAATATAACTAATTAATAAATTCTATTAGTAGACATGTATAATTATTCATATAATTGATAATATCAATTATATTACATAAATTAATATACATTATATAATACATCTAACTAATAATATCATTATCATAATTTTATAACTAATTAACTTACATATAATATATAGTCATTTATATATATATATATATATATATATAATTTTTTTTTTGCGGGTGGCGGGGCGGGGGATGGGGCGGGGGAGTATACCCCCGCCCCCCGGCCCGTTTCTAAGCGGGGGGAAAAAATTCCCCCCCGCCCCAACCCCCGCCCCAACCCCCGCCCCGTGAGCCCCCCGCGGGGCGGGCACCCGCTCCCATTGCCATCCCTAACCCAGCCATAACACATCATCGGAAGTTATACCCTTCTGATTGTCTTTGCCTTTTAGTCAAAGTGACTTAATGGCAAGTGGTCCCCAACAGTTTGTTGTTTTACTTCACAAACAACAAAAGGTACGATTGGAAGAGTCAGATAAGTGTATCCCCATAATGCTATTGTACATAAAAAATATGTTTTCCAAAAAACGTTCTAACAAAAGGTACGATTGGAAGAGTCAGATAAGTGTATCCCCATAATGCTACTGTACATAAAAAGTATGTTTTCCAAAAAGCGTCCCAAATTTTGGGACGGAGGGAGTGTTTCTTTAATAAAGAAATACTCCCTCTGTCCCAAAATTTGGGACACTTTTTGGAAACACAGTGATGTATAGTAGTATTATGGGAACACACTTATCTAACTCTTCCAATTGTACCCTTTGCTGTTTGTGGAGTAAAACAACAAACTGTTGGGAACCACTTGCCATTGAGTCACTTTGACTAAAAGGCAAAGACAATCAGAAGGGTATAACTTCTGATGATGTGTTATGGCTGGGTCTATCAAAATTGGTTAGTGCAATCTTGACTTTTCAATAGAAGGGTATAACTGAAAAATAATTTTAAAAGTGGTTTGCCTTTTTCAAAGTGACTCAAATTTTGGGACAAGCAAAAAGTGAAAATATGACATTAACAATGGGACGGAGGGAGAACCAGTATACTATAAAAAATGGGACATAGAGTGGAATATGACGTGAGATAAAAGATCGGTTACACATCATCAAGAGCTGAATTTTAAGGGAATCACAAAAGGTGTGTGAGGGCTTTTTTGAGCAAGTATTATTGTACGTTCAACAATTTAGCAAATTACATATACCTTCCACTTAAAATTTTGTATACAAATTGAGTCAGTCATATTGTAATCAAATGTAAGCAAATTCGATTATGAATCCAGTCTAACAAAAAAAAAAAAAAATCACCGAATGCATTATCTCTAAGTATTTAATGAGGTTATCAAACACTTCTAAATTTTGAAGTTTTCACTTTAATCCAAAACACAAGCTAGTAGTAATATGAATACATGGATATTATAGTCTAAAACTTGATGCTTTTTATGAAATGCATGGGCTGTAAGGCTGTTAACAGATTGGGCCTTAACCTAGATTCGATCCGTTTTTTTAGGTTACAAATAGGTGGCATATCCATTTACCCGAATTTGTTTTGTTTATAAGCTGAATGCGCTGGTTATGGATTTATATATTCCGATTTATTTTGAATCAGGATTCGATTAGTATAAATATTTTAATTAAAATACTATGTATTAATTAATTTTTATTACTAATCCACTCATTTTTTCTCAAAAAGATTTCTATAAATCAAATAATTGTTTGAATTAATCCGATTGTATTGTTTATATTTAAATAAAACTTTAAAATTATTAAAGAATTATTGCATTAAATTAATTTCAAAATCTGAAAATACCTAACCTGAGTCCCGATCAAGCCAAGTTTGATTTCTAAACTATATATTGAGACCTGTCTAGATCCGATTCCAAATCGTTTTATTACATGTCGGATCCAAATTTGGAATTACCAATTCCAACTAGAATCCGACCTCTTGACACTCTTTCGTGGGTAAAAACCAATAGATCCTTAAATAATATCAAAAAAATTATAGAATTAAACTAACGATAGTAAAATAATAACATCTCTAATCTCCCTGATTCGTAAAATATTAGTATCTCTCTCTCTCTCTTTTTAAATTGAATAAAATTAACATCTCTAATCTCCATGATTTCAATGTCTTTCTTTCGAAGTAAACATCATTTAATTCGAGAATGATGACGCCTTGGCATGTGAGAGCAAACTAAAAAAGCTACTATTAGTCAACCTCTAAAAGCCTTAGATACTTAAGTATCTATACTCTTTTGGATTTAACTATTGTTTTCTCGAAGTATAGGTCACTTAAATCGGGTCTCTTTCTAATTAATCAAACTAATCAATTGTTAAAAAAATCATCAGCCATCACCTTCACAGTGGAGTCCGCTGACCGTTGATGATTCAAAATCGCGTGCAAATTTGATTCTAAAAGCCCCACCAATCACATTTCTTCTGTCAAATGACACTAATCTTCTGATTCCACTCTTCCCAACTTTTCATTTAAATACCACATCATCTTCCTGACTCTCTCCCCTGAGTCTTCATCACCGAAAAAACCGATCCAAACTCACAAGGCTGAGACAAAGAAGGAGTTGCTGTATTGTTTCACAACCATCAGAAGCTAGCTGAGCTCCGATGTAAGTCTTTATATAGCTCAATGGAAGATTACTTCTCCTTTTCTTTTCTTCCTTTTAAATATTCTGCTAAATTTATGGAAGATGCTATTTTTGGTCGAAGCTGCCGTTTCTGGTTTTAGTAATTTGTGTTGGTGAAGAAAGGAGAAGAGCAGATTTTAGTTTTAGGCTAAGAATGGAAAAGGTATTGCGACAGTTGAGGTAGTTTGCGTCAGATTGTTGGCGGTCCGGATTGGGTTGTGGTTCACGCGAAAAAAAAAAAAAAAAAAACTGAACCATTTGTCTTTTGCTTTAGGTGGGGGTTAAAAATTTGAGTTAAGTTACTCCATATGTGAATCGAGTTCGATTTAATAAGAATTAGTTTGAATTTGATTTGTTAATTAATCAAACCAAACTTATATAATGTTTTGTATTTTATAAATTTTTAAATTCGACTCGAACTTGATTTTATTAGCATTTTTATGCTAATTTTATTAACATGAAATGAGAATTTATAAGTAAAAATTACAGGTTATTGGAGCCTGATTTGATCTCGATTCGATAAAAGCTGGCCTAAGTTTGGTTTGAAAAATTAATAAGCTAAACTTGAACACATTTTCAATATTATTAAAATAATCAAATAAATTTAAACATTAAATTGTTGTACTTGGTTGGTTAGACTCATTTATTGTGCTACTTTTGAGAGTCATCTAAGTTGGGCCACATTTGGTGCGACCCATTTTAGGCCCAGATCTGATTGATCTGGAGGTTTTTATATCTCCTTAAGAACCGGCTTCTATTTAGCTTTGGGCCACGTTTGGCTAAGTCTTGATAACAATAATGGGTATCTACATACAGACAACGCTTGACAGTTCAATTATCCTATTCCTAATATTTTGATTAGTCCTTATTAGGTGTTTGATTCGTATTTCGGAATCAAAATTGGAGCCTCAATTATAAACCTCATCATGGATGTGGTTTTTGTTCATCTTCCCTCATTTGTTTGATTTGGCATTGGAATGGGTTTCATTCCACTGAAGAGTTAATCAACTTTTGTTTTTGAAGCAAGAGTTAATCAACTTGAAGCACAAGTGGGACTGTGGGACACGATAAAAGATAAAATCTATTACTTTCCATTTTGGTCTACCGAACAATAGGCATAGGTATCCTTAACTTTAATATATATTATTGATAGAGATAGCAATTAAGGCGGGTGCCCATGGGGGCTAATAGGGCAGGGGCGAATTTTTTTCCCCGTTTAGAAATGGGGCCGGGGGGGGAGGTAGTATACCCCCGCCCTATCCCCCACCCAACCACCAATTTAAAAAATTAATAAATACACATATATGTATATAATTATATATAATATTTAACTTAATTAGTTACAAACTTATAATAATGATATTATTAGTTATATGCATTATATATTGTATATTAGTATATGTAATATAATTGATATTAGTAATTATACTAATAATTATACATGCCTACCAATAGAAATTATTAAGTAGTTGTAATAAATTTACTAATACATTTATATTAAATTTCTAATTACACTTGAAACAATAACACTTTTTCTTAAAAAAAATATAATAATGATTTGGTGATTGTATTTATAACAAAAGTAAAAACTTGATTACTTTAGTTGTATTTGTTTTGTTATGTTGGATTGTTTTCAAATAACTTTTGTTTGATTGTTTTTATGAGTTTCAATTGTGAAATTATAATAGATAATAACTTTATGATGGGTTAATATTTTAGTACTTGATTAATTGTTAAAATTTGATTGTAATAAAATTATATAACAAATTTTTATTAGCCCTGCGGGGAGAGCAGGGCTAGACGGGGAGAGCAGGCGATGGGGACGAGGGGAATTAATGGGCAGTGAGGAGGGGGGCGGGGGAGGGGTCCCTCACCCGAACCCTGCCCGATTGCCATCCCTAATTATCGACCCTTAGACTAATTTACCAAAATGAGCACTCTTAATTCCAGTACAATTTTGTCCTTTTGTAACATTACCAATTTTTAGGGATAATTATTTATATTGGACTCCAATCATTTGGGCTGCAAACCATGGTTGGGAGCCTCGCTTGGTCCAACCAGTTAAACCCTCAACTCTTCTGCCTTCCTGTCTTGGTAAGTACAAAACCTGATAGGGTTAAAAATTGTTCAATTTGGGTAAACTCAGAAGGACTGTTGCTAGTTCAGCCATTAACCTATTGAACCAAGATTATTTGTAATGAATTTGGTATTGAACGTCTGATCCCATTGAGTTTAAGTCGGAATTATATGCCTTACCAGTGCATGCTTGTCTTCCACTAATCAAAAAGACAATTATTTTATTTATCTTGTGATTTCTCTCGCAAATTCTCTACTTCACTAAAAATCGCTTAAACTTTTATTTGTCTTTTTCAGTTTTCAATCTAGCTTTTCTTTTACTTTTAAGTGTGTAAAGATACATCTATTTATTTTTACTAATTTATTTCCTTTGCTTGTTTTTCAGTTTTGACCAATTGAAATCTAAACATTTGACTACATTGGACTTGTGTTAGACCTACTTATCCTAACATTCCTGTCACAACTTTTAGAGTACAAAAAAGTGAACAGCAAAGGAGATGGAAAACAGGGAGAAAGACTACAAAGCTCATGCTTTGGCTATTCCATTTCAAAGTCCGGGCCACATAAATCCTATGCTTCAGTTATGTAAGAAATTCATACGTAAAGGTCTGAAAACCACACTAGCCATCACCAAATTCACCTCCAAAGTTATGTATACAAAATCAGACAAAGTCCACATTGACATAATATCAGATGGCTATGATGAAGGTGGCTTCTTTGTCGCTGACCCTGTCCCAATCTCCATGGCTCGCTTTAAAGAAGTTGGCTCACGATCAATCATTGAACTCATGACGAAGTATGAATCCTTAGGGACTCCAATTGACTTCATCGTTTATGATTCCTTGCTACCTTTTGTGTTTGAATTCTGTAAAGAAGTTGGTTTACCCGGAGTGGCTTTCTTGACTCAACAATGTGGTGTTAACTACATAATGCACCAGTTTTATCATGGAAAGTTGTCTAATCCGGTGTCTGAGTTTCCAATCTCGATTCAAGGATTGCCGCCAATTGAATCTGCAGATCTTCCTTATTTTGGTAGTAATGTACCATACCATTTTGCATTGGTAGCTGCGCAGTTCTCAAATATAACTCAGGCAGATTGTGTCCTTGTCAACACATACTATGAGCTGGAAAAGGAGGTGAATCTTGTAATCAGAATTTTTGTTTGATTCAGGTTCTTTTGTGCTTGCGTTTTTGTCTCTCTGTGGCTCCATCACTTCTTTTCTTCTTTAATACTAATCATAAATGTCTTTTTGTTTTCTGTTTTAAGGCAACCATTCTTAGATGCTTTGTTTTCTTTTTATTGACCACTGCAAAGTTTAGTTCATTGACAATAAACTGGTACTCATGAGTATTTTGGTGCATATATGTCTCCGTGTATGCACTAAGTTCAGTATTTCTCGTTAAATAAACAAAATATTCAGAGCAAAAACAATTTGTGGCTTAACACAGAAAGGTACTTTGTCGAATTTACATCAATAAGAAGGGCTTGCTTGATTTAATTCTGTACTGGGAATTAATATTCAGAGAAAAAACAATTTGTGGCTGAACACAGAAAGGTACTTTGTTGAATTTATATCAATAAGAAGGGCTTGCTTGATTTAACACAGGCAGATTGTGTCTTGATTTAGTGAAAAATTTGCAACTAAATCAGACATATTTTTCAGACATACTATATCAACCATGGGACGCAGATTGTTGGCAGTTTATAGAGTATCCAGAACTTTATCCAGACTGATCAATTTGTGATTTTGTTTTTCCTTGCCTTCATGAAATGAAGATGTATGGATGGTTTAACATTATCCTTCCTCCCTTTTTTAACGCAGAACAATGTTAAAGCTACAAACAAGTGCACAATTTGATCACTTCCCTGTTTTATTTGGCACAGGTGGTGGATGAATTTTCCAAACACTGTCCGGTTCTCACAGTAGGACCAACAGTTCCTACTTTCTACCTGGATAGAGGAGTTGTAGATGACAAAGAATATGGAGTCCTTTCAACACAGAATGACCCGTCAACATGTTTAAATTGGCTAAGTAGCAAACCAACCAGGTCAGTTGTTTATGCATCGTTAAGTAGCGTGGGCTTCGCCAGTTTTGACGAAAAGCAATTACAGGAACTCGCTTTGGCTTTGAAGAACAGCAATTACTATTTCTTATGGTCTGTCAAATCTTTTGAGGCTGAAAAGTTGCCAAAAAATTTTAAAGAAGAAACATTTGATAGAGGCCTTCTCGTCCAATGGACTCCGCAATTGGAAGTACTATCGAGTGAGGCAGTAGGATGCATTCTTTCACATTGTGGTTGGAATTCAACACTCGAAGCCCTGAGCCTAGGAATGCCAATAGTGGCAATGCCACAATTTGCAGATCAACAGCCAAATGCTAAGTTTATCCAGGATGTTTGGAAGGTGGGGATTAGAGTGAAGCATGATAAGAATGGACTTGCGACTAAGGAAGAAATTGGACGATGCATTAAGGAAGTAATGGAAGGAGAAACAGGCAAAGGAATAAAGGAAAATGCTACGAAGTTTTCCAATTTGGCTAAAGCGGCAGTTAGTGAAGGTGGAAGTTCAGATACAAATCTCAATGACTTTGTAAGCAAGATAACGAGTTCCTCTTGATCATCTTGTTCCTGAGAACCTTATGTTGATTGTGTTGTTTGTCTATCTAATCTTCACTGACTTGTATTTCGTGATATTAATTACCAACAAAATTGAAATAGCTTTTTTTTTCCCAAGCTGGCAATGAGCACTTGTATTGCACATGTTAGTCATGACAAAATATATTATTTTCTTAGACTTAACTGAAGGGTTAAAAGATTTATGTAGAGTTTTAGGTGCATGACAAAATTATAAGTATGGATGTTATATCTTCTACAAGATTCATCTTTTTGTTGTACACTTAAATTTTTGCATTATAAACAATGTTGACCCATATGTTCTTGAGTACCCTAATTTGACTGCAAGAGTCTCAGTGTAAAACTCAGTTGTAGCCCAAATTTGACATTAGCAATAACATATTCTGTCTATATTAAGCAGGCACTAATATATTTGATAGTAAAAATCTACCACAACTATGCTTTTTCACTATAGGGGCCACAAATTCATTAAAAGTTGGTCACTTAAATCAATCTGTTGGTTTAAAGCATTAGCCACAGCCATTTGTTTAGTCCAAGGACATTTAGGTACTATTCAGTACAAACTATTAAGCTTTCATGACCACGACTCAAATATTGCAGATAACCCTTGCGCAGCTCATTAATTCTTAGAATGTTCAACAGTTTTTTGAAAAAACGAAAACGCCATTCAAAAAGGGCTTAAGCGAAAATTTCCATTTGTTGTATTCTATATGATCGTTCAATTATTAGCTTAGGAACCTTTACATCCATAGAATGCATATCCTAGAATGAACTATAGGTATACATTCTAGTATTGACTAAAAATATTAAAACACTCCTTCCCTTTATTAGCAGTTAAATTAGAATGGTGTGGCTATAAACTTTTTGATCTGAAAATAAATTAAGGTTCTATTTGATAAAGCAATTCAGTACTTAAACTTAATATATTCAGACGCGTTTGATAACAAAATATTAAACATCTGAATTAATTAAGTGGTATTGAATTTTTTTAGGTAAAAGTTGTTTTCAAAAATAAGTGATAAACTATTCACTCATCAGTGAATGTGATATACTCTCAAATGTATTTGATTTAATACTCAACAAGTCAATAATTTAATAGATTCAGATTTCAAATTTCAGTTTTCAGATTTCAGTTTTATCAAATGCACCCTAAGTGTCTTAAAACGAAACCGTCGAAAGCTAGCTAGAAATACTAGGGTGTGAGAACTATTTGCTTGTAAGGTAGTACATCAAAAACATGAAACTTGACTATTCTCAACGGATTTAGTTCTTCAAACTATCTAATTAAGAAATATGTGTATGATGACCGTCTTTTTATTGATCTAATAAGAAGCCGTAGAAGTCATATTTTATGTCAAAACCCTCAAGTTTTTGTGTGTATGTGATGGTATGGGCATCAAAATCAAGGCACCCATGTCAAACACAAAATTTATAAAAAAATTAAAAACTAAAAATACAATTTCAAGCAATAAAAGGAGCATATTTTCCATAAAGGCTTTCATATGTTTTCCACAGTGTGATTCTTTTCAAACTTACCACATTTGTATAGGGGTCGCACAATGATCTGTTACTCATTATTACTCACATATACTCTTAAGAGTTAGAACAATCACTCGGATTGAAAGACGGACCAAATTACTCGATGCTTAAATCGAATTCGATTTAGTAAGCGCTTGTTCAAGTTTGGTTCGCCAACTAATTAAATTAAACTTGAATAATAATTTCTATTTGATAAATTTTTAAGTTTAACTTGAGTTCGGCTCGATTAGCATAGAAATGACATTTACATGTAAAATATTTAAACCATTCGACCTTGACTCGATAAAAGTTCATTTGATCTCGATTGGAGAATTAAACAAGTTAAATAAAATTTGAAATTCGTCAACATAATCAAACAAGTTTCAATAATAAAATGTTCGATTTGTTTAGACTTATTTATACCCTCGCAATCAGGGGATTGTAAGAGATGCTCTCCCATGCAGCTGTAGTATATCTCGTGTTGTCGGAAATTTTTTGAGTCAATGCTAGCTGCATAAGGAGTAACTAATTGAATGAGACAATGATTGAGGCTGTGTAATTAATTAATTGGTTGCTAGCTCCTTTTTGAATTTGAGAACTTGTGCCTGTAATCTTTTGTGCCTCATTTTGTCTATCTTCTTTTTTGCCCCCCTTCTCCTTTCTCCTTATGCTTCCATCCTCTATACTTAGGGGTGTTCATGAATCAGGTAATCAATTCATTTATAATTTCGCTGATTTTTAATGGTTGAAAGTAAATGATCAGAAACTCTTTCCTAGCACTCTGTAAGCACAATGGTGGGCGGGAGCTTGTGATTTTAGTTGGTTTTCTGATTCCAAAACTCAAAAATTTGTGGCTTTGTCAAAACACAATCAAGAACATTTTTGTGGGCAATTTATACTGTAAATCATGCATCTCCTTTGTTTAGATCCTTAAAAACAGCGCTCATTTTCTAGCTGCTGATCTCAAAGCATCGATAATACCCTTGATTCCCAGTATAGTTGAATGTACAAATATCACAAAATTGTCTTTGATTAAGGAGCATGTTACTTGTTAGGACAAGAGTATCCTTGTTTTTTTTTTTTTTCCCCCATGTAGGGGTGTCCTGATCTTGTGGATCAGACTAATCCCCTGCGGCTGGCAAAGCCCTGCCCAAGGATACCAGCACGTTACCAACGAGGGTCAAACTGAGGACTTGCCGCTAAAGAGCGGACGACGGAACTAGACGAGCTGCCCGTTGGGGGGGACAAGAGTATCTTTGTAGCTTCTGCTAAATTTATGAGTGGAACATTATGCGAAGGCTAGGTGGTAAGTGGATTCAGGGCCTCATAAGTTCCATTTCACTCCATTTGAGAGTAAAATTGTCATTCCAAAATTTTGTTTTGTACCATATTACAACTTATTTACATATTATTTATAAGTTATTTATACCCTATTTCAACTTATATACATCAAGACAAATTTGTTTGAAATGAAACTTGTGACACCCCATCCCCGTAGTGGGGGGCATTGGTGTTCTGCTAGCCAGAGCATCAAACTTGGGAAGGCATCTGCACAACATGATAGGCAAGTAATTGGACAGATATAGTTTATGTAAATCATGTGATTCAAATTTTATTGCACTATCTCATCGTCTCACCAATTCAAAAATTAAAAATATGACAAAATTTGGATCACACGATCTGCAAGACACGAGTTTGTTTGGATAGGAGTTTAATTGGATGATTTATTTGAGATAATTACTATAGTGCTTTTTGTAATGTGATATATGTGAAATAAAAAAGTGATTGAAATTTGTGAAGTAAATTTTTTTATTTCCAATCTTCCTAATCTAAACACACCCAGTCTATCCAAGTTTTTGCCAACATTGAAGGAGGAAATACAAGAAGACAAAGTAGACGATTCTCTTTTGAAGAAGGGGATCGGGTTTTGCCTTAAAACTAGTTAAATTGGTACTATTGACACTCTAAAATGAGTTTGAGGCACCCCACCATTTTTTTTCTATTGGTCAACACGTGCCGCCACATCTGACAATGGAGATGCCTGGAAAGTCAGAATGACATTTTTTTTTTTTTATGGGAACAAAGAAAAACGCGTCTTTTTTTTTGGGTATAAGTCACCTTTGTTCGTTATGGAATTAGAAAACTTGAAAGTCACTTTGACTCAACAACCACAATTTGGGAATATTTGGTTCTATTATTCTTTTCGTATGTCAAAATGATGTGAACGGAGATTTTATGCTCAATCCAGGACAATAAAAGATTCAAGTATATCTTCCAAATTCCAGCATAAAGTTCAAAATATTTTAACCTTGGATGCAAAATTAAATGCAGATGTGATCAGAAAAATTAAAACAACATAAATTAAATAAGAATAAATACCACTCCATTCAACAGATTTACTTAATAAACGGATTAAATAACTTCAAGTGTATTCAATAGATTTACTTCTAGCTTGTTTGTGGTTCCCTTTCCGTTTCCAATGGATTACTCAATCCTTTCGCTGTTTTGAATTTGTTATTTGGGAACTCGTTAATACATTTAATTTACACCAAATTTATCAATGGATTCGCACATTCACATTTTTTTTACACCTCCTGTATTTAGACATTTTTTTAAAAAAAATTAATAATACTCTTCTCACTGAGCATCATTAGACAAACTTTTATTATCTTAGTATATTTATAATCGGTGCCCACTATTCATTCATTATTACTAAACCAATTTATACTAAACCAATTTATTCATTCATTATTACACCAATTCATTATTATTACTATTCATTTACTATTTCAAAGCAAAAACTTGCATTTACTAATTCTTGGATGAGGACACTTTTCCGATTCAATTTGCTTTACTAATAAACTAACGTGTGGTATCCAATTTTAAGTAGTGTCACACTCCTTAACAAATCATTTTTTGTCATGTTATTATGCATTACTCCCTCCGTCCCATTTTATTGGAATAGAAAAGAGATTTTGGCTAAAACAATCTACTTTGCAAAAGAACATTTTTTTTGCTGCCATTATTTCTCTCTAGTATTATTATTGATTGTTATATCAAAAGTTCCTTTCGTTTTTTTTTTTTTTGTTATTTGCAATTTTATGCATGGTGTTCTCCTTACTTTGTACATTTTAAAAAGTTTGCAAAAATTCAAATTCTTTGACATAATGACCATAGTTTATCTAACTATAAAACTTCCACTGGAAAGCAACAAAAAAAATTTTAAAAATAATTCTCTTGCAATTTTTAACGCATCAAAAGAGAATGCAACCCTTTAAAAAGAGAGAGAGAGAGAATATGGCTAGATCATTATTAGTACCAAAATTAATTATTATATCTTTACATGAATTACAACAACAATATTGATTTTGCACCATTCAAGCCATAAATTAAAGTAATTATTAGCTTAGACAGCTTGTATTCACTGATAATAAAGTACATTAACTAAGACTATTTTAAAAAAATTAAAAATTAATTATATTCTTTGATCGGAAAGTAAATTATAATTTGAGACAGATGAAAAAAATAAAACTATCAATATAGAACGAAGAGAGTACTATTAGTTATGCAATTTTGGTTAACTCATCCTGAATTTTAGATGGTTGGCCGGTTTAATCCCTGAATATCTGGCAGTAATTTATTACTGGGCCAGAAATGACGTCGGAATGTTGCATAGTTGGCTTTGAGAGGTCATAATAGTTGCCGTTATTGACTTGCCTCTGGCGGACAGGAAGATGGGGCAGCCAGGCAGCGTAGTTAATAAAAACCACCCATAAAAAGTCATTATTGATAGCTTTGATTTACTCGGTTTGAGATCATAAGCTTAACATTAGTTAGCTTACCATTTATCGCTGACATGGAATCAATTGACCGAATAATTTGTTACTCCTTCCCCGTGTTAAAAATATCATACTTTCTATTTTAAAATATTTGTCACGGTAAAAAAAATTAAAATATTTTTTAGTCTTTTATTTCAATACAATCCTTCCCTTTAATCATATGTATGTCGCAATTTAAATTTAAAATTTGAATTAGTGGAGGTAAGAGTGAAAAGAAAAACACAAATATTACAATCAAATTACTATTATTAAAAAATTGAATTTCTAAAATATGATAAAAATAATTTATTACGTATAGAATGTAGCCATACATCCTTGTAAGCGTGTAAGGTAGATCCCTCATTTGGTACCCATAAGACGTGATAAAATATGATATGGTTAAAATACGCCATGTAGCAATGCCATGTGGTATATTAAATCAGTCATGTCTCATTAAATAACTAAATCAAATATTGTCAAGTATGTATTAGACATGAACAATCCACTTTACTTGGTGGGATAAAATTCAGCGGTGGATCTACTCTGACCAAAGAAAAATTTCATTTCTATGCACAAAATTTTTAACAATTTTTTTTATCTTATTAATTTATAAATATGCTCCAAACACACAATACTGAAAGCAGAGTCCATCACTTTAATAGTGACTAAATGTAGAGTTGTCAATAGTAAATGGAATTTAGTCTATTGGTATTTTTTCTATACACAAAAAAATTTGTCTTCTAATTTAGTAGCTTCCTTACATCCTAGTGTCTTCTTTGTTTTTCCTTTTATTAATAATGTGTACCGCTATACGTAAATCTTATACACACTAATAAATAAATAAATAAATAAATATATATATATATATACTATCACCATTTAATCCATGATATATGTGTAAAAGTTGAAATTTAAATTTAAATTTTACATAAATATCATTTATCCAACGCTGACAGTATATACATTATTGGTGTAGGAAAGATTAATCCATTTCAAATTACTAATTTTGCCTATAAATGATTGTCCAAGACTATTTACAAAAAACTGTGTTTTGATTGTGCCCCTACTGAAAATTTCTCCTAGCTCTGTCATTGATATTGGTAAACCACATGGTACTGTCACATGGCATACCATGATTAATACCTTCTCGACACTAGACCTGGAAAAAGGCTGGTGGCCACAAAAAAAAGCCACATTTACGTGATTTGTTTCAAAAAAATCCAGATAGGTGTGTTGTGCACTCGTTTGATTCGATTGTGGTTTAATTCCCTCCGGTTATCCCTCGGCCTTCTTAGATCTGCCTCTTCCCCTTTAGTGTAGGATAGATTAGGTTATACATCTATCGTTTTTGAAAAAAAAAAAAAAAAAAAGACACTAGGCCTGGAAGGATATAGTAGTTGATTTTGGGTGATGGTTTGAACTTTGATGGCATAGATAGGGCTTAAACATAAATTGACACCGGCTAATACACAAATAAATTAATATGCCGATTCGTTGGCAAATATGTCAGGTAGTACGTAGACTATTTTTTTATGACCTTCACAGTTCACGCAATCTTAATATTCTTTTGATTTGGTAGGCTCCAATTCCAACTCCGTTTTTGTTGCTATCACTTTTGTTCTGCATACAGATCAATCACTAATCTGCTAGGTGATCAGATGGGGCAGACTGCTTCTTCTAGCTCAGCATATGGTTCTGATCGCTATGTGTCTGCCTGTCTTGAGGTGTTTGCAAGACTACAAAATCTGGAGGAACAATTTAAGAACAAGAAATTCAATCTTGCCTTCCTTCTAGAGCAACCCAATGGTGATATGTTCAGCAGTGTCAAGGATCAAATGAAGACCTTTGCAGACGAGTATCATTTCTTGACCATGTTTATCAAATGCTTCTGCAAGTTCAGCTATGAAGGCAGGAAGGAAATGGAATCCCAATTTGCCAAAGTTGCAGCTGAGTATCAAGAGATTGGAAATGAGATAGTCTCTGTTCGTGGATTTGTTAAGGTTTCGAAACTGGCTGATGTGTTTCCCAACTTGTTGGAAAAGATTCAGGTTTTGAAGCCAGAGATCGCGGAAATCTGTGATTACCTGTGGAGACACTCAGTTGAACCGGAATCTAGCTCAGATTCTTATGATCTGCCATTCAATGAGTTACTATATAGTCTGCAGATACTCTTGACGAAAGCTGACCTGATTGATCCTCCCAAGGGACAAATCAAATCCCTCTCAAACAAGCTAAGCAACCTTGTTGACTTTCTCAAAAATTGGAAATTGGATGATTTCGAGCTGAAATATCTTCTTATTTGTGCTAGAGTTACATCTTTCCAGGGATTGAATCTCTGTTGTTTGTGCTGGCTCAAGAAAACGGATCCAAACGTGACAGGAGAAATTGGAATTGCTTTTTCAAATTTGAAACAGAAGATTGATCCGGCTAATCCGGAGTTCTTGAAAATGATGATCAATATCCTGGACTATAAGCTCGACAAAGTGAACGTGAGAACATTCATTTATCATCTTATTCAGTTAAACTTTGATGTATATTTACTTCCCGAGAAGCTGAGATTCCTGATATTAGCCTTTTTCAAGCTAAGAATGGATCCTGTACATTCACCATTTTTCAAGCTAAGAAAGGATCCTGTATATTCACCATTGGTCTTGCCAGATATTGCTGCAGTTCTTGGGGAAATTGAATCTCTGGTGGAATCACGGAGTAAAGGAAGCGGAACTGACTTTCTGGCTTTCAAGATTGCTGCAAGGATTTGTCTTCTTCGTGAAGATATTTTCTTCATCCAACAACTTCTCACCAGCAGGTCTGAGTTCCATGAGATCGACTCTTCTGCTAGGTCATACTTTCTCAATGACACCAGACGTCGAGTGGAAGACATTCATCAGACTTTGGGATTGCTAAGAAAAGGTCTTGAAGGTCTACCAGAAGGAGACATGGAAAATGGAAAGGAAACTGTCGAGTTCATCGAAGAAGAGGCTAAGGAGCTGGAATCACTCAAAACATCCTTAGAAGCCAGGAAGATATCACCGGTTGCAGCAGGGAAAGTGATACTCAAGCTGCTCGTGAGGAGCTTGGTTTTCAGGGCAGATGCATATTTAATGGATTTAATGTCCAGTAATGCAAATTTGATTCTCCCTGCAAAGGATCAGATTGGAACTCTCAAGTCCCTGATTGCATCAATCAGAAATGTGCCAAACAAACTCATTTTCTCGAATATTGCTGGCAAAGTCACGGAGGATGAAAGTCTAATTATGATACATATTCAAGAAGTGGCTAGGGAGGTGATACATTTCTATCATTCTTTTCATGCGGCCAACGTCACAGAAGACCTGGAGAAGGAACTGAGCACTTGGCTTTCTGGATTAATAAAAAAAACTATGGGAGCGGTTAATGGCATTGATATCCCATTACCAAAAATGATTTTTCCCGAAACAAATGGACTGGGATTCATTAACTTGTTCTTGAGAAAGCTGACAGAGTTGCTTAGAAACAGGTGTGATTCACTTGTATCTGTTGAGAGACAAATTGAAGAGATTCAAGAGAATCTAGGATTCCTGAGATCTTTCTTGGGAATGCAGGACATTAGGGATCAAGAATGGAACGATATTGGTAGACGTACAGTGGATGCAGCTTACAGGGCGGAATTCGTCATTGACTCTATTGTGGTGGGAAATGGTGCTGAGCTAAAACATTTTATCAGGCTTCATCTTGTCTCAGAAGACATTAGACTTGTGAAGATGCAGGTTGAGGAGAAGGCCATTGGTGTTGGAGTCCAGAATGCTATTGAGGGTATAACGCGTGAGATTCCACAGACTAGTACAATTGGAGCTGATGAAGACGTGTTGGTTCTCAAGGATCAGCAACAAGTGATTGTTAATCGACTTACAAGGGGATCATCGCAGAGAGATATCGTCTCGATTGCTGGAATGGCAGGAATTGGTAAGACTACTTTAGCTAATAAAGTGTACAATGATCCTGAAATTGTGTCTTACTTCCATGTTCGGGCATGTTGTTGTGTTTCGCAAGTTTACACAAAAAGAGACCTGTTGCTTGAGATTTTAGGACACATTATTGAGCTTACTGATAACATCCTTGTAAAGCCCGTTGAAGATTTGGAATTGCTGTTGTCACAAAAGCTGAGGAGAAATCGTTATCTTGTCTTTATGGATGACATTTGGGGTATTGAAGCATGGAATCAGTTGCAGAACTCATTTCCAGATGACAGAAATGGAAGCAGAGTTCTGATAACAAGCCGCCTCCAGGTTGTTGTTTCAAAGGTCACAGATGAAAGCCATCTTTTGAATCTTCGTCCACTGTCAGATGATGAGAGTTGGGAATTACTGAGAAGGAAGACATTTTTCAAACAAGGCTGTCCTGAGGCCTTGTTGGAAATCGGGAAGGAAATTGCTAGAAAATGTAAAGGATTACCGCTTTCTGTTGTTGTGGCAGCTGGTTTCCTTAAAGCAAAAAACATGACACCCAAATTCTGGAAAGAAATTTCAGACAGTATCAACTCGCTCAAAGATAATGATCCACAGAAACGGTGCATGGACATATTGGAACTTAGTTACAATCATCTGCCAGACTACTTGAAATCCTGCTTCCTTTACTGTGGAGCATTTGAAGGAGACAAGGAGATCCCAGTTTGGAAATTAATATGGCAGTGGATGGCCGAAGGGTTTGTACAGGAAAGTGATCTGAAGAGTCTGGAGGATCTTGCTGATGATTACTTGAAAGATCTGATTGGTAGGAGCTTATTGATGGTTGCAAGAAGAAGATCAAATGGCAGAGTCAAAGCATGTCGAATTCATGACACGGTACGCACTTTGTGCGTGTTGAAAGCTAAGAAAGAAAACTTTTTGTCCTTGATAACCACGGATGATGAACCTTATGCTTCTTTTGACGATATTAGTGATTTTGATGATTTCGATCGTTCAAATTCTGTGACATATGAGGAATATCGACTAAGCTTTTCTGTTAGTCGAAAGCTCTTTCTCACGTCAAATCCTTCAGGCCCAAATGTCCGTTCCCTACTGTTTTTTGCCACCACAGATATGGATCCAAGATGTCTTTATGATGTATCATTCATTTTCAACAACTTTAAACTTCTTAAGGTGTTGGATTTGGGTTGCGTGAATATGGGCAGTTCATTTGCAGCAGGAATAATGTTGCTTCTTCTGTTGAGGTACATAGCAGTTGCCGGTTATATGGACTCCATTCCATCATCATTAGCCAAATTACAGTATCTGGAAACGTTTATTGTGAAGGGATGGAAAGGTAAGGTTTTTCTTCCGATTACCTTCTGGAGCATGACAAGGTTAAGGCATGTTCATGTAGATGATCATGCTGTCTTCACCTTGCCAAATGAAAAGGTTGGTGGTTCCTCTCAATTAATCAATCTGGTGTCACTTTCCACACCCTCCCTTTCTTTTGGGGATACAGAGGAAATCATTGCGAGGTTGCCTAACCTTAAAAAGTTGAGTTGCATCTTTCCAAAATTGAGGAATCACTCCACAAGCTGCTATGAATTTCCAAGATTGGGAGATTTAACTCTGCTGGAGTCACTCAAGATACTTTACCGTGGCAAGACTCTTGATACAGGGGAATTTCACTTTCCCGTGAATCTTAAGAAGCTCTCTCTATCAAATTTTTATTTGCGGTGGGATCACATTTCAACGATTGGAGCACTGGAAAATCTTGAGGTTCTCAAGTTAGTTTCAATAACTTTTGAGGATACTACATGGGAAATGGGGGATGACGAGTTCTCAGAACTCAAATTCTTGAAATTAGACGCTGTTAACATTGTTGAATGGAATGCCTCCAGCGATCACTTGCCTAAGCTTCAGCAGTTGGTGCTACGGAAATGTGAGAAGCTCAAGGGAGTTCCCGTTGATTTCGTGGACATATCTACCTTGCAGATGATTGAAGTGCAGCTCTGTTGTGAAGCAGTTGAAAAATCAGTTGTGATACTTAAGGAGGAGGAAAAGCTTCGATTTGGAACTGAGGATCTGAAGGTCCTCATCAGTCACTAAATAATGATTCCAGGTATTTCTTTATTTAACCAGAGAACTTCATTTTATTTATCATATTTTTGCAGATGTACTTCCTGCAATTGGTTGAGGATTTTGGCTTCTACTATCTGGTTTAGTTTACTGAATGCTTCTTCAGGCTTCAGAAACTTTTGGTTGCTAGTCTCTATGTGATAATTTGAGTGTTGAAACAGCCATTTAGCGGTAGATTTTTGCTCCAGTACAATTTTCACAGATACACAGTTTTGTCCTTGATCCTTCAATTGCTACACTCCCTAGACTTGCCTGCAAGAGCGTCCTTGTGTCATTTCCCCATTGATTTAGTTCCGGAGTGATTTATGGTTCTTATTAGTGTTTCCAAATTCATTGATTGATAATTTTGGCAGAAACTAGCTCTATACTGCAAGGACCTGAAGGAAAACTAACATGAGCGTGAAAAATTCAAATTTAATGAGAAGAAACAGAGGTATACAGAGATGGTAGGATTAGCTAATGTTGAAGAGAATGCCGTATTTTTGGAAAAGTTCTCTTCTGCAGGTTCGATGAGTTGTCAAAATCCAATAATCATCATCAACTGTACAAATAACCATTTTAAACGAAATAAGATTCCTTTGAGAGTTGGTTCACCAAAATTTAAGATGCAACTCTTTGCCAGCAAGAATCCCAAACATATATGACCAAATTAGGCCCTGATTTGCGGCAGAAAATCAGCCTTAGATTGTTCAAACGTGTCTACACGTAAGCGCATATGCTAGACGGACAAACTTCATCTCAGGCTAAATGGCATTTGTCCCTTGTTTGCACACAAAATAGTGGACGAATACGGTGAATACAACTTACAATCAGATGAGAGATGTATTGACTTGTCAGAACAGTAGCCACAAAGTGATGGACATCTCTTTTGCTTCACATTCTTTGGCTACATGTACTTTGATATGATGCTAAAAGCTGGAAATGGAAAAGACCAGTTGCAGTTCACATATAAATCTCTGAAACCATAAAAAGGAGAAGCCAAACGACTCAACTTTGAAGTATCTTTCATTTTCACAGCATCAATTTTTGTTTTTTATTTGCCCTCAACTTTGATATGATGCTAAAAGCTGGAAATGGAAAAGACCAGTTGCAGTTCACATATAAATCTCTGAAACCATAAAAAGGAGAAGCCAAACCACTCAACTTTGAAGTATCTTTCATTTTCACAGCATCAATTTTTGTTTTTTTTTGGCCCTCCTGCTTTTCTTGTGGGAAGATCAGGAAGTTTTTTGATTGAGCATTTCAGCCTTTTAGGCCTAATTAGTGCGCCAATATTTGTAGTTGATGAAGCCCAGAAGGTGATGATCAACAGAGAAACAGGAGTCTTAGAAAATCCTGGAACAGAATGGGTAGACAATATTACCTCAGGTTCTGGTAAGAGCCATAGCAATTTTTCTCTATTGTGGACATTGTAGGGTTCAGCTTTCTCTTGTACTAAAGTAAAAAATTGATGTTCCAATACTTATGTGAGATTAAATTGAAATCGCATTTCTGTAAATATTCATGTTTCATCGTAGTTTGGAAAAAAAAAAAAACATAGACATGCTTCTGTATTTTACTTTATCCGTCTTCAACGTTATAGTTTGATAAGCTTCCAGTTGAGCAAATCCCTCAAACAGTCCAACTTTTTTACTAATTCATGTTAGGTCCTCCATCTTAAAAATAAGACATAATGGGTCTTTGAACAAAATTTTTTGGGTTAAATTGGTCCCTATGTGGCAGAACAGTCAAGAAAATTCAAATCTCACCACTACTTTGGTCTAATTTTTACTAGGCTACTCCACCATATAGGGACTAACTTGGCTCAAAAAAAAAAAATTTGTTGAAGGATCATTCTGTCCTATTCTTAAAATAGAGGACCAAGCATGAATTCGTGAAGTATTTGGGGAATTTGCTCCTTCCAATTAAAACAAATAGCCAACTTATATTATTAATTGGGCATGTTGATAGATTATCAAGTTGCTGCTGCATACAACAACTATTTCAAGGCCAAACTTAGCATGGAAAAGAATCCAAATTAACTGTATCTGAAGACAATAATATGAATCCAGAAGCTTGCATAAATTTCAAGCCTTGAAGCTACTTTCTTGATAGTAAATTCACATATGAAAACTTTTCAATGGAATAAGAAAATGTCTCATTTTGTAACATGGCAGTCATAAGCCATAATGCTGCATTGCAAGAACAAGTTGTCAACAAGATCCTTAACTAGAATACTGGGTAAATAACTGCATACTGCTTATGGTTTCATTTATTATCACATGATTCCTTTAACCTTTCAAAATATTCACATAATCTCCACTATAGTTTTATATAAAGTAAACATTTGACACAAAGGAGTCTTCATAGAGTCGTTATTTGAAATGCTAGTATTGCCCTTATTCAAATAACAAACAAAATTTTTGGAAAGGACGGGGAGGAACAAAGTTTCATAAAATTAGAGAGGAATTTTGTTGATACACATGAAACAATAGGGGGATTAAGCAAATATTATAATTTCATCACACATGTCTTGGAGCGTGTTTAGGTCATTTATTATGACTGGAGTTACATTCTACTCATTTTTCATTTCATATAAAACTATAAGGATTTATATGGTCATGTGATAATATATGAAATCGGAAAGAGAGAGAGCCGAAGGCTTTTCTGCAAAAAGCACATTCTTATAGCCAAGTTCTTCTACAAATGCCTATAGAAGTTTTCCTCAATGACATTTCAAATAGTTTAGTTTCCAATTTCTATTGGCATTTGAAATGAAATATGAAGTGGTCATTATCATGCTAAAATCCTTATAATTTGTAGATCGTCTTTTGGGTATCAACTTTTTTAATTTCAACTGTTTTATTTAGAATCTTAGCTATGCATTTGGAAGCCAAACAAAATAACATAAAAGGGGAGTTCAACATTTCTCAAGAATATTGTTAGATTGAATACGACAAATACCTTGCTTTCCACCTTAAGTAGTCAAAATTTTATCTTTGCATTTCTTAGCAGGAGAATATGTGTTCTCATATGCTTGACCCATTTCCTTGGTTATGCCCAATATGCTTTTCGTAGCAAGTAGGCAAACATTTCATTTTTTTTTTAATTACAATTACTTTATGTTACTTTGCAAGTATCAAAGTGTCAATTTCAAGAATGATCTTCTTTGAAGTTGGTATCATTTTTGGATTGAATATATTATGTAACACGCATCCTTTATAGGCCTAAAAAATATATATTTTTTCCAAGACTTGTAAATGGAAAGAGATAAAAAGAAGGCATAAAAGTCAAATCAGAAACCTTATGTTCACCTGGTTATGGTTATCGTTTCTACCAATTAAGATAGCATATTCTTTTTTCTATCTAGTAATTTTACTTAGAATCATAGCTAGCCTATTCTTTCTAGAGCAAATTAAGAAAACATTAGAAGGGAACTGAACGCGATCTGAAGATTGTTAAATTTCACTAGACAAATACCTTCCTTTCCAACTTAAACTATCTAAAGAAATCCAAAAATTTCTCTATGCCTTTCTTAGTCCAACAGAATGGTTATTCTTTACCTATTTCTTAGATTAGGCTCTACATGCTTTTTCTTCCAGGTAGACTGACATTTTGCTTTTTCACTACGACAACTTTTAGTACGTGCTACAAAAGGCCAAATAAAACTCATCGTCTATGCTACAAAAGGCAAAAAAAACATATGTTCCCAAATTCATATCATTCTTGAATAGCTATTCTTTCAAATTCATATCATTCTAGAATTTGCTAGCTCATATAAAACGCATCCTCTATAATACAAAAAAAAAAAGAAAAAGAAAATAGCATAGTTTTTGAAATTTGCAACTCAAAGTCTTCTTGACAAGAAAACCGACTCTTGAGAAATTTGATTGAGCATTATGGCAGAGAGTGTTGTAGGCTTTTTGATTAACCAGCTCTCAACCTTACTTGCCCAAGAGACCACACTTTTGGGGCGGCTTAAACCAGATGTTCAATTTATCAAAGATGAACTCAGCAGTATGAAAGCTTTCCTCAGAGAAGCTGAAGCAAAGGAAGACAATGATTCTCAACTCCAAGAATGGGTAAAGCAGGTTCGAGAAGTTGCTTATGATACAGAGGACGTTCTCGATGATTTTACATTCCGCTTTGATCATGGTTGTGCGGACGGATTCTGTGGCCAGGTTGAAAAGATCTATAACTCAATAAAGAATCTGAAAGCAAGCCATCGAATTTCTTTGGAGATAAAAGAGATCAAGGCCAGAGTTGGAGAGATTTCAGCAAGGCATCAGAGGTACCAGTCCCTGTATGGTACTCAAGAAAGAGCCTTCAGCACTTCTCGTCAGGCGAATGCAGATTTTGACATTCGTGCTCAGTCACTCTTCATTGAAGAAGCTCAACTTGTTGGGATTGACAAGCCAAAAGCAGATCTCATCTCAAAAATCCTTGATGATCATTCCCAATTGAAAGTAGTTTCGGTTGTGGGAATGGGAGGGCTAGGGAAGACTACCCTAGTGAAAAAAGTCTATGATGACACTGCAGTGAAGAAACAATTTCAAAGCCATGCCTGGATAACTGTTTCTCAAAATTTTCAGTTCAATATCATCATCAAGGACCTGATCCAACAATTGTACAACGAAATCAAACAACCAATCCCTCCCCAAGTGGAATCCATGAATGTTATTATGCTGAGTGAATTTGTCAAAGACTTCCTCCGAGAAAGAAGGTACATCCTTGTCCTTGATGATATGTGGAGTATAGATGCTTGGGAAGCTATCAAATGTGTATTGCCTGACTACAATACTGCTAGTAGTGTTGTATTGACAACACGAATAGCTGATGTAGCTTCTGCATCTTGTTTAGGATCACTTGACTTCGTCTATAAGATGAAGCCTCTTTCTGATAAAGAGTCTTGGACTCTTTTTTGCAATAGAACATTTCAGAGCAATGACTGTCCTCCAAATCTAGAAGAAGTTTCTAAAAAAATAATGAAAAAATGTGAGGGCTTACCTCTTGCAATTGTTGCAATGGGTGGTCTTTTGGCTTTGAAGGATAAGGGAAAGACAGATGAATGGGAGATAATTCTTCGTGGCTTTGGTAGCGAAGCAGATGGTAGTGGTAAGTTTGACAAAATTAGAAAGGTACTCTTCCTTAGCTACAATGATTTACCTCACAATCTCAAAAGCTGCCTATTATATCTAAGCATCTATCCAGAAAATTATTCAATTATTGTGGATGATATACTTGTGAAATGGATAGCACTAGGATTTGTAGAAAGGAAAGAAGGAATGGCATCCACTGATATCGCTATGAAATATCTGAAAGAACTTATCAATAGAAGCTTAATCCAAGCTCAACAGATACGGGAAGATGGCAAATTGCAGAGATGTGGTGTTCATGATTTTCTGCGTGAAGTCATTATCTCAAAATCTAAAGAACAAAGCTTCACAACCATAGCCACTGGATATTACACAAGATGGCCTGACAAAGTTCGACACCTAGCAATCCACAAATTCACTGATAATCCACAAGACTTTGGCAGCTTGAAGTGTCTTCGGTTTGTGGAAATATTTGGGTATGAAGATCCTCTCACAACTTCATTTTTATCCAAGTTTTTACGTGGTGGCCCTATGCTGCTAAAGGTGTTGGATTTAGATGGAGCTGAATTGGACAACATCCCAAAGGAAGTCTTCAAACTATTTCAACTCAAGTGTCTTGGTCTTTGTAGAACCAAAATTAAAATTATTCCAAAGTCTATTAGGAAGCTTAAAAACCTTGAAGTTTTAGCTCTGATGGAAACCAGCATAAAAGAGTTGCCTGTGGAGATTGTAAAGCTAAGAAAACTACGTTCGCTTTCCTTAGGCGGAAGTGGTGATTATTCAAATAACTTTGCAGCCTGGGGTGGTAAATCTCCAGATGGAATTGGAAAGCTTCTTTCCTTGGAGGATTTGAATATCATAGAAGCAGACAGTGATAAAACAGTAAGGGAGATTGGCAAGCTCATGCAGCTACGGCGATTATCCATCACAAAGTTGAGGGGAAAAGATGGAAAGGAGTTGCTCTCCTCCCTTCTGAGGCTGACCAACCTTCAAGAATTGTGCATCTCTTGCTTTAAAGAAGATGAGACCCTTGATTTCCAACATTCTATCTCTCCGAAACTTGGATTCCTTACATTACTATGGTTGAATGGGCGTTTGGAGAGAGTACCACAATGGGTGATATCACTTCAATCCTTGAGCATCTTACGCTTGTACAATAGTGGGTTCAGAGAAGATGAGAATGCAATAGGCTCCCTTGGATGTTTGCCTAGTCTAGTAATACTTGGTCTCATTTTTGCTTATGATGGGGAGACACTGTGTTTCAAGAATGGAGGATTCCGAAAACTCCAGACTTTAGAGCTTATGCAATTCAAAAGATTAAAATGGATGAGAGTGGAAGAGGAATCATTGCCTAGTCTCAAAAAATTGAACTTGGTTGGTTGTAAGCTGATGCAGGAGTTGCCTTCGGGCATCCAAAATTTGACCACACTTCAATGTCTTGGATTTTATGATATGTCCGATGAGCTAATGCAGAGAGTACAGAATTTGGATAAACAAAGTGAAGATTATCAGACAATTGCTCATATCCCTGAAGTTTGCACTGGTTACTGGATTGATGGTCGATGGGAAAAAAAGTTCCTCTAAGAGAAGAGAAGCTAGAAACCAACTCTTGCACTTTTCAACATTCATTGATATCCAATTCAGTCATCTCTTCTATCGGCCTTAGGTAGCATACTAGCTTTTCCTACTATTTCATTGAGTTCTCGTTTACCTTTTTCCTTCTACAACTTGTTATATTTGTATCAAATCATATCATGAAATTTCAATAATCAACCTCAATTCCGCAAAATATGTACATGTACATTTATGGATTTATATTTTCTTTTCAAAGTTACCTCCATCAAACATGTTCTGGTTATGGTGCTTGTGTAAATTGAACTTGAAATGTGTAAATTCTATTTCATCATGATATCAGACATTTATCTAATTTTATCCCAAACAATGTGTTTGAGAACAAGTCATTAAATGCTGGGATGTTTTCCAATTTTTTTTTTTCAATAGCAATGAACACAGTTTAGAACCTATTTCAATTCATGCGATTCAGATACCACAGGCCATCTAAACTGATGGAAGAGTTGCCTTTGGATTCTATGATATGTCTATTGAGCTAACGCACAATGTACAGGATTTAGATAGATAAAATGAAGATAAACACAATTTCTCAGCATACCCTTGAAGACAAACACAAGGTACAGGATTAGGGTAATGGTGGCAACTGATCCCAAACCTCAATGGACCGACACGAAATCTAGGCAGGATGGGTTCAATATATGTATGGAATTGAGTGTAGATGGGACAAAGCCCAACAATACCCAATAAGAGATGAGAATACACACATAGGTATTACATGGAAGTTCCATGGACCCAATCTATTGAGTTTTTTGTAAATAAATAATTTATTTCTGAAAATTTTTTCTTGAATAAACATATATTTGAATTATATGTTCAATGTACGTGAGTTTCCATGGTAGAACTTTATTTACGAGGCAAGATGTTGGGCTATCAAACCAGCAAAAATAAAATTTCTACACTAAAAAGTGATTCCGCTCACATTAGATGGAGCAACAATTCTTCTTTCTAATAAGTGGTTCATCATAAGAACAATCAGAATGGAAGAAGCCCCCAAAACATTGCATTAAAAGTTCAATAAAGAATAGCAAACTAAGATCAAAACTATTATGAACTTCCATGCATATTTGTACAGGTACAGAAAAATATAGATATGGATACGTCTTCCTAGATTTAGCCTTTCAACTTCTTTAAGAATGTTATTTTTAATCGTCGTCTTCAAATTGATTTACTTTACTCCCTTGGCAGACTAGACAAGAGTAGCTAATTGAAATAAGATTACAAAATTAAGCATAACAAATCAAAATATGGCATGGAGAGAGACCAAAGTTAAGAAACAGAAATCAGAAGCAGTTTTCAGAATTACAAATTGCTAAGTAATCATGAGGTAATGAATGCGATACGTATCAAGCGAGAAACTTTGCCAAAACTGGCTGCCTTGAGTGTCAGAAGATACCTACATGGCCGCTTGAGTGTCTCCTGTCCACATTAACAACTGGAGGGCTAGACTAGCAGTCCTCAAAATGGTGGAAGATAAAGACCTTCAAATCATAATTACCAATGTCAATATTTGATTCATGAATTTGCCTGGCTGACTCCATGGTAGACTCTGATGATCGATACACCTGAATAGTCTGCAATGTAGGAATTTCTCCTATCTCATATGGGATTTCCTTCAACTTTAAGCAGCCATTTAAGACTAATTTCTGAAGATTAGGGAAGTGACTACTTGAGGAGATCCATTCCGGAAGATCCGTATATGACAGTTTCAAGAACTTCAGGCAAGGAAACCCATGATCACTTGTTTCCCATTGAGGTCCATTGGAGAAATTATCTTTGATTTTGAGAACCTCAAGGCTTGGTAGCAATTCCAAGATTGACATTTCATTCCAGTTTACAAGGCTACCGATCAGAGTAAGCTTTTTAAGACTTGGTGGGAACATATGTGGATGAGGAAAGCTCCAAGGAACCATACCAAGGGTTTGATATTTAAATTTGAGTGCTTCAAGATGATTTAAATGTGAAAGATCAGGAAATGAAAGAATATCATTGCCCTTTGAGAAAGTCATATGAAGTCCCAACTTTCTAAGATTTGGAGTCCTTTCCAAAACTCTGTAGATAAAACCTGCAGGACATATTTGCGAAAGCGATTGCAAATTTTCAAGGATACCATCTTGTCTCCAAGGCAAACTGGCAGCAATTTCCATCCGACTATTCCTAGAACTTGAAGGACGATCACGATCTTCCATTGTCCCCATACCAATGATCTCATCTTTCTGGGGCAGTTTCGTTTGAAAGCAATGTGGACATATAGCCGACCATCCCCCAGTGGAACACTTCCTTAGGTCTTTCAAATGTAGTTCCGCTGAAACTTTTAGATGCCTCAGCTTTTCCATCTTAAAAATAGCCCAGGGTAAGATAACTTTCCCCCCTCTTTCTCCATCAAGAATGCAGGTTTCTAGGTTCCAAAGTTTGAACAGTGTTGAAGGTAGGGCCTTGAGCCTCCTAAGATGAAGTGCCAAGTCCCTCAAGTGAAGCAGGTCATTCAATATTCGGTCAGGGAAGTGGTCGAGTATAAAGTGCCTTAAATCCAAGGTGTTGAGATATCTGTATACTGCCAAAGTATGCCAATTGAACACTTCATGATCTGAGACATAGTGAGATTTGTATGTATGGAAGTATTGACAATGTGAAAAATGAGGAAAATGTCCCTGATACATAAGAAAGCGTTCATAGTCATTAAAGGGAGCAGCATTTCGTCCACACTTACATTTTGGCAGCACAAATTTCTTTTCGTCAGTTTTTTTAAGGCACAATTCCCTCAACACGTCATGCATATTACATGATTTTATTCCTCCATCAGACCTTCTCTTTGCTACTGTAACAAGACTTCTATTAACAAGATCCATTAGGTAATCCTCTGCTACATCCTCTAGTCTCTTTCCTTCAGTTTCCTGAATAAAGCCCTCTGCAATCCATGATTGGAATAGCCTCGTCACAAGGATATCAGAAATTTCAGGAAGTGATCCTAGATACAGAAAGCAGGTTTTCAGCTCAGATGGCAGGTGCTTGTAACTCAATTCTAATGTATCCATGAATTCCTTCGAGCTACTACTGATGAAGGACCCCATATTTTCATGAACCTTCCTCCAATATTTTTCATTGTTCTTTTCCCTGACAAGAATTCCTGCTATAACAACAATTGCAAGAGGTAGACCATTACATTTTGCAACTATTCGATTCGCTATTTCCATCAATTCCTCAGGGCAGCTGCTGTCACCAAATAGTTTACAGTTAAATAGATCCCAACTTTCTTTTTCATTCCGTGTACGTAGACAGTGGATGAAACCATTTTCTCTTACTCTTACAGCCTTCTTAATTCTACTGGTCATTAAGATCCTACTAAAATTGTTATCCTCTGGAAAATATATCTTCAATTCATTCCAGACCTTAATGTCCCACACATCATCAATCACAATCAGATATCTATGCCCCTTTAAGCATTTATACAACTTCTGTCCCATATCTTCATCACTCATACCAAAAATTGAATTGTTACGACTCATAATACAGCGTAAAATTCTACACAGTAAGTTTCTCATTTGAAATACTTGAGACGTACTAACCCATGCACGAGTATGAAAGTGGTATACAACTGACAAATCATTATACAATCTTCTAGCCAAAGTTGTCTTACCCATTCCTGGCATCCCAACAATGGAAATCACTTGACGTCGCTGTGGCCCTCTGGTCAGCTTGTCTTGCAGTTCTCTTGCCTCATCCTCAAATCCAATCACGATCTCACTGTCTATTATGGAATTTCCATCTATTCCGGACAAGTTTTCCTCCTCTTGCGAGTTCGTCAATCCAAGAAAGGTATCATCCCTGTGGCCGTGTATTTCAACAGATCTTATTCTTTCTACTAGATTACGAACAATATCCACCGGTAAGAACAAAGGAATGCAAAGATGAAAAGACGCATCTCTGATCATAGCATCAACTATAAGCAAGACCATATCAATAGCTGGAACAATATCCATGGCTAAATCACAATCTTCTTGCGGTGGAAACAAAAATGGTGCATAGCCATCAGTGGAAGCTTGCACTGATCTGAGGAAGCGTCCTATCGATTTGATATCTTCACCAAAAGAAACGATGGTCTCGTTAGAAATGGATCCTCGGTCACAAAGCAGCACCAGGTCCTCCAGGATGAACTGGACAGCCTTGCAAGCCTTAGCAACACTTTCGAAACTGATGTACAGCTTTTGAATACTACAGATCTGAGGCAGCTCCCTATCCATTTGGTATCTTCACCAAAAGAAAGGATGGTCCCGTTAGAAATGGATCCTTGGTCACAAAGCAGCTCCAGGTCCTCCAGGATGAACTGGACAGCCTTGTCAGCCCTAGCAACACTTTCGAGACTGAAAGCACGGCACTTCAAGACTATAGATTCTGTTCCCGTCCCCTGAATTTCTTCTTTTTGTTTCCGTTGACATGGGCTTGACTAAAAGAGTGGAGAAAAACTCAACATCAATTGTCTAACGCTTTGCAAGGAACTCAATTATGGAAATATCCATATACATAATCCAACATTTTACCGAGTCAGCCAAGGGGATGGGGCCGATATACTTTGCGCAGGGATTCCTGGAAATTGCGCCAAGTCAAAAATCAACTTCTGATACAAAAACAAAAATAAAATAAAGATTCTAATAAGCAATCCATGTAGCGGTATAAAACTTCAGGAGCTAAGTCCATGCTCCTAAAAACAAAATTAACCTAAAATTTTCTGCATGCATATGTCCAAAACTATAAAAGGGTAGGCTACTCAAAAAGTAAATATTGTGCGCCCACAAATAAAAGGGATAATTTCAGAAACCTCCTCTAAAGTTTTTGATAGTTTCACTTGGCATTGTCAAACTTTGATAAATCTGAGTTGCCTCCCTTACTTTAAATTTTTGCATCATTTACAACCCATTTTAAAATATAATATTAATAAATTCATTTTGAGAAAGTATATATAATCCCATTCCAAATTAACCTTTTTATTATCTTTCATTTTATTACCAAAAAAATGAGTATATTAATAACAAATGAAAAACAAAAAAATATATGAAGGTTTATTCTGATTGGACAAAATATAGTGCATTTTTTAAATATCAAGAGTTAATATTTGAAAGTTTATTTGAAGTTTTGGCAAGTTACAAAGACAATTTTTTTATTGTAAAGTGTTTTGAGTTAATTTATGATTTTTTATAAATCGTTTACATATTTTTGAATGTTCTAATTTTTTTTCAGATAGATGGCTTGAAAAGTAAAAACATACAATATGCTAAAAGTCATATATAAGCTTGTTTGTATTGTTTTTAAGCTGGTGCAAAAAAGTATTCTCATAGTTGTAAATTATTGCAAATTGTTTTTAAGAGTACTATAAATCATTCATAATTTTAAATAATTTAACATTTCTTGTTCGAACCAATGACACGAAAGATCTTGTTATCAACTTTTAAACTTTCATTAAAGAACTACATCAATCAATTTACAAAAATTAAGGGATAAATTTGGTGTGTTATAATAATTAAGAAATCACAAGAAAAGAGCAAATTTGGAATGAAATTGTATTCTCTTCCCCAAAATGAGTTTTTCAATATTATATTTTGAAATGAGTTTCAATTATTATAAAAAAAATTTAAAGTAGGAGAGCCAAGTGAGATTTTTCAAATTTTGGAAGTGTCAAAAACCTCAAGAGAGGTTTCTAAAATTATCCCCAAATAAAAAGGTAGTAAAACAACTTATAGTTGAGTTAGAGGCTGAAATTGTGTGTGATTTTTCCAATTTGTGGCTCATTGCTTTCAATTTTTCTTGGGGGACGGGGGGAATGAGTATTTGCAGTTGGGTTATTGTGGTGGGGTTCCATGTTATTTCAGAAATGGGGTAGATATGGTTAGGAATAGATACAATTTGTGTGGTTGTTATACTTTCTCAATAATTTGGTATACATTCACATAATTTTATTATATTTCATGATTTAACGTAAAATCATATAATTTTTTGTTATACGTTATAAAATATAACAATGAAGTGTAAGTGTACACCAAACTATTGAAAAAGTATAATGCCTATTCTTAACTGTACCTATCCAAAACCCATGTTTTCCTAATGAGATGTGTCTAGTCAATTATTATCCGAACAATTAGCAACACCTAGTGGGATAATTTCTTTTCCTGAATGTCTACTAATTGGACTGGCCCGGGAAAAAGCACTGCACTTACTCGTTGTTTTTAATGCTTTGCCATGACTTGACATCCTCTTTTTTAAGTTTGATGAACGTCTCCATGTGAAATATTAAGCTCATGATTGATCACTTTGGGGGAGAGATGCCCTCGTCGCTCTTGCATCATAATTCATATCAACTTTTTCTGCAACTTTTTCACGAGTTGCAGAAATGTAGGACCCAATGTAAAAAATCAAGCAGACAACGAAAAGCAGAAGAGACTTCACTAAACCAATTATGAGCTTTCTGGGCCATTTCAATAATGCTCTTTTGGGAAAGAGGAGGTGAAAGAGGAAGGAATTAGTGTATGAGCTTGCCCCTACTGGCCATTAAGTTAATTGGCGTATCTATTTTGAACCCATGTTTTCACTCGAAAGTTATTTTGCTCAACCCATTATGATTCGCCATATTAGCCGTGTCCGATACAACTCGGCCGAGTTATAATCGGAACGGAGAGGCCAGTATGACATCAATCCCTGAATCGTGAATAATTTTATATCCAAAATAACTCGCTCTAATTCTGCTAATATTAGTTGATACAAATCTATGATGCCTGATATCGACAAAAATATCCAAGTCAACTCAAAGTTGATTCGAATTTTTTTTTCAGATTGTGCCTTTTTTTATATTTTCTAATTTTAGTACATTTTTTAGATTTTTTGAAAATTTTTATATGTTATAATGTGTGTATCACCCGATATCCAACAAATATGCGGCAACGAATGTGAAACAATCGCAATTGCGACCCGCGATGGTGAACCATGCAATCCATGGATTCGAGACTTTACAATTCTTCCCTCTTAATGTTTAAGAGTGCGACTTTTCTTCCCTCTTTAAGTAATTTAATGAGAGTTTTTTTCTCTTCTAAAATGTGAATGCAATAAAACTACCTAAGAAGTGCCATTGGTAGACGTCTGATATATATAGTCCTATGTGACCAGTAGCCCTGCAAAATGTAGAGGGTGTTAGCCAAAACTTACCAGAAGACTTGTTATTTTGTTCCATGAATGCTTTTCCGAATATTACAGAAACATCATGGCTTTGCATACAGGCAAACCTTTTGACAAAGATTTTAAGGATGAAGTTAGCATAGCCATCTTTAATGGATGTACAGTAAAGACATGTGCCATGAATTGTCCGATTTCTAATTGGAGCCGAGCAAAATACGTAATTGTGAATATATATTATTAACACACATACAGGAATGATTATAAAATCTTGTATTTATAATGAAAGAAACAAATTAATTCCAAATCTTGCGAGTGTTACTACTACAACATAAGAGCTCTAAATCATACTACAATCATACGGATACACGCTTACTGTAAGAATCCAACATATGCAAAGTATAGAAGCCTTAAGTAGTTTATCATGCTTCAGCAGAACAAGAAGGCTGAGAGAGGAGATATGGACATTCTCCAATCCATTAGAGTGGTGAATTTTTCCTAGCTTGCAATCACTTTTTTCTCTAGATTATGGGTTTCCATTGCAGCAAATTAAGTTTATGAATTCCAAGTTTTTAATAGAAAGAAAATCAAGCAGTGGTTGAAGAAGGAAAGAGAGTGAAACAAAAGGTTGCACCCTCAAAATTTCGGCATACCATTCCATACCACGAATTCTTCTTTTTATCTGTTTCAGTATCTAACATGTCATTGCCGGACCACTACAAAAAAGCAATTGAGGTAATTGTTCACACAAATTAAACCGCAACAAGAGTAAATTTGAAGCAAGAAATAAGAGAAATCTTTATCTGCTAAGCAAGAAAAAATATGATAGCCAAGTGTATAACAAAGGAAACAGACATTGAATTTATCTATTATTTGCTTGCAATTTTGACCACTGTAATTTTCATTTCAAGTGTAAATTCCCTGCAATTTTGACCCCATGTAAGTACAATCTCAATTTTCTTCAACCATGTACATAGTATAGAAATTTCGAGGAAAAGAAAATACCAAAATGATGCAGCAATATCTGAAAAATCAAAGGACATACCTCATACAGCGTATATCGCTTATGAGTTCCAAATCTCGTCGAAAAGCAGTCTCCTAAAACCAGAGAGAGAGAGAGAGAAAACCAGCCAGACAGAAAGCTGTGAAGAGGAGAATTTGTTTAAATAAGAGGGGAAGTTAGAGAGGCGAGGGGAAAGCCGGGGGAATGGAGGAGGAAGGAAAAGATCTTTATCAAAGTGACCTCGCACAAATTTAAACTTCTGCTTTACGAATCTCGAATTCAAAAGAGAGAGAGAGAGAGATTAAAATCAGAAATATTGTTTCATTGTTGAGTACAAATAGAAGGTAATTCCATTAATGACACCAGATAGAGTTACATGCCGTTCAAAAAATATTACACTATTCAGTATTCAAGATGATTGTCATTGATATTGCTCAACTACTCATGGTTATCATTGACAACCGCTCATGCCCGTATCCTTTTTTCCCCTCTCCTTGCATGATATTAATGACAGACCAAGACGGTTCAGAGATTAGTGAAACTAAATAGTTAGTACCTCAATATCGGCACTAAACTCACGAATAACCCCTATTGAAGAAACAAAAAAATCTTTATTTTTAACTTAGGAATCAAATTGTAACATCATGGCTTTTCTTCTTCAAGGATGTGTACGGATTTGATAGATGACTAGTAGAGGCAGCCACGGATTTAAGGGGGGGCTGGTGGGGGCTTAAGCCCCCCCCCAAGCCGCCGGAAAACCCCCTATATATAGGGGATTCCGGCGGCCAGCATGTACAAGAATGTTTTCTAAGCCAACAGTATTCCCTCTAACAACATGTTTCTATGTATTTAATCTGACTTCCCCTTCCTTCTTCCCGATCCCACTTTCCCTCGCTCCTCCCTTTCTTTCTCAGAGGTTGTTGAGATTGGGTCTATCTTTGTCTTTGTGTAAGATTTCCAGGTTGCATATGTAGTGGTATTTGTTGTTTTACATAGTGGTAGATGAATAATCTTCAATTCTTCAACGTCATTTATTACTGCTTGCTAAATAATAGGCTAAGCTGGAGCAGGAGAACAAGATAAAATATTTTACATGGAGATTTATTGTGGGGGAAAAAATTATCTTACAGCAGCCATCGATGTTTTTTTCCCCCTTATTTGCATAGCATGTCTTGATCCAAAAAGTTCTTTCTCTCAATTCAATGTGCAGAAACTACTCCGTCTTGCTGATTTATATCCTGAAAACTTCTCAAGTAACGATTATTTATATCTTGAGTCTCAACTTCGAAATTATATTTATAATGTGCAACGCGATCCTCAATTTTCAGAAGTTGGAGATTTGGGAAGTCTTGCTCAACAAATGGTTAAAACTGGTAAAAATACAGTTTTTCCATTGGTTTATCGTCTGATCCAGTTGGCATTAGTTCTACCAGTTGCGACTGCTTCTGTTGAAAGAGTATTTTCTGCAATGAATATTGTCAAGACTGATTTGCGCAACAAAATGGGAGACGAGTGGATGAATGACTGTCTGGTTGTATACATCGAGAAGGATATTTTTGCAACAATTGAAAATGAGCAAATATTGCAGCGTTTTCAACGGATGAAGACTCGCAGAATGCAATTGCCTCCTCTTCGTTATTCGAGTGCAACAACTACCAATACTTCAAATGTTAATCAATAACAAATTTTTGGGTATGTATAATTATATGTTTTTATTATTTTTATAATTATTGATTCTAAATTTTACTTATTAAATATATTTATTTCGTCACAAAAAAAAATTTTTAATACACTTCAGCCCCCCCAAAAATAAATTTCTGGCTCCGTCCCTGAGTAGAGGTCATTAATAATAATAATAATAATAATAATAAAGCATTAAAAAATTATGGAAAAAATCCACTTTTCATCCTCAAACCTTGTGACCAAGACACATTTGGTCCCCAAACTTTTCGTCAGAATACATTGAGTACATGAATTAATGATTTTTTGCCACATTTAGTCAAAAAATGGGAATTTACTCAATTTGGACGGTGAAGACCACGTGGCTGTTAACAAATGTTCAAATATTCAATTTATAACCAACACAAGTTAGCTTTTTGTGGACAATACACAATTCCTTGAACAAGTTGTCCATTTTGGTGTTATTTTAAGTTCTTACTTAATGGGCATTACCTATTCAAAATACTAACTTTTGTGGACATTTTACTCTCAAACATTCAATTTATAATAAATATATAAATATTTTTAAATAAAATTCAAAAAGTGTTACAGTAATTTCTTACGAAAAAAAACTAGTAGGTTATCTATTTAACATAAATTAAATATTTTTTAAAAAAGAAATATCCCATAAAGTGCCAACTCTTTATGGTTTTTCTCTATTACATGAACCAAGTATCAGGTTTTTATGGGCATTTTATTCTGAATCATTTAATTTATGTTAAATACATAAATATTTGCAAATAAAATTCAAAAGGCGTTACACAAATATTTTTACGAAAGAAAAACTAGCATGTTTTGTATTTAATATAAATGAAATATTTGAAAGTAAAAAAATTTTTTCATAACATACCAGTTCTTTATGATTTTTTCCATTATATGAATAAAGTACTAGCTATTTATGAGCATTTTACTTTGAATCATTTAATTTATATTAAATACATAAATGTTGATAAGTGAAATTCAAAAAGTGTTACACTAATATTATTATGAAAGCAAAACTAGTAGATTTTATATTTAACATAAATTAAATACGTGAAAGTAAAAAAAGAAATTACCCACTTTTTACTAGCTCTTTACGGGTTTCTTCTATTATATGAATAAAGTACTAGCTATTTATAGGCATTTTACTCTGAATCATATAATTTATGTTAAATACATAAATGTTTGTAAGTAAAATTTAAAAAGTGATATACTAATATTTTTACGAAAGGAAAACTAGTAGGTTTTGTATTTAACATAAATTAAATACGTGAAAGTAAAAAAAAAAATTGCCCATAATATATCAGCTTTTTATGGGTTTCCTCTATTACACGAACAAAGTAATTTATGAGCATTTTACTTTGAATCATTTAACTTATATTAAATATACTGGATTGGAAAAATTTTGTTGAATCACTCCATTAACTCTGCTAATCTCAAGCAGCTTTTCACTTCATTAACTCGGTGAGAAAGGGGAAAACTTGGAGAAGAAAAGCAGTGGGTTAGAGAGAGAGTCAAGTGTGGATTTGTGTCTGACTTGTATTGGCTATAAATTGATATTTGGACATTTGTTAACAGCCATGTGGTCTTCACCGTCCAAATTGAGTAAATTTCCGTTTTTTGACTAAATGTGGCAAAAAATCGTTAATTCATGTACTCAATGTGTTCTGACGAAAAGTTTGGGGACCAAATGTGTTTTCGTCACAAAGTTTGAGGATGAAAAGTGGATTTTTCCCAAAAATTATTGAATAATAAGGATTCTTGAAGGGGCAAAAGCAGAGTACATCAGACGGATGGTGCTAGTTAAACTAATTAGGATTCAACAAATCTCTCCATCACATTAGATGATGTCAACAGCCCCAAACCTTGATTTGGCATCATTTTTTCTGTCACATGGTTCCTCGGTGTACCAAAGAATATACCTATAAATCCTCAAAAGAGGCCCAGAAAAACTATCCCTAATACGATATCAGATTTTACTCCAATAACTTGGATAAGTATCTTCTTTATTTGTTCAATATACTTACGCCAATTAAGCTTGTAATTTTAAAAAATAAATAACAACTAAAAAATAAAAGCCAAACAAAATATGGGCTTAATAGTTAATAGTCAAATAATCAATAATCACCAAAAATAGTAGTAGTATACAAGTAGTAGCAATGCTACTTTAATTCTCAGCTATTGCTGTTAATTAACTAAATAAAAATAGTACCCCTAGTTTTGATTGTCAATTTTTTGGAAATTTAACTTTTAAGAGTAGTGCGTTAACAGTAACAATGTTTTATATACTCCACTTTGATAGACCAAAATTCAAGTTTTGAAATGTATTTAACGTTGCCTAAAGGAAAACAAGAGGCAAGAATGCAAAAATGAGTAGTAGTTATGTTTTTTTATGCTAGCAATAGCAGTAGACGAATGGCTATTTAATTTTGGATAATGTTGTTGTTGACTTCTTGTTGTTGTTGTTTTTGTGCTATGCTTACATTGGTGGTGGTGGTTTTTTTTTTGGTGGGGTGGGGGGGGGGGGGGGGGGGGGGGGGAGCTAAAGAATCGTTGTATTTGCTTGTTTATGACCCTTTAGCTATCAGTGTTATGAGTCCTTCCCTGAGCTCAAAGGCAAATAAACCTAAGGGGGCCTCCAAGTTCTAGTAAATTTGATTTGTCTCCCACAAATAATTGACAATTTTTTCTTAAATATTCTTTGAAATTTTATGCTTTTGCCAGTGCCAAAATTCAAAATTATTTTATGTTATTATACATAGATTTAGATGTATTAAAATTCGCCCCCTCAAAGTAAACTTTCTAATCCCATTCCAGCCTAAGCTATGCATATATATAGAGCAGAAGATAAAGCTACTTTTGTGCTGATAAACAATTTTGGGCATTCAAAAATGAGAAACACACACTTTCAAATAAGACAGAGAATATAGTGTATATGCATCAATCTAAGTTTAAGAGTACCTAATTTCTAAGATAGCGTAACTCGAGTATAGTTAAAGAAATTTGGTGACCTAGTAGACTCGAAGTCTAACCAAATACTTTAGGAGTAGTTGGCTACCAAGAAAGTTTTAAAACTCTATTTGAATGTAAATCAAGGGATCAAATCTTTTAATCTAAACCTGCATTCTAAATATCTTAACTTTTTTGAAAATTTCTCCAGCGGATGTGTAGGCCGTTAGTGGTTTAGTCTCTTTCGGATTTCCCTTTGATCTCTTTAGATCCCCTCTCCCCGTAATTTAGTAGGAGTAGGTGTAGAAACTCTCCATCCTTGAGGTTGTGGTTGTATTGATAGATAACTCATACAGATCACAAAAATAAGTTATTGAAGAATAAGGATTCTTGCTTGGGCAAAAGCATAGTATATTGAGACGATGGTGCTATCCAGATTGATCATTAAGGACTCTTGCTAGGGTACAAACAGAGTCAATTGGAACGATGGTGCTACCAAAACTGGTCGACTAATGAAACTAGTTTAGCCATAGCATGCTAATGTCTTACAATTGCTTGACCTTTGATCGATGATCAACAAATTGGGGCATGCAAAAATCTGAAGGATGGCACTTTTAATTGGAGGAAAGAAGTAATAGTAAAATGTACTACTCTTAATAAAGTCTTCGAAGTAACCTAGTTGGTTCAATGGGTTCCACCCAAACTAGTGGGTCATCAAAGGGTTCAATCTGTCCATCTTCAACATTGTGGACACCACCCATGTCCTTCCCACCCCCTTTTTCAGTCCAGGCTTCTATCCCATCATCAGTGAAGTAGTTGCAATTTGGCTTGACTATACTAGGAAATCTAGTGGCATCCATCGAGAATGCACCATCATGTCCAACAAAAATGGCCATATGCCCCAAATTACCAACTTTTTTCCATCCCCTCTTGATCAAACCCATCTGCATAACTCAGAAAATTATTAACAGATAGAGCCCCGTCACTTGCAACTATGAGTAATTCGCCTGCCGATTCCACTAGACGTGTCTGTCGAAAGTTGATCAGTTCCCTACCAACGTGACAACAACATTGAGCTACTGGAGGATCTAACATATCCCATACCCGAATTTGTCCTCCATAGGAGATTGCATATATTTTTCCTTTGTAATAAACAGCCTGGCTGAAGTAGACTGCAATTTGCGTTTCTATTCTTGTCCAAGTCGTGTCTCCAGGTCTCCATAACGAGAGAAATAAACCAGGACCTCCAACTACAACCACCGCAAAGTCTGATGTCTCCGAAGGACTTGCTGATGAAACAGCACTCACTACATTCAAGAAAGGAGAATCATTGAATTTATGTAGAGGGAATTTTGATTGATTAGGGAGTTCAATTTGAGCCCGTGAATAAGGGTACAACAAGCTCATGTCTCCTGAACGTGATATTGTGATCAGCCATCCTCTTGACTCGATGCATTTTTTGCCTTCTGCTTCGGGTAGCGGCATTCTTCTCCAAATCTTGCCTCTGAATAGCCTGTATAGTTTGAGATCATCAATGAGCAATGGAACTGGAGGCCATGACTTGAGAAAATCATCAACACTTGCAGCTGATCGCCATGAGGTACAGACCTCTAAAAGCCATAAAGTCTTAAATCAGTTGTATCCGTCTGGCTATTATGATTATCACATTGGGTCCGACCAATATGATTAGGTAGGGATTAGGTTATAAAATTTATAATGTTATAGTAATTTGGTAGTTAGATTAGGGTTATTATGAGTAGTTATAAAAGCAAAATATGATTAGATGATAAGTGTAAAAATTAATTATTTGTAAAGGTGAAATTGAAAGTTCAAAAAATGATCAAAATTGTTTATATCAACTGCTATACCTCTGATTTTATATATCATATGAATATCAATTGAGTATGTCGAGAAATTTCTAATATTATGATGATTTTTAAAAAAATTCATAAAGGGGGCATTTTGTGTATGGGATTTCTGTAAAAGGGGTGTTCGTATTTAGCAAATGCGAACTCTCCCTGAATTTTCCAACCACCGAAATACAAAAAAAAAAAAAAAAAAAAAGAGGTCAAAGACCTCGCATTCAACAAATGCGAGGTCATTAACCTTACATTTCTTAAATGCGAGTTCCTCGCCCTAGAAGCCGTGCGTGTTTCATCACGCGAGTGATGAAACTGGAGCCAATATTCACTATTTATCATCTTAAGATTATTTCCAAGAACATGAATCTAGATTTTGCCATGATTTTTCTTTTTGCTTCAGTTGTAATGACATTTTCCCTTGCTTTATGATTGCACTGCAAATTATAAAATGATTTACAATTTGCAATGAAAATTTCTACAAATTTTACTACTTAAGGCTCTAAATTCATACCTAACTGGAAAAAAAAATCTCATAATATTGCCATCAATAATTGATAATAATTTGGGGCAATAAATCGTAACCGAACTAGTAGGCTTTCGGCTTTACTGTATCTAGCATCCGATAAATATTATGCCCAGAAAATTATATTCAAAATGTGCTTTTTTTTAAAATTAGGAGCAGACAATCATTTTTGTTTTTCCATTGACATTTATCATAGAGGAATAAATCCTTTAACTCACACGAGTTAGAAGTTAGCAAATGTGAGCTCCCAGTACAACATTTTATGTACTAGTAATACTTTGTATATAAATAACAAAAAAGTTATAGATTAAAAGATTTGATAATTATACGGTTGGAAACACCTAATTTTATTATTAAAACATTTTGTAAAGAAATAACTATACATGTATAGTTCTGCATATGGTTGGAAACAAACTCTGGCTTTGTGTTCAGATTGAGTACCTCATATTTGCAAAATGATTATTTATCAAATGATTATTTATCTTATAGATTACAAGATATACTTTGCCATAAATGTAAAAATTATAATCACATAATAATTATTTCCAAATTAAATGAGAAAAGATGAGAGCAAACCACATATATTTAATGCACCGACTAAGATATTTGACAAAAAATGTAGTTGTTTATTGTAATTTATTATGATTAATTTTTTTTAAAAAAATTTTTTTGACAAAGTCTCCCCTTAAAAGTGGCCTAAACTCTCTGCCAGCAAACCTAAAATAAACAACATTTAATCCAAGCAATATTTCCAGCAACGTGTCCAAATATTAAACATAAAACTACTAAAAGTACCACACATTTCCTCCCCCACACTTATAATACACATTATCCTCAATGTGTATTCTAAGAAAGGAAAGAAACACAAGAATAAGAAGAAAGTACTCCCTAGTGCAATGCCGAGATCCAGATCAGCCAAAAATCACAAACCACTACTCTGTGTTAAACATCTAACATTGCACAGATTAAAAACAAAATAAGATAGTGATCCAACATCCAACATTGCACAGATTAAAAACAAAATGAAAGAAAATCCATGCACAAATAAGATAGTGATCGTAATGGTGCAGCTTCAATCGTCATCTTCATCTGCACCACCACCCTGAGGTGCAGGAATGCCTAAATGATGCTCTATGTTTGCCAAGCGAGTGTCCGTCCTCTGTAACTGGAACTAAATATCTTCCAAGGTAGTGAAAAGCCGTGGCCAGTTGGATTGAGGACGATGCACCGGGGGAGGTGGTGGAGGGGCAGAGGTGGATGGACCAGCATCATCTCCACCATGCCTTACTTTAGAACGCCGCTCGATAAGTGGAGGAAGGAAAGCAGCCACGTCGATGCCCGTGTTCCGTAGCAAGGTAAAAGATAACTAGGTACTGGGGCGGATAACTTGTCGCTCAGCTCCAGCTAGATTAACCCCCATCCGTTCAAATACCAATGTGAGTAGTCGAGGGAAAGCTAGCTTGAAAGAAGTAGTCCGACGTCTTACTGTTGACCGTATATAGCTGATGATGATATTTGGCAACGAAATCTGAGCGTAAGAGGTCTCCCGATTGTGAAACATATAGTCCAAAAAACAGATATCACTCTTCCTGACCTCACTGTGGCCCGTCTTCTTGGGAATCACATTGTGCGCTATCATATAGATGATGAGATGATGTCTGACATCAAAAATTGTAGCAACAATCGTCTTCTTCCTCGATGAACGGAAAGGCTGGTACTGAAGACCGAACCTTGCCATAGCATGTGCCGGATCCCATCTTTTGTTTGGAGCAACGAAGCCTTTTTTCAAATCCACTGCAGGACCTTCGTCACGACAACCCAAAAAGGCTGGTAAACGCTGCCTTGACAAGACGATGCGTGCTTCTCGAACAAAGGACTCAACCTTTTCACCACTATGCTTCGCCTTGTTAATGATATTAGCATAAAATTCCAACACAAGCTCCGGATAGTAGTAATCGGGTAGTCGAAGAATTGGCTCCCAACCAAGTCGGTCAAATGCCTCCGAAATATGAAAGGCAGTCTCTACTTCGGGGCTCAGATGTTTTTCGAACAAGAACTCCAAGTTGGCATGTGTTTCATACCACTCCTGGTGCTGCAGAGTGGAAAACTTTGCGCTATCAAATATTCGTGGCTGTCGTGCAGTTCTCCCTTATAGACGTCTAGGAGCAGGTACAGGCGAAGGAGATCGTGCTTCCTCTCCAATTTCTTCACCTTCGTTACTAGGGTCCAAGTTTTGTTCAGCCTCCTCACTGCTAGAGGAAGAATAAACAGTTTGTTTTTTTTTTTCTTGCCATAGTACCTAAAAACAAATAAATCCAGCAACCCATAAATCAATATGGCAGATATTGGACACACCGTGAATAATGTATATTGACAAATCAAAAACAGCTCAAATAACCTTACATGCATATCTCTAGTTCACGAAGAATCAATTAAATATTCAACAAGATCCAACAATAGAGATATTATCGTAAAGTTGCAAAAAATAGCCAAAGTCACCAATTTGATCAAATTATGTAACAATTATATCACAATCAATGAAATTAGGATTAATCATGATTATAGCAAGCAATAATTAACAACAATAACACGTAAATAGCTGTAAATATGGTTAAGCAAAAATTATCGTTATGACTCACAAATTCAACCAAAGTGCTCAATATACACGATGCACATACTAAAATATCATCAACTAAGCATTATTAACCATACCGAATGATCACTAGTAGGTTAAAAACATCGTAGGCAAATTTTCTAATTTTAACCAAATTTGAACTCATAATCTAAAACCACCAATAAACCAACAAATAGAGAACATTTGAACTTGTATACATGTTTAGATAACCTTAATCAGCATAAATGAGGCCAGAAACATCTATATACATCAGCAAAAATTTGAAATTAAAAGATGTCAGAAAGCTCAGGAAATTGAAAATTATGAATTTCGAAAATATGAATATTCGATGAAGAAACTTACCTCAATCACGTAGAAGGAAGTTTGATGATTCTAAATACGTAAAAAGCCCTATGAAACAATTTGACCTCCAATTGAAGAACTTAGCGAATGAAAACTCTAGCCTTCAATCCCTTGGTTACCGAATTTTGAGGTGTTTGTGATGGATTTCAATCGGTTAGAAAGGTTGTATGATACTCAAAAGGTGTTGGGTTGATAGTTTTAGTAAGATTACGTTGCCAAAATGAAGATTTGGAAATTGGGTGAGTTTGGAAGAGAGAAAACACGAGGAAGAAGAAGAAGAAGAATGCTGAAGGAACTGACCACGTCTGCATTTTTATGGTCGAGGACTCAAAACGCGACTATAATACACGATCTCATTCTCGCGTATTTGTGGTCGCGTTTTATTCTTTGAGGCCGCAGGTTGTAATACGCGACGAGACAATACGTGACCACATGGTCGCGTATTGTGTGGTCGCGCTTTCTTCTTTGCGACTGTAGCGTGTAATACGCGAGAACATAATACGCGATCACATGATCACGTATTATGTGTCGCGTTTGCTTCTTGTTAGCCACTGATTGTAATAGCGGGAACGAATACGCTACAGCAATAACGCGTATTATGGTCGCGTTTTTCACTTTTTTGCAGTTTCTGCAGATGCTCATACACAAATAACCTTTTGACTATTAACTCCAAAATCAAGGAGTGCATTTTAAAGCACTTGTCTAATAATTTGTACCTTACACATGCAAAATGATAAATACATGCATTCTACCCCTTTTTAGGAGATCAAAAACACCTTTAACACAAATCGACCAATTGAGTTGATGGGTCAAATTTCGCCTTTTCCACCTCAAATAGTCATCTTCACCTCCGGATTATCAAACCTACAACACAGCTGTTGAACATTCCAGCTTAAACGCATGTATTAAACAAAAAATCATAGCAGATTAATAGATGTAACTTAAAATAAGGCCGGAAAAACCTCATATTAGAAATTTTGTATGTATAGTCCTTGGCTCGACTCAAGGTTTCGGATTCTTAGTTCAAGAAGAATCTGTCATCCATTTCAGTCTAGGGTTCGGATTCTTAAGAGAAAAGACGTCACTGTATATTTTAAGGAAAGTTTCTAATTTTCCTAAAAAAAATGATGCATAGGATATGCATGATTAATTTGAACTGCTAATATTCGGCAAAATGATGAATATAAACAAAAAAGTAATGAATATAAAAGTATATAACACTGAGTTAAATATTCATACAAGTACTACACAATTAGAGTTTTGAATATCAATGATGTCCAAGTTTTTCATGAGTGCCACGTCCTCTGGATTTGTATACTCTTTGTGTTCAACGTGGCTGGTCTGGCATCACTATATCGACTTGAGTAATCTGTGACTCAAGTCTAGCATCAACAGCTTGGGTACTTTGTCCTTTATCTATACCTCCTATATGTTGTTCACCACTGCCAAAATGTAAGCTTGTATGGGGGGTTAACTCCACCATAGGCACTGGGGATCTGAAATGGCCAATGGACCTAGATGTGCCCTGATGTTTAGTAGCCTATGACCTTCCATCAAATCCAGTTTGGATGGTGGGTTCTGGTGATCGGAGTCTGCGACGCCGTCCACCGCCATGCTGACCTCCGTGAACATTCCTAGGAGCTCTTTCAACGCGACTCGGGTCTACTGGTTGTGGAATTTGCTGTGGTACTAGTGGAGGGCGAGATGCAAGTCAGGATGCTTCCCTTACAGTTTTCAATGTCATGGATGCAAAGTCTTTCATTGCATTAAAATAATTCGTGTGCTGTTCGTCACTCTGTATTAGAGTGGTCTCAGCCATGTAATATACCTGAGACATAGCATCTATCTGGAGTGCAAATATTGGGTATAAGTGAGGAATCTTAAAAAATTGGATGAACGAAGAATCTATTTTAGTAATTGTAAGGAAAACTTACTAAATATTGTGCTCTAGCGCTATCACCCTAAAAGCCCTCCGAAAAACGGGATGCCTAGTAGGATTTGAAATATATAGCACTGTCCGCTCGCTATACCACTGACAATACTCATTGGATGGATATGTAAGATCTTCAGATACAGCACTGTCTTCCACATGCATATGCCGATCAGTCCACATATCAACATATGCTCCATGCGTAGTTATCCTGTCTCATAACTCGATTCGGAAGATGTGGTTCGACAACTTCCCAACATATAAGATACGTGATAGATCTCCAAATGTCGTGCCCTGCAGTATAATATGCAGGCAGAGAAGCGAGACCATCGTCCGAGTGTGGCTGCCATATAAACTGCAAGACAATAATTATTTCATGATATACATACAATAAATGAACACAATAATTATCCTCCGGTACACAATTATTTAGAAAATTTGGGCAGCATCTCCCCTATAACTAGACAAAAACTCCCTGCCAATCAATTTATTTTGACAAGCTACAGCATAATCTTGTTGCTATACAACCAACATATAAACAATGATCAAGCATCTTACTCAGATATAACGGCAAAGAGCAATTACAGTGACCTGAAAGGAGTAGTTAGTGTACCTCTCGAGCACGTAAGCCTGTCAACTGATCTCGAAATATAAATACAACATGTCTTGCTACTCTGTGTACATCAAATTGAACATTCCACCTGCAAGAACAAATTTCGAATGTTGTGTCTTAAAGGAAACAGTTGATTCGTATTAGTATTATAGAAATATATTTGATATATATACCGAACTCTATATGGACCAGGATAGTGCTCTAACGGCTGCACTCGATCAGGGCGCATTGTTGGTATACGTTCCCACGCTCATAGTTGTAATTAAGTTATTTTTGAATATATTAATTGACCATGTAATAATTTTATAGTTAAATTTAGACACATTCAACGAGAGTAATGTACCTGCAGCAAAATTAATGGTCCTGCAATGACTGATCTAAAAGGAGATGTGGCGCTACACAATGATCAATACAGAGTTGTTAATATCGCATTACCCCAACTATATTGCTCAACAGTTTCCAAATCTCGTAGTAAGGGCATATACAGCAGCGGGACTTTATTACCAGACTTATCTGATAATAAATGACCACCTAATATCAGGAGCAGGTATATGCGGGTCCGTTGTCTACATTGGACATTCGAAGTATCGGGTGCCAACTCTATATCTAATACTCTAGATAAACACCCCAATTTGAGCCATTGCCCATCAAAATTTGCCATCGTTGGAGAAAAAATCAATCAATTCCTCACATAAATTTCTCCATTCCTAAACACTATAAGATGTATCTATCCCTATAACTGGAGGACCATCTATAGGTAGACCCCACAGGACCTCTACATTCTGTATGGTAACCATAGTCTCTCCAACGGAGAGATGAAATGTATGAGTTTCGGGCCGCTATCACTCCACTAAACTAGTGATCAAAACATGATCAAGCATCATATATCCACAGTCAAACACCCCTTCAAAACCAGCCAATCGAATATAATGCCAAACAGTATCAGGGATAGGTGTATGTTCTCAAAAATCCCTACCACATCGTCTGACATCAAGCTGATCACCTAGAATATGCCCGTGAAATATAGAATATGCCCGGTGTGCATCCTCTCTTCTGGTTTTAAACAACTTAACTGTTCGATGAAATGTCATATCAATACAAGTCCGGATAGGCAAATGACGTACTCCTCTAAGTATATTATTATAACTTTCGGATATGTTGGTTGTAAGAATATCCCAACGATTCTCACTGTCATGTGTTAGACACCACTTTTCAGTTCCGATGTTAGACAAATAAGTCCATGCGTCTGAAAACATGCTCCTCAATTCTAGTTTGAATACCCGCCACTTGCGCAATTGTCTGGCTCTTCCCATTGCCCAACACAACCTTTTAAGGTGCAAATTTTTGAAGTGAGTCATTAGGTTACTCCTAACGTGTCGTAAGTAAAACCTATGAAAGGCCAAAGGTTCTTGGCAATAGTCAAAATATATCATGGCATAGATGATACCTCCATGCCGATCTGAAATGACACAAATAGGATACCGATCACGGGCCACATGGTATCTAAATTGCTCCATGAACCAAGACCAACTGGAAATAGTTTCTTCGTTAACAATTGCATAAGCTATCAGAATAATCTTGCGTAATTGCAACAAGTAGTTTGTCTTTATATTCGCCACGCAAATGAGTGCCATCAACACATATAATCGGTCGACACATGTGAAATGCATCAATAGTCGGTTTAAAAATCCAGAAGACATACTTAAATATCTTTACGCGATCCGTACTATCAGAATGGTACAACCACCTGATCACAGATCCCTGATTTGACTGCATAAGTGCACCAATATATTTTGATAGTTCAGCAAAATTGGCATCCCAAGAATCAAATACAAGTTCAATAGCTTTGCGTCTATCGTACCAAACCTTTTTATAAGAAACATCCACCTTCAGAACTTTCTTAACATGACTAACTATGTTCTTTATTTTAAACCCAGGATTATTTTCAATACTATGAACTATGTGTATAACAATAACCGAAGATGTAAGGTTACCATTACTATTACTCATCAAATCACCTAGACAATTGCGGTCGTTGATCCATTTGATTATTTGCCATAATCCATGAGTCTTTTTTTTCACTGCTTGACACACCAGTTGCATGTAGGATATGATGCATTGGCTGCAGTGGTAGTGCTCCTTTCAAATGTAGATTTACATTTGGCAATCCAGGTGTTACTCTTGCTCTCAACAACCCTGAACTCCCTATTATGATTGATAGACCACATTCTAATAGCCTTGCTCAACTGTTGTTTGTTCTCAAACCTCATATATAGATGTATATATTATTCTCCTCACTGAATATCACAATGCGCTCCAACTCACTTTCATCAGTGAGTTGGTTGGCATCGTCTATGTTTTCAAGGTTAGAGAAGAATTCGAATCCTTATGGAGCATATGAGAGGTTGCCAGATGCAGCAAAGGGCTGTTGGTTCTCGAGATCCTGGTGGACTCTACGTCGTTTCATTTTCGATATTTGAGTCACTGCCTAACACATCTACTGACTCAGATTCTTTTACATCTTCTACATCATGCTCCGAATCATCATCTAGCAATGTGTTACAATGACTTGGACCAGCAGTGGAATCGAAGCCACAACAATTATCATGCTAAGGCGATTCTGGATTTCTAAAACTTTGAATCGAGTCAAGACCTTGAACATATTCAACATCCGTTTTTAAGCATGATGTGAGTCGTAGCTCTACTGAGTTCTTAACACAATCCCCATGTGACAATTGTGATACCGATGCCGTCTCTGGTACTACTGTACTAAAGTACGATGGAAACCTTGTTGGATCCATGCATGCATGGACAAGAGATATCATCGGACCAAAATTGGTAGTTGGTGGAACAAATATGCTACTAACTCGAGGATTTTGAACTATTTCCTCCTTCTCGATATAAAGTTCAGCGATGTATGAGACAATTTCGTCCCATACATCATATATTATCTCTAGAGTTTCATCATCCACTACTGGAAAGACATTATAAGAGCTACGGCCACAAGGTTGGCGAAAAAATAAATTTAACTTGAACAGTACCCTATCGACCCCCATATATTGATAAATTCTATCTACTAGTTCATCATATCCAATTCTATGCTATAATGAGAATGTACAGTTGAAGGTACGAGACAAGTAACAAATTGACCCATCCTTATAGTGTATTTTACCTCTCCAATAAAGAGACACTCGCAGAGGTCTTTTCACAGACATGTGTGCGAAAATAATCCCTATTTTGGGAAAAATAAATTAGAATTAGTAGTACAAGACTATGTAATAAATGACAATCCCTAATTTTTTACCAATCTAAAAAGGGGTATAATGGACATATTTATCATTTTGCATGTGTGTTTAAAGTACAAATTAGTAAACAAATGATGTAGTCTGCATTGTTGTCCATGAATTTCTGCAGAAATTGCATAAAATTTAACAACGCGACCACAAGGTCGCATATATATGGATGCATATTACATTCTGCGCCCAGCAAGAAGAATACGCGACACAGGTCGCGTATAAATGTCCGCGTATTACAATCAGTGCCCAACAAGAAGAATACACGACATACAATACGCGGCACACAATACGTGACCCTGAGTTCTCGTATTGTGTGTCGCGTATTACAATCACTAAATCCCAGTGAATAAAACGCGACCCCTATTACAGGACCATGAGGTCGTGCATTTAGTGGTCGTATATCACTGAATTGCCAAACACATAAAAATTGATCGGATGTCTGCCCAACTAGTAAATGTGACTGCCGAAAACATTAGGCATTAAGGGCTTGTCAGACTAAGCATGGCAAGCTAATACGAGACAAATCGAAAGAATAAGAACGATTAATAAATTGCCAAAGCAGAAAAGCCAGATCAATTCAACAAAAAAAAATCCCAAAAAACAACAAACAAACTGACAATAAAAAAAAAGATAAATTCATACCTCTTATGGCAAATTGGGTAGGAGGGGGTGGAGATGCGCGGCTTGGTTTCAGCTTGGCAGAAATGGGACAGCTTGGTTTCAGCGGATAGCTTCCGATGACAAAGATGTGAGGGATTTCCTCTGCCGAGATGTGAGCGATTTCATCTACAATGACAATGGCGGAGAACTGAGATGCTTAGACTGGTGTCTACCTCAGCAAAAGAGAAAAGAAAGTGACCTCCAATTTCTGCCGGCTAGAAGACATATTTGAATTGGGTTTCAGACTGAGTACCTCGCATTCGAAAAATACGAGGTACCTCACCTCGCATTCCACAAATGCGAGGTACTCACCTCGCATTCCAAATATGCGAGTTTTGTGTTGCCTTTTTTACTTTTTTCCAAAACATTTCTCATTTTTTCCGGAACAATAACCTCGCATTTGTGAAATGCGATGTCTATGAACTCGCATTTCACAAATGCGAAGATCCTAATGCTAGAACTAAGTTCAAAAATTGCCCACTTGTAGAATAACTTTTTTTTCCATCACAATTTTAGAATTTTCTCTAAGTATGTCTAAGATATCAATTGCATGGTGCAATTGCTTTGATTTCATCTAATCCCTTCCCACGTATATACTTGCAAGTTGCATATCACCGGACTGGACTGCAAAATCTCTTCAGTCGTGTTGCTGTCGTAGTAGAGTAGAGAATGGAGATGGTCGACATGGTGAATTGTTCAAATGGTTTTCTTTTAAATGCAAATATGATCAAAAAAATTTTAAAATAGCATAGATTAAGTAAGAACGAATATAGATTTAAGTAAAACAAAATAGATTAACATAGATTATCATTGAAAATGTCATTCCTCATTTATTCTTCGAAATTTTTTTTTCTAACAAGGAAGGGGTAGGACTTAAAAAGCAAGGAGGAATAAAGGAATTTGAACTCATAACCTCTAATTCCTGTTTTTTTTATTCTTGTTCCTAGTTGATTTCAATTTCAGACCATAATACTAGCTATTCTCAGAGCTTGTGATCCGTGGCCAAAAGTACCCATATGAAGGATATCAAAAAGCCGCTTCATAAACAGGATGAAAGAATTCTATGTATTCTTGATTCTCTAGCTGCAGACAGACATTTTTTTGGAAGAGAATTCCGAAACTTATAGGTTAGCCTTGAAGATACTCATAGATGCCAATATTCTGAAGTGAAAGAACTCTTGGATGCCAATAGCTCAGATACGAAGTCACTCATGGCTGCAATAACTGACCAATTCAACAAATTTGTGCGTCGCATGCAAGGTGGACAAAGTAATTCTTGGCTTGATCTGCACAAAGAATCTTTGTATGAACTAATTCTAGAAAAGTTGTAAGAGTATTAGTTTTTGAAATTAAGTGACGGGAGTTTTTTTGCTACAAATGTTGTAACCTTGTCGACTCAAAGTAATGATATAGACAACGAAGCACAATCTAGTTGATAAGATATTTCACCTCACAGATTCGAGTCATCAAAAAGTAAGTGGGGAATCACAATTGACTAATAGAAATCAATAAAATAATATAAATAATGATAAAGCATTAAAGAGAATTACTGAATAATAAAGGCTCTGAGAGAGGTAAAAGCAGAGTACATCGGAAAGCTGGTGCTACCCAAACTGGTGAACAAATCAAACTAATTTCTCCATAGCATGCTATGTCGACAAAAAATTTGAAATGTGTGAGACAAAGGTAGTAGAATATATGCACTACTCTTAGTAAAGTCTTCAAGAAAAATAATTTGTGAAAGGAAAACATAAAGATTCCTTTGACAACTACAGACGGCTATAAAGCATTGATAGTGTTGTAATATAAATCAAAATCTCAATCTAATTCCTAATTTCTTAAAATTTTTGGTGTTCACAAAAAAACCTTAGCGCCTATGATTAGGATGACATGTTTATTGTTTTAGGGTGTATGGAGACAGAGTTGGTTCAAACTCATATGATAAATCTCTTCTTCCTCAAGGTGTCTGCTGGTTGGGATTTGACAAATGATAAGTACATCAAAAAGATGGTGCTACCATGGTTCGAAGACTCGGTCGAGTCGTCACCGTCTAGACCTAGTCCGAGACGAGACCGCGACGAGACCACGATGAACTCGTCTCGCCTAGAAATCGGCCGAGACGTCACCGCAACGAGTTGTCACGGTTGAGTCACACCGAGTCACTCCAAGTCACCCCAAGTCAAGTTGAATTCAACAAAAAACTTTTAGAAAAAAAGGATTAAAAAAGGGAAATTCGGGGACCTCTCTACCGCCTATATCGAACCATGGCTAGTACTGATGATCCTTCATACGGGGAAAGAAATGCGAGTGATGGACAAGTTATAAAAGATTTCGTGGGGCCTTCTTTAGATTAATCATAGTGGTTCCCTATTCTATTTCCAGAAATAATTGGGACAAGCTCATCCGAAACACCGGACATAATTGGGAGAAACACTGGGACCGCAGCTCAATTACATCGACCCTTGGAGTAAAAACTACAGCTAGATCCTAACACATAAGAAGGAGAAGTCAAAGGTTGAAATCATTCATTGGGAAATAGAAACAAATTTGCCACAGTACTATTACGTGAAAAGATGCGTTTTCTTTTCCTCCTTGAAGGTACTACCTTCACTTTACTTTGAATGTACTATCTTGAATTTGCCACGTTAAACATACTACCTTTACTTTACTTTTCTTTTCTTAGTATTGTCTGATTCTCTAAGCTCTTTAGCTTTGTTTTCGAACTTTCAGGCGGACTTGGTTCTTATTTGTTAGTTCTAACTAAGAAGACATATGAGTAGGCAGAAGTAAGCATTGCGAGAAATCCTCCGGGCAGCTACAATGAACCTGGGATTGGTTGGATGACCAGTTATCTCTGTGCAATTAGTTTCATTGGTCTTTTTGTGTTGATTCCACTCCGAAAGGTACATGTTCACGAATGTATATGACATTTGTCTTTATTGTTGGTTTTGTTCATTTTTCTATATCTTTTGTTCATCAGATCTGCTGCAATTTGTTAACTTTGACATCTTTTTTGGTCAAGTTTCTAAAATTTTAATGCCAACAAGTCTAGATTTGCAAATAAGAAAAAAGAATCAATAAAATCGCAGAAGTTCCACATATAACTCTTAATCAGGTCATTATCAAAATATGGCATAAATAACCATTTGGCAAAGACTGAGACGACTCAACCGAATCGTCACCGTCTTGGCCTAGTCCGAGATGAGAACGCGACAAATCGAGACCGAGATACTCGTCTCGCCGAGAAATCAGCCGAGACGTCACCGCGACGGGTTGTCACAGTCGAGTCACACCGAGTCACTCCAAGTCACCCCGAGTCAAGTTGAATGCAACAAAAAACTTTTAGAAAAAAAATTAAAAAAGAAAAATTCGGGGACCTCTCTACCGCCTATATCGAACCATGGTTAGTACTGATGATTCTTCATACGGGGAAAGAAATGCGAGTGATGGACAAGTTATAAAAAACTTCGTGGGGCCTTCTTTAGATTAATCATAGTGGTTCCCTATTCTATTTCCAGAAATAATTGGGACAAACTCATCCGAAACACCGGACATAATTGGGAGAAGCACTGGGACCGCAGCTCAATTACATCGACCCTTGGAGTAAAAACTATAGCTAGATCCTAACACATGAGACGGAGAAGTCAAAGGTTGAAATCATTCATTGGGAAATAGAAACAAATTTGCCACAGTACTATCACGTGAAAAGATGCGTTTTCTTTTCCATCTTGAAGGTACTACCTTCACTTTACTTTGAAGGTACTACCTTGAATTTGCCACGTTAAACATACTACCGTCACTTTACTTTTCTTTTCTTAATATTGTTTGATTCTCTAAGCTCTTTTGCTTTGTTTTCTAACTTTCAGGCGGACTTGGTTCTTATTTGTTAGCTCTAATTAAGAAGACATATGAGTAGGCAGAAGTAAGCACTGCGGGAAATCCTCCGGGCAGCTACAAGGAACCTGGGATTGGTTGGATGACCAATTATCTCTATGCAATTAGTTTCATTGGTATTTTTGTGTTGATTCCACTCCGAAAGGCACATGTTCACGAATGTATATGACATTTGTCTTTATTGTTGGTTTTGTTCATTTTTCTATATCTTTTGTTCATCAGATTTGCTGCAATTTGTTAACTTTAACATCTTTTTTGGTCAAGTTTCTAAAATTTTAATGCCAACAAGTCCAGATTTGCAAACAAGAAAAAAGAATCAATAAAATCGCAGAAGTTTCACATATAACTCTTAATCAGGTCATTATCAGAATATGGCATAAACAATCATTTGGCAAAGTACAAATTGGTATCATATTAGCTATTATTGATAGGGACAATGGATAGAGTTGTGTGGCTAAAAAAATATAATGATAACGCTATTTATTGTCATACTAGTAAGCGTGGGGCGGCATATATACATAACACAATCGTGTACATTAGTTTCAAGTCATGTGCTATTTGTCATATAAGAGAATGTTGACAATATTAAACCAAACTAATTAGCATTTGATGTGGTTAATTAAGTGTTTTAATTAAATAGGGGTTTAGTGTTATTTGTGGTACAGGAATTAGTTTCACAATGAATTCGGTCATTTAGTCCACATAGGCTTATAGGCATGCACTATCACTCAAAGGGGTTTTTTTTTTTTTTGAATTTGGTATGTATTGTTACTAGTCTATATATATATATATATATATATGACGATGGTTAACAAAGAAATTAGAGAGATATGAGAATTGCTTCCATTGTACGTGTATATTTTAGTGCTAATAGAGAGGGACATTTTGTATTATCTTCCAACTTATTATAATACATAATCATCCTGGTGATCATGATCGTGAACTAAAAACTATAGGAAGATGGAGAGCTAAATTATATGTTTAAGTTAATCACCCATCAACAAACAAAATGCCAAAATTCTTATAATAAATGAAAAAATGATCATTGTTGCAAGTTTACATTATAGATTAGATGTTTAACTTACTAATATAATAGAAATAAATTATTACAATTATGAAATGTCAGAAACTGCTTGTTGTATTTTGTGATGTATTTTTAATTATTTTGTGATGTATTAACCATTTATATTGATATGTGTAATAGTTACAATGACGAGCAAGGATATTGGTTGGAAACATGGTAAACCCGTGGGTGGGAATAGAAAAATTGTGAGATGCAATCATTGTGGAAAAATAATGCATGGTGGCATTACAAGGTTGAAAGAACATGTCGATCATGTCACTGAACCTTGTCCAAGGGCCTCAAGTGAAGTTAGAGATTTAATGAAAATGCATCTAAAGGTTGGTAAGATTCAAAGAGCTGCAACAAAACAGAAAAAAAGAAGAAATATTGAATTCTCTCCAACAAGAAAATATGTATGGTACTTTCAACATGGTTGGCGACGAGGAGGACGAAGTCTTTTTTGAAATTGATGAAGAAAGTCGGATGACGTTGGAAAAAAAATAGATGAAGCAAGCAATTAGAGAGAGCCAATACTTGCAATTTTTAGACGAACAATGAAGGCATTCGGTATCTAGGAGTCGACCTTCTATGTTTATGTTAGGTATGATTTGTAAACTAAAATATTATAACAAATTTGATATCATTTTATTAAATATAATTAAATAAAGTTGCAATTTAGTCATTCATTTTTTATTTGTTAAACATTGTGAATTTTAGGGAATATGGTTGTTGGCACTTCAAAACCAATGACTTCTAAAAATAAAAGAGGATTGTCACGTAATTTCAGTGTCAGACAAGCAGATGAAATGACAAGCAGAGGAATTGACTCACATATGTTTCCTTCGAAACAAAAATCAGTCAAATCAATATTTGCGACGAAAAATATAAAAAGAGTTGCTAAGGCAGTTTCAAAGTTTTTTCATTTCAATGCTATACCATTTCATGCAGCTGACAATCCTTATTATCAATCGATGATTGATGAAATTGCCAAAGCTGGTTCTGGTATTAAAGGCCTTTCAGCTTATCAAATTGGAAATGAATATTTAGATGAAGAATTTGAAGAGCTTGAGAAATATCTTGGAGATATTTATGATAAATTTTCAACTTTTGATTGTACACTTATGTGTGATGGATGGAGTACTTATACAAAACATCCAATAATAAATTTTATGGTATACTGTGATAGGAACATGATATATCATAGTTTAGTTGATTGTACCAATGTCAAGAAAACTGCTGAATATATTTTCAAGTTAATGGATGAGGTAGTAGAGGTTGTGGGAGAAAAAAATGTTGTGCAAGTTGTGACAGATAGTGAATCTAGTATGCAAGCAGCTGGACAACTGTTGATGATAAAAAAGAAAAAATCTTTTATGGTCACCTTGCGCTGTGCATTGTATAGATTTGATGTTGGAGGATATTGGCAAAATAGATAATGTAAAAGAAACTATTGCTCAGGGGAAAAAGATAACAAGTTTCACATATAACAGTGACAAAGTAGTGAATCTGATGAAGACATATACAAAAAAAAAAGGGAATTGCTACGTCCAGGTATCACTAGATTTGCAACTGAATTCATTTCTATGGAAAGTCTTCTTCGTCATTCTACAGAACTGAAAAAAATGTGCACCTCAAATGATTGGGCAGAGTTTAATAACACTACCAAGAGAAAAGCAGAAGCTATTAAAGTAGTTGAGTTGATACTGTTAGAGAAGTTTTGAAAAAAAGTTAGAAATGTGTGTGCAATAATGGAATCTCTGGTCAAAGTTTTAAAAACTATTGATCAAGATAATAAGCTAACATTGCCAATTATTTATGAGGCAATGGATAGAGCAAAAATGGCTATTCAAAAGTCGGTGAAATCTTGGAAAACAATTTGGGAAGTGATTGATAATAGATGGTACAATCAACTTCATCGGAATTTACATGCGGCAGGTAATTTAAAATATTATATCCAATTTAAATATGTAATATATATTTATTTATTTTCTAATTTTGTTATTTTATTGTATTTAGCATATTTTTTGAACCCGATCCTTCAATATTCTGGAACTTGTGAGTTTAATCTGGATGAAGTTCAAAAAGGGTTAAAGAAAGTCATTGCAAAGTTGGAGCCAAATTTAGATGCACAAGTTGATTCAATAAATGAGGTATTCTTTTCATTATTTTATTTATTTATATTAATCAACAAATTTTAAAATTTTAACACCTGTGTATACATTATTTTTGTAGATCAAAATTTTTGCAGACAAAAAGGGAGGCTTTGGAAGTGCTGTTGCAGCAAGAGCATTACCAAAATCTTTACCAGGTTTCAATTTAATTCATACTTACATAAACATCTAAATCATATAAATGAAGTTAATATTTTTATAATATTAAAATAATAATAATAAATGAATGTTATTATTACTTTGTTTATTTAGCTGAATGGTGGCTTAACTACGGTGAAGATACACCAAATTTAAGGAATATTGCAGTGAAAATATTGAGTCAAACCCGCATATCCTCTGGTTGCGAGTGAAATTGGAGTACATGGTCATTAATTCATACGCAACCGTTTGGCAGTTAAAAAATTGCATAAATTAGTTTTTGTGCATTACAATATGCAATTGAAGGTGAAAAATTTGATGCATCAAAGAGATACTGATGATTTCTACAACCCAATTGACTTGAATCACATTTTTCACCAAAATGATAAATTGGATGATTGGATAAGAGAAAATGAACAACCCACATTGCTTGAAGATAATCTAGATTGGTTGGATAAGGGCATTCATCAAACTGAATTAGAAAGTAGTGAATATCAAGAACATGACAACGATGGTTTTGGTGATACGTTGTCCCAATATATTACTGAAAGAAATAAGAAAGGTTTTGCTGAATCCTCAAGTAGGAAACAAAAAAGTAAGACTAAACAAACTAGTAAGCAGACTGTTCCGTCATCTTCAAATAAAAGTGACAACAGTAATAATGATGATGACAATGGTGACAATGGAGATGGAGGGAACAATTCTTTCAGACATAGTGGTTACAATCAAGATAGCCAACAAACAGGAGGTATGTCATGGGCTCAAGGACAAGATAATTATTATGCCACCCAAGATACTGATCTTGGCTATCGTCCTGGTATAGAAGCACAACGTCAATTCCTCAATGATTTAACTCAATTTTCAAGTGAGGATACTTTCTCTCACCATTCAGGGTCACAAAGATATAGAGGAGTCAATGATCAGATGCAAAATTTGGGTATACACCCAACTTATGAGCATGAATCTAGTCAAAACCGTAGTACTAGTCAATTGGGATATAGCTATGACCAATCATATGGAATCACTCCTGACTATTATAGTGGATATCGGCCATTTGACAGATTTGGACAGGTCGAAAGGTCTACTAGCATTCATGGTAGTGGATACTATGAAAAAGAAATAGATAAGTCTCGTGATGGTTCTTCTTTTGATTCCAATAACATTGGATTTTATGGTCATGATTCTACTGCATCATATGGTACCAACGATAGTGTTAACTATCGAGGGTTTGGATACTACCATCAGCAAATCATCTCCAATCCAGAAGTTCTTCTGTCCAATGATTATGGAACATCTAGTCAATCCTCACATCCAATAAATATACCAGATAACTCGTATACACTACCAACTCAAGGTCCTATGCCACTTCCACATCTGTTTTACCATTCATCGACAAATGAGGATGATTTTGAACCATATCGTCATTCTACTTGGTATTAACATGTACGAAAATATAAAGTACTAGTATATCTTTTTACATATTTACCTTTTATCTAATATGATTTTTTTTTTGGCAGGAGATTGATCAAAATATTCCAACTTTATGCTATAAATAAATCTTTAGTTTGTATTGTTAATGGTTGATATTACTTTTGCAATTATTAGTTTTAAAATTGTGGTCCATGTTGTTTTGATTTTATTTGTGATGCCATTGTTTTAAATAATTAAAAGTACTTATCGTGTTTAATATGTATAAAATAGTACATTTTACAAATTTTCTTTTGCTATTTTTTTATTATTTTTGTTTAGCATTTTTTTTATATTATTAACAGTTTTTAGAATATTAAATGCTTTAAATTTGTGTCTCACCGAGACCGCGACCGATATGTCGAAACCAATGTGGAACGTTCTGGACCGCGATCGTGACTTTGAACCATGGATGCTACCCATGCTGGTGGGCTGATCAAGCTAAAAGATTGGACATCATCAAATCGTTCAATATGTCCATCTTCAAGATTGTAGACACCCATGTCCTTTCCACCCCCTTCTTCAGTACAAATATAGGCTTCTATCGCAGCATCAATGAAGTAGATACAATTTGGCTTAATTATATTCAGAAATCAAGTGGCATCAAGCGAGAATCCGTCATTATGCCCGACAAAAATAGCCATATCTCCCAAATTATCAATCTCTTTCCATTCCCTCTTGATCAAATCTAGCTGCACAACTCGAAAATTTGTAACGCCGTAAGTTTGCTCATCGTCATCATATTCAGCCCCGTCCCTTGCAACTACGAATAATTCACCTGCTGATTCCACTAGACGTGACCTTCGAAAGTCGATCAATTCCCTATTTATGGTAAAATAATATTGAGCTTCTGGAGGATCTAACATATCCCATACCCATATATGTCCTCCATAAGTGATGGCATAAAATTTTCCTTTGTAGAAATAAACATCATTGAAGGCACCATACTGTGCTGATTCTATTCTTGTCCAGGACATGTCTCCAGGTCTCCATAACAAGAGAAAACGACCACCACCTCCAACTATAACCACAACAAAATCTGATGTCTCTGATGGACTCGCTGATAAAACAGCACTCGTTGCATTACAGAAAAGGATCAGGATTAAGATCATGTTCCGGGAATGTTGATTGATTTGGGAGTTCAATTTGAGCGCGCGAAAAGGGATGCAACAAGCTCATGTCTCCTGAACTTGATATTGTGATCAGCCATCCTCTTGACTCGATGAATTTTTTGCCTTTTGCTTCGGGTAGTGGCATTCTCCTCCAAATCTTGCCCCTAGATAGACTGTAGAATTTGCGATAATCGGTGTCTTTCTTTTCTGCTAGCATGAGCAATGGAACTGTAGGCCATGACTTGACAAAATTATCAACACTTGCAGCAGCTCGCCAAGAGGTACAAACACCTCTGAAAGCCATAAAATCTTCCATCAGTTGTATCCGTCTGGCTATCATGATCAACAAATCAGGAAGAAGCTCCGACCAATCTGAAATTTCCATGTTTATTGGTTACGTTGGCTCTAAAAAAGATGACGAAAAGATCGTGCACTTTTATCCCGTTACCGAGTTAGTACAAGTTGTTAATAATGAGTTACAACTTCTTGTGAATTTTGTACACCGATCATTCAAGAATATATTCGCTCTCGCGCGGTTCCGACCCGAAACTAGGTCTGTATTAGTTTTTATACATAACTGGTGGAATGTGAAAATCAGTTGTTAAATTTAAGTATGCGTGGATTTGGAAGTCAAAGAATCTCAACTAAATTAGACAAGGATTCAGATTTCCAAATATTTGTTGGAGACAGAGAATAGGGAATTAGTTTTCTTAATTAGTTTTTTTTTTTAGTTTTTTTCACTTTTCTAAACCTTTAGCTAGTTGGATTTTGACATGTCTCTCTCTCTCTCTCTCTATATATATATATATATATCAATCCTTTTGATTGGAACAGTGTTTGATTTCGAGAACTTTTGTGAACTGAGCCAATGAAAGAATAGGTAAATTGTAAGCAAAACAGAGAGAAAGCAATAGAAGAATAAAAATAAAAATAAAAATAAATTAATGAAATGGGGAGGGTGCTAAACATGAAATTTAATTATTTCCGATCCTAAGGCTTTTGCAATTGTCAATTAATTGAATTGAAGCACACAATACTGTATGTATGCATTAGTACGAGCTTATCCTCCTCCATGGGTGATAATTTGGATGAGATTATCACTGGTAACGTCTCTTTTTCACCCAGATAGGCATACTTTAAATGCTCGGGCAGGGGTTTCAACTCCACTTCAGGTGCCTGCACGATAGAAGGTAATAACTTTAGGTGTGATTCAGGCACGAATATAGGAGCAATATCATATCTTAGAGGACTTTGGCCTAGTGAATGCAAGGCTCCAACCATTCTTTGCAAACTGATGTCTAACTCCATTTCGCAGGCTGCTTCCAGATCCAAATGTTTGGTGATTGCTATCTCTAATTCATCCCTACCATTAATCTCAAATACTTCTTACACCAAAGGATCAATTACACTCACAGCAAAAACAGCATTAGAATGACACGGATATTTCATGGCCTCAAATATATTGAAATGAACTATTTCTCCATCAAATTCCATCGTTAGGGTGCCCTCACTAACATCAATTTTTGTACGAGCTGTGCTTAAGAAGGGCCTCCCCAACAAAATTGGTGATGGATTTGGAGAACGTTCATCACCCATATCAAGAATATAAAAATCAGCAGGGAACACTAAATTGTTCACTTGCACTAACACATCTTCTATCACCCTATCAGGATAAGCATTAGTCCTATCAGCCAATTGAATTATAATGCTAGTTTCCTTTAAGGGGCCCAAATTCAGAGAAGCATAAATAGCCTTGGGCATCACATTTATGGAGGCTCCTATATCTAACATGGCATTCCTAATGCTAGTGTTCCCTATTTTACAAGGAATAGTGAACATACCTGGGTCTCCGCACTTGGGTGGAAGTTTTCTTTTAAGCACTGCAGATACGTTCTCTCCCACAATTATCCTTTTATCTCCCCTCAGTTTCTTCCTATTGATGCATAGGTCCTTCAAAATTTTGGCATACCGGGGTACTTGCTTAATTGCGTCAAGTAAGGGGATATTTATCTCCACCTTCCTAAACATCTCCAAAATTTCCTTTTCCTTGTCTTGCTTTTTAGGCCTTTCCAACCTGTTAGGAAAATGTGGTGGGTTAGGCTTAACTGGAACCATTGGGTTACGTATTACCTCTTTATTTGTGCCGGGCGTTCCTTCTTCCTCAAGCTCCTTCTCAATGCAGTTCTCATTCTTGTCCTTTGGAGCCACTGGTGCTGGTCCTTCAACCTCTTTCCCACTCCTGAGGGTCATTGCACTTACATTCTTGGGATTCACCTCAGGTTGGGATGAAAGTTTTCCCTTTCCCTGGGAGTCTAATCGGTTGACAATTGAGGCTAATTGACTCATCTGATTTTTCAAGTTTTGCATACGTACTTTCATCTCTTGATTGCTGGCCTCAGTGTCCTGTTGAAATTTCACAGTATTAGAAGCTATGGTTTTAACCATGTCTTTTAGGGACATACCTGAGGTAGAGGAGGGTTGATTCCTTGTTTGATATTGTTGCTGGAAGCCCTGCTGTCTATTGGGGATGAAATTTTGTTGCTTATTTCCCCCATAACTTAGATTTGGATGATCCCTCCAACCCGGATTATATGAGTTGGAATAGGAGTCATACTGTCTACGTGGCATGGGCATGTTACCAGCCATATTTGCTTGCTCAATTCCCTCTTCATGTAACTGTGGGCACGAGTCAGTGGTATGACCAATATTCGTGCAAATCCCACACACTTTGGCATGCTGTGCATTTCCTACAGCTATCTGTCGAACAAATGAGGTTAATTCAGATAACTGCTGTTCAATGGAAGATGAACTTACCTCGTTGACCTTTCTCGTAGGAACATCTGCTCTCGTACCAAACTGTTGGCAATTCTCTGCCATTCGCTCGATTAAGTCCCATGCCTCCTGGGTAGTCTTATTCACCAGTGCACCACCACTTGCTGCATCAATGATATTTCTATCGTTCATTAGTAGTCTCTCGTAGAAATACTGAATCAGCAGTTGATCACTTATTTGGTGATGCGGGCATCGGGTACGCAGCCTGGTGAACCTCTCCCAATATTCATACAAGGATTTCCCGTGAAATTGCTTGATGCCACATATTTCCTTTCGCAAACTAGTAGCTCTGGATGCAGGGAAATATTTTTCAAAAAAATTTTTCTGCATCTCTGGCCACGTGGTGATAATGCCTGCAGGTAGACAGTATAACCAGTCCTTTGCCGAATCCTTGAGAGAGAAAGGGAAGGCCCTTAATTTAATTTGTTCATCAGTTACTCCCGAAGGCTTCATACTCGAACACACCACATCAAATTCCTGCATGTGTTTGTGGGGTTCCTCTCCTGACAGACCATGAAAAACAGGCAACAAATGTATTAAACCAGGTTTTAATTCAAAAGCTGCATTCTCACTAAGGCGAGGAAAAGTTATGCAAAGAGGTTGTTGGGTCAAGTTTGGAGCAGCCAACTCCCTTAATGTTTGTGTGTTTGCCATGGTGACGTTTTCTTGGTATGAATCACTTGAAGTGTCACCAAACGAATCTGATGGTTCAACTTCGGGCTCAGATCTCTGAGATGCAGCACTGGAGTGCTCCTCTCTGAGCTGTCTGGTTTCCTTTCTAGTTCTACGCGCGGTCTTCTCTACTTCAGGGTCAAAAATCAATTCACCTGTACGAGAAGACCTAGGCATACACTAGAAAAATACCAAAAAATTAGAGCAAAAATGAACTTAATGAAGAAACAAATAATAACGCCAGTCCCCGGCAACGGCGCCAAAAATTGACAGGTCGTCAGCCTATGCAATAATAATAATAAATATAGAACCTAACTACCACTAAAAGCAGTCAATAATTAATCCTAGGTACTGGAGCAGGGACTCTAGGTGTGCAATGGGTTACTTGATTCACCATGTTCCCGAAGAGTTTGCTTAACCCGATATACCAGAATTAATTAGTTGTCAGAAAATACTAAATAATAGACAGTGGCAAGTAGGGTCGTCTCCTCAGGGACTGGAGATATCTGTTTCTTTTAAAGTCCAATTGACAAAGGGGGATTTAACCGGAATGAGACTAAAAACAATTAAACAATTTAACTAAAAATGACCAATAACTAACACAAATATAGCAGGAATTTAATCAGAAATAAATAAATTCTAGCCAAGGATGCAACTACTCAGGCACAGTCCATTTATCCGATCATTGATGCAGGAGAGGTTCACTTAATTTATTAATAGGCTAGTTATAGCCATCGATGAACTCTAATGACCAATTTTTCCTTAATTTATAGGTGACCAAGGTACGACCATTAATCACCCCTAACCAGAAAACCACTCCTAGGTACGACCGTAGGAATTAATTTTCCAATTGCATTAATAACCAGAAAAACCTAGCCCTAATCAATAGCACGCTACGAGGGTTATTTAAATTAGATTGCACGTTCCCCTAATGTGTAAACACACCAGTTGCCACTAATATTAATCAATCAAACAATTACGGATTTAATTGACTAAATTGGCACGAGATTAATAAATCACATTGAACATCGGGCCCTTGACATCCAATTAATAAAATAATCCCATGAAAATTAAATCAGACAACATGCAAATATTAATAGATAAAGGAACGCGTGAAAACTAATTAGATCTCACAGATTTTCGGGACTGCGCCGTCGAGTTGACCCTTGACTAGATGGAAGACTTAGCCACGCCGCATAATTAAATCATCACACGAATTAATGGATTGCAAAGGCATAGCGTTTTTTACTAGAAAGCAAGGAATAAAAGATGTTTTTCCCGTTGGGGAATTTTGTCGAACACCTGGCGTGTATCAGAGGCCAGTCAGATGATGGAAAAACTGAAACTAAACTAAAAGACTAAAAACTAGAGATTGACTAGGAGCCGCCTCTCTTCTGTACGTGTGTTCCCTTTTTAAGCCAAAAGAAAGATCACTCCAAGGCTCATCCAGTGGTCCCCACCAATTGGCACAAGTCTGCCGAATTCTTCTCCTTAGAGCATCCACAATGCTATTACACTTTGTGGAGTGTAATCCTTATGCCACGTCAGCATTCCACTTTCTCCTCTTTTATTACACTTTCACTCACAATGGATTACACTCCATAAGGTGTAATAGCATGGGTCCACAATTAATCAAATATTTATTTTAATAATGCATAACTCATATCCCATAAATAAATAAAGTAATTTTTAAAACTAATTTTGCTATTTTTAAAAAATAAAGTACTAACTTTCGTTAAATTTTGTACATTTTGAATTTTTTTATTTTCTAAAAATGATATTATTAATTTTTAAGTTTGAATAATATATCTTTTTCTATGTTTCAAAAATAATATATTGTTATTTTTTTAAAAATAATTATGTAGGAAATTAAACAAATATTTGATACTTCAAATGCGAAGGAAGAAAATAGAGAAGAAATCTGCCCCTCGCTGAAATTTTACCGTTGCCATAGGAAGAAAATTCAATGGATTACAAGTATCATACATGTGATGCGTGTAATCTCCATGACATGGCTCCAATGGGGAGCCGTGTCATGGAGGGGTGCAATGGCTCCCCATTACACCCCCATTGGAGCTGCCCTTATTGTGAGCCTCTGCGCGGTCCCCACCAATTGGCACAAGACTCCAAATTTCTACTTAGTTTTCCTTTGGCTTTCTACGTTGCTTCCCTCTTAAGAGCCAAAGGACCAAAGCCCTTTTCTTTCCTCCGTGGTCCCTGCCGAATTGAGAAGATGAATTACCAAGGATAGGCCCTGCCGAATTGACTCGTCTCCTATTGCTAGTAGGATCATTTGGTAATTTTCTGCTTTACTCCTGAAATTGATTCCAAATACCAAATATAAGTAAATATCAGCAATTAACACAATATTTGTCAGGGATAAAAGGGAAAATTAATAATAAAATTACTAACAAATTATACCCTATCAGTACAATAGATATAGACACTACTATAATCTTATATACACTATCACCATTAAATATATGACATATATGTAAATTTTGAATTTAAAATTTAAAATTTTCTCACGTGTCATCTATCCAATCGTGATAGTGTATATAAAATTTGCTCAATAAGTCAGTGTATAAAATTTTCACTGATAGTGTATAAAAGTTACTCATATAATAAATGTATACGCTAACATCATATTGTGTAAAGATACAACAAATATATCTTATTCACATAAATTCTAATTAAACACAGGTAAACCATCAACTAAGGTTGTAAATGAATCAAATTGCATCAATCAACTTTTAAACTATCAAACTTTGACTTAAGATTTTGGGCTTGAATATTTGAACTTGAGCTCAAATTGAACATGAGCTTAAATTTAAGTCCAAGCTCAACTCCACCTTTTATTTGGTATGTTCAAGCTCGATTTGAAAGTTTGAACATTTGTAATAATACATATATGTTTTGTAAGATATTTACATATATATATATATATATATTTTTTAAAATTTATATAAAACAAATTTCGAGCCTTAATGAGCTAAAGAATTGCAAGTTCTAGCTTGACCCAGCAAGTTAGTTGAATTTTAATTCTCATTTGAGCTCTCAAAGTCATTAAATTCAAACTCAAACAGAACCTTTACCAAATCAAACCTGAATTGTTCGTTAACGACTCATATTGTTTATAGCCCTACCATCCGTTACCTTCTTGCTGAGAATTGTCTTTAGAGGATTACAAAATCAAACTAATTTGGCCCAGCATCCATTAACTTCAATTTCCCTCTCTCATTATTGTCTCACCATGTGAAATACCAGAAGAAAAGTCACAAGTAGCTGTCAATCTCTTACCGTTGGTTCACCCCTTGTTTATTTACTTTGTAAAAATGTATTGTCTTACTTGACTACATAAAACAATGATCTACCTTTTTTTTCCCAGGTTAAGGCAATAATACTCCGTAGGAATGATCCACTTTCTTTTTTGTCGAAAGTAGGAGTGATCTACTTTGTACATGCATAATCAATCATTTATAGGTGATTCTTGTTTTCTCAAGTAGGCATTTGGAAAGTATTAATTCCGAAGATGCCTTGAGATTTTTTATTAGTACCACTTCACATACTTCTTATGTCAATTATTCAAGTAGCCACTTACCTTAGACTTTACATAGTACTCTCTCTCTCTCTTTTTATTTTCTTTTATAACCAGACCTGATCAACGAATTCTTGTAAACGCACAGGGTCGATCGTAATAATAATTATTTCAGAGTCAAATCCAAAGGGACAAGTTAATTTTCTACTTTAATTATTCTAACAAAATAACAAAATTTAAATTCAAGAAGTTGTATTTTCTAACTAAGCAATAAAAGAATAATCAATTCAAATAGAGTAGTGATGAGAAAACATAGATACTAGATCGGGGTTTCAGGTTTTAATCCAGAATTTGAGTCAAGTATCTAGTTAATTCCTTAACAAACCATGAACGCATCACATAATTATATTTTAGATTATCACTCCATACATTTAAAGTGTGTCTATTTAAATCCTATGTTTCTCTCGAAAACACAAATATTCAATTATACCCTTTTAAGAACTTTGGGGATATAAGTGCGTCACACAAATTCTAACATACTCTCGTGATTAGACTAAATATGTTTATCTATCCAGTACATAGTTATATATCCCTTTTCAATTCAATACAACCCTAAGAGCATGTCTATGGTGGCCAAGCATAAATACATAATTAAAAATAAGATAAATAAATCATAGTAAAAGGCAAGAAATTAAACTAGAAAAATTAATCAAATTCCTTCATAAAAACCCTAACCCCATAAACAATTTACTTCAACATGATTTGAAAATTAAAATAATGGATTCAAAGAGTTGCTACAAAGATAAGAAAAAGAATTAAAAAAATTTCTCAATTGCTTGCTCCGATCTTCTCCTTGCACGCTTCTTGATTCGCATCCGTTTGATCTTGATCTTTTAAGAATAAACTATGAAAAGATATTAAAACTAAGTTAGATTAATGTTTTCCCTCATAAAAATGACCTAAAGAACTCCTATTTATAGTTTCTTGAAGATATATCCTAAACATGGCATATATAAGCTTTATTGGACTCAAAAATTATGTTTCCGCACATTGTCGATGAAGACTGGCCCAATGTCCAGCACCGTTGGGCCAAGCTCAATGCACAAAAGAATCTAGAGATGTTTGGCACAAAGTTCTTTGTGATGTCCGGCCCTGGTCATGGATTCGTCCACGGATCGGTACGGATTCGCGTGCAAATCATGTTTAGAGTCCAAAAACACCATCACTGAGCCAAATCAGTTCTTGCTCAAAACGCAATATTGTAACCCTTGAATAAGCTTTCCAACGCCACAAGAATCAAATCATTTGGAAGTCTGAATGCTGAGATATGCCTAAAAAACTGAGACTTGGTCATAAGAGTATCGCAGCAGCTATATTTCAGTAATTTGGACTTTTGATTATGAAAAGTGCTAACTAGACTTTGATGTCTTCACAAAAATTGTAGAGCTTTCTTTAGCTTCAAATTAAATCAAGAATCATATCAATCCGCTTGGTAGCTCAAGTTATTGCCAAAATACTGAAACATGTCAATCCTGTCAAATCCTTTTATTACCTTTTTAGTTCTATATATATATATATATGTATGTATGTATAGAACTGCATATCTATGTCAGTGCATGCTAGCATGCATGTGTGTGCATATATATAGCAAGATATTTCTTCGCTCCAAAGAATGATTTCTGTTATGCATGCCTGAATGTCAGGAAAAAGTCAATTGCATCATTTAAGTGTGATAAATCCAGTGGTTCAAGTTTATAAGCAATTTAAACAGAGATTTGTTATACTTAGGCTCAATGGATAGTCTCTTAATCTGCCGGTTTGGATTTTAAGACCATGAAAATGGAAAACAGATTTGTAACCAGTTGTTTTAGGGATGTCTGAGGATGAGAATAGCCACAGACTAGATTTTACTTGTTTTAGAGTTAGTTTTCGTACTCACAATTGCTTGCACATTTTGTTCATCAAGAACAGCAAAATGGCAAAGGAACAAAATGGCTATATATCTTTGACATCCACAAAAAAGCTGCAGAAGATATCAATTGCCTGTTGGCCATCTTTATCAGATAAAAGGTTCCTGTGACAGACATGCTGAATTATGTGCCTCATGATTTAGGCTCTTCTATGATGAAAACGGACTTCTGGATATAAAACTTTCAGGAAAGTCTTCTTGAAATGTTCCTGCAAAACTTTAGTTTTTCCATAATTCTTAATAGCCAGCAAAATCAAGATTTGATTTTTTTATAATGACAAAGGACCTTATACTGAAATCACGTTTTGCTTGTTGCTCATACGCTGAATTGCTTGTTTCAACTGTACGCTTCGATTGAGTGAGCATGATTTCCTCCCTATGTATGCCAAAAGCATTCGTTTTCTCTGTCATTACAATAAACTTTGTGTACTTGCAGCCATATCTAATGCTATCTCCAACTGATTGCACTTGACATAATTCACTAACTCTATCTCTAACTAACGGATCTGTGTCATCAAGTTGTTCACTTCCTCAGAAGAACTCTGTCCCACTGTCCTGATTTATGATCGGTATGCTTCTACATATATACCTTGGGCTTTTCCTAATGGATGCTCTTACCTCTCCCTCTACTTACGACGATTTTCTTATCTCAATAGCTTAGCCTTGACACTCTTGGGCTCAAAAAATTTTTGCTTTAGATACTTCTTCTATACAAGTTGTTGGGGCCATAATATGTTGCTTTTACATTGTCTGACATTATATGAAACATTGTGTCTGACATGTTCTATTCTTCTTCCTCGTGCAATAAGATACTTCTATTTTTTGCATAATATGCCAAACTTATCATGTATAATAGGCTGGAGAAAGTAGATTTTTTGTATCTTCTAGAAAAAGTAGGGAGAATGGCCAGGGCTGTGCAAATTATTGTCATCATTATCATTCTCTAAGTTTTAAGGAAAATGGTTGTTTGGAGCCCTGCTGGAGCAGACATTTCTAATCACCTGTATGAAAGTGGAGATTCAGTTTTTTTTCTATGTTAGCAAGATTGGTCCATATCTAAACCCAAGGTAATTTTCTTGCCATGTTGCTCATCAGTTGCATTTTGTTCAAGTGAAAATTTACACTTTGATCTCATTTCAGTCATTAGAGTTTTAAGTTTTTTTTTTTTTTAATCCTTCGACCCATTTGTTTATTTGTGTTGATCTTCATGTATTCAGAATTATGAGCCTAGCCTTTGAACATTATCATGGAATTTCACGATCTCAATCAACTTCTTAGTTTACTTAAAAAAATAATTAAATGCTTTAATTAACCACTTTGAGCCCTACTGAACAATTCTAATCTTCCATAACTATGACCTCCTTCTGAATAGAATATTTCTCTCCTTAACTCAAAATTATTGCTCCAACTGGACAAGTTCTGACTGAAATGCTCCACCACCTCATTGATTTTGTATACATTTACTATGAGTCGCATTAGTTCTTCTTCTCTAATTCCTTTCTAACTACTGTTTTGTTTGGTTTAACACAGCGAAACTTATAGATCATCTTATAGGTCTACAAATTTGACAGATCATGTGAAGGACAAGAAAGAATCCCTTGGCCTGGCACTGAATGGAGACCATCTTGTTTCAGCTCCTTATAAACTCGACTTCCTTGTGGGCAAACAATGTCAAGTTTTGTGCAGAAAAAATTTGACAAAAGAAGATATTTTTCGGTTTCAAACTGCTATTGCAGAAGAGTATGTTTACCAAATGTACCGTGATGACTTTCCCCTTTGGGCTTTCGTAGGGATTGTTAATCGTGACAGACAGCAATTTCTAATCACCCACATCCAATTTAAAATATATTATAATGGGGATCGTGTGATTGAGATCAGAACCCAACCAGACCTATCACATATGGTTGAATTAACAGAGGAAAAGGACATTGATGTAGAATTTGAGTTCTTATATTCGGTGGAGTGGAAAGAAACAGCTACACTGTTTGAAAAGAGAATGGAGAAATACAAGAAGCCTGCCGATTTTGTCCATTGGTTGTCAATTATGATCTCATTCATCTTGACGATTTATCTGGTGTCATTAGGTGGTCGAATGCTTCGAAGAGAGTTTTCTAAGTAAGAAATAAATAATTCTTTGTTGCTTAGAAGAGTAGTATTTTTTTTTCTATCTTTACACTCACTTGCCTTGAATCTTGTTAAGAGATGCAAATGATCAGGAAACAGGTCAAGTAGAGACAGGGTGGAAGATCCTCGGAGGTGATGTGTTTCGACGCCAGCCAAAAATACAAGTCTTTTTTTTCTGCAGCTCTTGGTTCTGGAATTCAGTTGCTCACAATGTTAGTACCTCCTGAGATGCATCTGATAAACTCAGATAAACCTTTCAAATCTTACCAAAGTTTTAATGTCTCCTTATAGTAATTTCTTCTATGTTCTGGCAATGGGGCATCCATTATAACGTTAGGCCTTTTTGGCGTATTCCATCCATATGATCAAGGAGTTATCTGGTATGCATCTATCCTTACATGTGCAGCGCAACGGATCTTCTGTCCCACACTCTATGCCACTCTCCGTCCCACCTTTTATTATATTACTATTTCTCCTACATAAATATCATGTTTTAGTTCTTTTTTGTTTCCTTGAGATCCAATAACTATTAATTGAGTAAAAAATAAATACAGCAACTTAAAAAAAGCAATATATAATAGAAAATTAAAAAATATAGCAGAAAATTCATAAAAAATCTCATTTTTTATGCATTTTAATTTTTTTAGTTTGTTAAATTTTGTGTATTACCATCTGTGGGTATGACCATCGCTCGACTTCTTGGAAATCATGAATGGTGGTGGAGGTAAGTTATGTTTTGTATAACTAAACTTTGGTTAGTGGACACAATCTTTTAAAAGTGATAATTAGTCCTAATTGTTATTGCTGTCAAACTAAACTATTTACCTTAAGTTTGCTAAAATGATAATATGCTGTTCATATTTCACAATCAGTCAGCTTGGAACTTTGTAGCCTTATATCACAATGCAAAGCTCCATCTGCATTATCCTGCAATATACTGACTGACAATTATCTTTTCTTGTCTTCAGATTGCTACATTTTCATCTCTACCTCTTAATCTTTTAGTGGTAACAGTAATTGGTTTGGGTTTCTCGGCTGATGGCTTATGAGCTAATTGGATTCACTTTTTTCGTCCTAGAGATTCTGATGCTGATTTTCTTCCTCAATATTTTGCTTACGACTTAACATTTCATTCTGCGAATTGGGATGTTCACTCAGTGACTAGAATTAACACATAAAAAGCTAACTATGTTATAAAGCTACTGAAACCAACATTTTGAAACCAACTAATGACCTGACACAGCATATTTTTGTGCAATGCAATGTGATTCTGCTCCAATTGTCTGTCTTCTGTCAAATTTACTCACTTTTCAGTACAGTTATATTCATGTCTATCGCTGTCTCCGGACTGCTTTGTTCTTTACTTCCTTTAACTATTCATTCTACAAAGACTTGATCCCTAATCTTGTCAGCTGCCATCAGATGGCTGCTACTTGAGTTTTCTTATTATACCTTTTGCACCTTAATTGTGGCCTAGCACTGACCTAATTTTTTTTTAAAAAAATTTGAACAGGTCCTTTCTCTATGGTGGTTCAGTTGGCATTTATGTCTATGGATTCTCCCTCTACTATTACTTCCAAGATTCAGAAATGAGTGGTTTCCTGCAAACCTCATTTTTCTTTGGCTACATGGCCTGCATCTGTTATGGCCTTTTTCTCATGTTAGGCACAGTCGGTTTCTATGCTTCCTTATGTTTTGTTCGATATGTATATGGTTCTATCATAAAGAAGACCTAGCTACTTAATTGTCTTGTATATTTTGTCAATGTATTTTCCTATGGCAATCTGTTTGCTTAGACATAGAACTCGGCTAAGAAGTTGTTTAGGAATGAAGAAGAGGTAATTTTTTGCTAAGAAGAAAAAGGAAAGGCAGTTGTATGGAAAAAGAGTTCAGTAATGATTGGGCAAAATAAGAATAACTTGCCAGATGATTTTGATACATTTCTCATTAGCTCTCTTTCTTTCTTTCTTTCTTTCTTTCTTTTTTGGGTACTTTGTTTTTCGGGCTAACAAGTTGCTTTTCCAAGATTACTACATGAAACCAGTTTTGCCCAAAAAAAGCCATCAACTTGAGTTTTCTTTTCCTACAATCTGGTTGAAAAGGTAATAAAAGTTGGTAGAAAGCAACTAAAACCATTCCTGACAAACTTTTGGCTAGATTTTGACTTAGCTTCCAATTGATGATTTGTTAACATGAACCTCCCTGAATTATCAACAAATGAGCATGAGTTTGAGTCTACACTGAAGAATTAACTCTGGAAATATTGAAATGGATGCAGGAAATGATACATTTCTTCTGGAAATAACTCTGACAATTCAAAGTGACTCTTATCCACTTGCTATATTTTCACTGATCTTCTAAGACAAGAACTTGAAACCTCTCTCTGTAACATTTAACTACAGACAGACATGACAAAGCAAAGATCGATCAGAAGCTTAACAGGACAAGAACAGCTACTCAAACTTGATAGAACTATATATATGACGAACAAAAATTAGAGAGGCGCGGAATCCCACAGTGCCTAGCAGGAGAAAGAGGCCAAAGCAGCTGCAAGTCATGTAGCCGAAGAAGAATGAGGTCTGTAAGAAACCGCTCATTTCTGATTGAAAGTAGAAGAAGAAGCAATAGGCGTAGACATACAAGCCAGTTGAGCCACCACAAAGAAAGGACCTGCTCAAGTTGAAGCATAGGGGATCAGTTAATAATAATAAGTCTCTAAAAAGCTAATTTGAAAGTACCATCTGAACGATAATCAGCGTTATCACAAGAGTTCTTAAGGAATAATGTCTTTTTCAGCTCAAAGTTATTAAAAAGCCATCAACCAGTTTGCCAAAGTCCAGAAAACATAGTGGATTTTACTAGGCTTGTAAGGAATGATGCCCACATCATCTATGAAGACAATGGGAGAATGTTTGTGCATTCATTGTCTAGCAGGTTTGAATGAGAAACTCAAATATTGTCGCGCAGATTGAAAGTTGTCCAGATGGTTAAAAAATCATACATATAAAAACCTTGTACTGAGAAATTGCTGTCAGATCAGAACAACGTTTAATAACACAAACATTATTTGCACTCTTCAAATGCAGGGAAAAGTTAACCGTTGCCTCTTTTTCCTTTGATCTTTTTCCCTTTCGAGGTGTTTTCTAGACACTACCAAGACCTCAAACTTTGACAGTGACAAGAAAGCTAAAGAATTTCTCTTTAAAGAGAATACAATGCAAAAACTCTATTACGTTAAAAACTACAGACTTACCTCCACCACCATTGATGGTCTTCGGCAGCAAGCTGAAGGTATGTCAAACCAATTGACACAAGAGCCGTGATAGTTACAAGGAAAATGAAAAAGACACAAAGTACTCCATACGTTGTGAACACTTTTAAGCCCCAAATACTTGCAAAGATGGGATATAGCTCAATATAGAAAACACTAAATGGAAGAAATCCAGCAATTGCCATTTGAGGAAGAGCAGCCCTGTACCAATGCAGTGGTGGTATTTCTCTAGGACACTTTGTGGATCTGCAAGGAGCTTGAAACTCAGACTTTGTCATTTTCCCAAGAGTCCCACCCAACAAAAGCAATGGCAAAGCTATGAAAACCCATATAAGAAGAATCTTCACAATATTGCCCATGGAAATCTCTGCTGTGGACTCGTAGATACCAGCAACAGTGTTTAGCATACAAAATGTAAGAAAAAGAGGACCACAGAATAGAGAGCCTGCTAGAAATAGATTCTTCGCCTGTAAGAAAAAAATTAGTGTATATAATTAGGCTCATTGAAAGTAATATATTCTCAAGGCATTATCAAGTATCAACTGAGGATATAAACCACCAGCACTTACTGAGTTACTTCCTTCAAGTTGATGATAGAAAGAAACAGCAGTGAATCCAGCAATGACATTAGTTATTGCATAAATGATGACCGATGCAACCTTCTGAACTCCATGGTCATATGGATGAAATACGCCAGCAACCCCCAATATGATAATGGACAGCACACTGCAATATGCACAAGATACCATCAGAAATAACCCCAAGATTACTCAACATGTCATATCTCATAATTTTTGGATATTGCCGTCTCAGTTTTACTAACACTGCAAATAACTGTGTTCCACAACCAATAGCTGCAGCTAAGCAACAGTTATATTTTGGGTAGCGGAACACATCGCTATGGATGATCTTCCATCCTGTGTGTCCTTGATTATCAGCCAATTCCTCATCATTTTCATACCTTAGGTAACACAGAAAATGTTAACAGAAAGAAAGAATTTGTTGCACTACAAAATAAAGAAGGCACAAGCCTGACTATCTCAGATTTGATTTCTTACTCATTAAAATCTTTCCTGAGGACTCGCACGTATAATGCAACCAGACAACCAACTAAGAGGATAATCGTCCAAAATGAATTTGTGATTGCAAACTGATGTTTTTTCATGTTCAGTGGAAAATGTGCAAACATTGTGTACTTCTGCATTCTTGTATCAAAAGGCAGGTCCGTTTCTTTCCAATTTACACTGTACAAGAACTCAATATCAATAACCTTGTCCTCTGTTAAGTCAGCCCTGTTTGATGAGTCAGTTAGCAGGTTGATTTCAATCACACGATCTCCGCTGTAGAAAATATCAAAGTGGACTTTTGTGAAGAGATAATAGTTAAACGTGTCCACATCGTTTGTCTGAGCCGCCCCAATGAATTGCCAAATTGGCAAGTCATCATAATACATTTGTAAGTAGTAGTCCTTAGACACAGCAGTTCGGAACAGTGCAACCTCTTTCCTGGTCAGGTTTCTTCTACAAACAACATGAGATTCCCTATCTAACCTGAAATTCAGATTATATGGAGCAGAAACAAGATGATCTCCATTCAACACCTCCCCAAGAGATTCCTCCTTCTCTTGCCAGAGATCTGCAATATTTCAACTCTAAAATCTTTCAACGTGAATGAAGTTATAAAGTGATAGAAGATATGAAGATTATATAATGCACAGGACAGTAGGATGATAAATAATGCACAAGACAAACCTGGTGGACAGAACGGAAAATCGTAATACGGATAAGTTTCACTGAAATGAACCACAAGCAAAAGGCAACCAGAAACTAAGAATTAGGAACACCAAATTTATTGACTTGCCACTAAGTATTTAGGAAACTAAAAGATGCTCTGATTGCTAGTAAAAATCAAATTTGGAGCAAGATACCAAGAGAAATCATATGCAGCACACATTCAGAACAGGATGTTGATAGATCATGCTGACAGGGACAAACTCTGAAGGTATGAAGACTAGATTTGGTATCTGATCCAGATTAAGCATTATTTGGTTAACCAGAAATAGCTTACAGTGACAAATGAGAAAAAGGAAAAAGAAATTAAGCACATGAAATATATGAAACCAACTAGGAAAACATCCTATTTTCATCAGGATGTTACAAAAGATTAAATAAGTGACTTTGCATGTAACCATGGCATGAATCTTGGCTACATGTAAATATCAAGCAAATTTAAAAGTTTTCATCAATAATTGTTTTCAAAATTTCCATTACCCAAGCAGAGAATATTAATGATCTGCAATCAACATAAAAGAATGTTTACCTAGGATTGTGATATGGACCAACTTTGTTGACATACAGAGGCACTGGATCGCCTTTATTATATTTGTGGTCAAAGGCATCTGATGTCACTTGGCTAAGAATTCCAATCATAACAAGACTCATCAGAAAACATTCAGCAGAGTTTGCCATTCTCCTGTTCCTTTCTGCAAAAAGAAAAAGAGCTAACAGAAATATCAAGTCGGGATTCCCAAAGGGAGTATAGAAAAAAGTATCAATGCAGAAAACATTTTACTTACAACACATATAGAGGCAGTTGCAGTGCCTTTCCTCGGTATTTTGACCAAATGGATAATTCTCCCCAATCCTTTCCTTGAATAGCTAAAAACATGTTTGTTACGGATAACACTGGTCACCACTCACATCATGTATTAATCTCATTGATGTAGTTGCTTTTGATCCAAAAGCAGTGGCAGCACAGATGTTAATAAAAGAAGCTGCAAACCAGGTCAGGAACATAATGAAGATAACAATGGAGAAATTGATTTTGGGCAGGTTAAGGACCAAGCTAAGTGCCTAAAAGCTTCAAGGCACTGCTGGTGGCTTATGCAGATGGCAATGTTATAAAGAGAAAGCATGGAGGGAAAGGGAGAAAAACATCTTTAAGCTATAAAAATTACTTACAATGAGAAGTAATGTTGCTGCTCTATTCCCGACTGCAGAAGATGTTAGATCTCAAAGGAGCTAAAATGCTGAGCTAACAAATATGGAATAGGACAGTGATAGAACCGATTCAATGCATTCTTTCATTTAATACAAGCAGCAAGGAAGGCATTCATCATTCCCCCTAGAAGTTGGATCAAACGAGGCAGACTAGGAGTATCAAATTTCTGTTGCACCCACATTTTTTGGTATATTAGCACCCTTTTGTTATGTGAAAAATGCCATTGTCAAAGTTATCAAGCAATTTGAAGAGCAAAGATTCTCAATACCTCATCTAAACTGAACACTAGCTGGTAGACAAAATGATTCTACAGCTTTAACTCCTTCTCTTAATAGCTAATGAAACTGAATCTGCCAACTCTTTTCTACCCTGCAATTGAACCTAAGCTAAATGCCAGTGTAATTTCCATACAACTCCCTTTACATTTATAAGTCAACAATCAAGACAACTATTGCATTTCCAATCCTAAGTTTTTGAATGGAAAAAGAGGACAGTCACTTGAACTAGAGTTTCCCAAATCTAATTTCAATTATGAAAATTGAGTAGTTGAAATTATCCCAGTGCCAATATACACTATACAGTCATAAATACAAAACATAGACTGCATAAGCACTGCAGTTGAGATCTTCATACATCAAACTCGCTTCTGTGACCATACTAGATAAACAATATATCAAAAAGAAAAACTCAAAAGCAGGTTCTAATGACAGAAATCAACGATCTTAATTGCAGACCATAAAGGAAAAAAGGAACTAAACAATGACCTGCCACAAACTGAATGACAGTTCTTGACTAAAAGATTTATGTTGTGCCTGTACGATTTCTCTGTACAACTACTAAAGCGTAGGAATGAATTAAACAAGTCCAATCCAAATAGAAAATCATGATAAACAAGAATCATAAAGTTCAAGAAAACAAGCAAAGCAGACAAACAAGAGATTAACATGCTCCCGAAAAGCTTAAAACTTAAAAGAACAACAAGCAAAGGAGTTTTCGTTGCATTTAATATAGCAAGTTAGCAGCAACAAAGAAGTCAAGAATTCTTACAGGAAGAGCAATGGAAGCCTTCGCCCACCTCAACAAATACTTCAGAGGAGACTGTAAAAGAGAGACAGTTGGCGCTTTGACTGCTAAGGCAAGGCAGATTATGGGAGGAAAGAAATAAAAAAACTAGTACTAAAGTGTTGACTGTTCTGCCAATGGTGTGACTTTTGGGAGTGAAGACTTCTGCAGTTGACTTTGACGAGAAAACTAGACTTTGGACTTAGGGATAAAAATTCAGGAAAGAGTGCAGGTCGGGTATGTTCTCTACAAGCCCGGATTAGTAATATTGCAAAGTAAAATTAGAAAAATGATGTTTAGTTCGAAATCCGATAGGTAAACACCAATCCATAAAGATAAGAAGCTTTGTAGAGTTCTATATATATATATATATATATATATATATATATATATATATATAACAGAAATATATTTAGAGTAGTTTTTAGTAATTTACATGTTATTAGTTAAAAACTTGATCAATTCTATTTTTGTTGTCAGGATTCTATATCACTACTCGCAAAGATAATAGTTAAAAAAAGGCTTTTTCTTAATTCAATGCCGAATAATTTTATTACGGCACACTAACTATGGCAAGTCTAATAGTTGGTCTTTGGCTAATGAAATAGTCAATTAATTAAATAAAAAAAACTCACAATCTTATTTTAATTGTATTTAATGTAGAATTAGTTGAATATTAGTTTCGATTCAATTGGTCTCATTTATACCCCTACTTCAGTTAAAACACAGAATAGTACTAGTAAAAAGCAATACAAAAAAGAAAGTTTTTCTAAACTCCATTAATGCACTTTCACTCATCAACTATCTCCCAAACTATAATATCATTGTGGTTTAAAGAATTGACCTCCCCCGAATTTTATCATTTGCTATAATTATTTTTGCCTTTGATAATACGCCCTCCCGAAACTAAAATCCTTGTTTCGCCTATGCTCCAATAGAAGAAAAGGTTAAATTTTAAAAAAAATAATAAAAATAGACAGATAATTAACTTAAGGTAAAGTTTTCAAAAACAGGAAAAAGAATAAAAACTGATATTTTCTTTTTTCGCAGTTGAACAAAACCAGCAGATTTAGGTAGAAAATTACGAGGAGAAGGAGAGCTTATCTCCTTCAGCTGTGTCCAAATGATAAAACATCCAATTTCACCTGACCAACAACAAAATGGCTTCATTCCAGTAAGTTAGTTCTACATCATTGTATTATCACCATGGTTCGAAGTCTCGGCCGAGACCGAGACGACTCGGCCGAGTCGTCACCGTCTCGTCCCCTACCGATACGATACCGTGACGAAACGATACCGAAATACTTGACTCGCCGAGAAATCGGCCGAGTCGTCACCGCGACGGATTGACTCGGCCGAGTCACACCGAGTCACTCCGAGTTATCCCGAGTCAAGACGAGAAATTAGCCGAGTCACACCGCGACGGATTGACTTGGTCATTTCTTTTGTTATTTTTTAATTATTTTTATTTAGCATACTTTTTTATATTATTAACAATTTTTAGAATATTAAATACTTTAAAATTGGCGTCTCACCGAGACCGCGACCGATATTTCGAGACCGATGTGGAACGTTCCAAGCCGCGACCGCGACCGCGACCGTGACTTTGAACCATGATTATCACAAAAATCATTAAGCCCCGAATATGATTCATGAAACCATCTACGCTGCAACTTCAATTCCCATGGACTAATTTCCTAGGAACTGATGCTCGATCAAGCTGCCAACAGCCAGCTAAAGAGCCTCCATTCTTTGAGGTGAGCTGAAAAGCAGGAATTTGATGAGAAAATCCGGCTAACTCGTTCTTCTGTCCATTGTTTCAAATCAATACCTGATCTCTGCCCTCTGGGAGATCTAAAAAGTGATTTGCTGTAAGAGCCTCCTAATGCCTCCCATGACACGGATTCATTATCATTCTGATGATGCGTGTAATGTTGCTAAAAAGGATAAATGGTGAGCCTTTTTTGAGGTATCACATATTTATTTAATAGTTACATAATTAGTTTTTAGAAAATAACAATATATTATTTTTAAGAGATAGAAAAAGATATGTTGTTCAAACTCAAAAATTAATAATATTATTTTTTAGAAAATAAAAAATCCAAAAGGTAAAAAATTTAATGAAAGTTAATAATTTATTTTTTAAAAATAACAAAATTATTTTTAAAAAATTACTTAATTTATTTATGGGATATGAGTTGTGCATTATTAAAAAAAATGTTTGGTTTGATTGTAGACACATGCTATTATAGCGTATGGAATGTAATCCATTGTGAGTAAGAATATAATAAAAGAGGAGATAGTGAAATGCTGATGTGGCATGTGGATTACACTCTACACTGTGGATGCCCTAAGGCTTCAGAGGTACCAAAGGTGAAACCTTAGTGTGACCATCAGTGCAGTCTATGATTTCTACCACATGACATTCACAATTTTGCAGCTCAGATAATGAAGATTCAGCATCCCATTTTCCGTACAGAGCCCAAACCTCTCCCACCTTGGGAAAAATTTCAACCCTGCTCTTACCATTGACGTCTGCCTTCAACAAAAGTGAAAAGGAACAGGTTTCCAAGGGTTGAAGTTTTACACTTTTCACTACAAATGCTCCACAAGCTGGCTGTGTGGCATTTTTAGGCACCAAGGAAGATTCAAGTGGTGCAACGTACAACGTGAAAGGGGAACGTCCAATTTTCTTAATCTGACCATGCATTTTAGGCAATTTATGCTCTGGCGAGTGGAGTGCCCATATCTGACCCTGTTTAAACTTCCCCTCAGATCTTTCCTCCTTGAAGTCATGAAAATCTTCTGAAACTTTGCCACTCGGAGACAGATTGATGGATGCTATTGCTTTTGCAAGGACTTAATTCCTGCATTTGTACATCTAATTGCTTGTCAGATTTAGAAACACTTTCATGACTGATGTCTTTTTTCTTTGTAGTTCAAACTTTTCTTGAAATCTTTCTATGTTAGAAGCAACTTGTCTATTATGGAGCTCACAACAATGATTTCATCTATATGCATATTGTATTAAGTTTAACGGTTCAAAAATTTCTCAAATTGCTGCAAATTGTGCTATAATAAGTCTCGTGATATAAGCTCAGAGTTCTCCGCTAAAAGGGTTGCACAAGGTCGTTTGGAAGAAGAATTTTATGGACCGAATTTTCCAACTTATGTTTTCTATTAGTTAATGTCATTAGCTTAATCCATATTATGTGGGCTAGATTTTAAGTGGGCTTGTGTTAGTAGCTAGATAAATGGTCCAGCCCTAATGCTTGGATCCGTGAGTTTAAGTTAGGTTATGGGTCGGCTTTCAAGATCCTTTAGTTGTGTCTTTTGGTTAGTCTGGTTACTTTGGTTATTGTTGTGTCAAGACTCATTAAAGTATCGCTACTTTCTTTGTCGGAGGGAAACTATGACATTTTACAGAAATTTCTCTCTAGACTCTACGAGCTTTTCTTGAACACCCTAATGTAGCACCTTCTAACGTTCCTAGGGTTCGCTAATTCATAGGATTGTACGTCGAGATTGTATTAAAATTCCAATCACGGGGATTAGAGAGGTCTGAGTAGGAAAATTCCTTCAATTCCAAGCTTGTGATTATCAGCATTAATCCGGGGTTCGTTGTCGCGAATCTCATCATCAATGGGATTCGTATCATCTTGCATCTATCATTTTATAATTATTAAAAAGAGGAAATAAGGAACTTCTTAATTATAGTATCCTCTTGCATGTATTTGGATTCCAGTTGTCCCAAAATTCATTTATAGCTAATACCGTGTGGTAAACATCAAAAAGTTCATTACCCATTTCATTAAGGATGTGGCCTCTACAACTTTAATAATCACTATCCCTTTCTGCTTCTCTTTAGTTTCTTTAAGATTTTTTTTCGTCTCCTTATGTGCTAAATTTTGGTATTGTCAAGACGTGTTGGTATATTAAATCAATGCTCAAAATTAGAAATTTTTATATTATTATTTAGTAGTATTTTAGTCAAGTTAGGGTTTTAATAATTTTACTTAATTCAAGTTATGGTAGTTTTATTGTTTAGAAATTAATATCTTATTAGGAAATTTCTTATGGTTGTAAGATTTGTTTATCAAGTCATCTAGTCTATAAATAGGAAGTCATATTATTGTATTAGTTGAGAAAAGTAAAGGATTAAGAGTATTGTTCTGATAATGTGATTAATAGATTATTATTGGTATTATTTCTTTTCTCCCACACATATTATTATATGTGTAATTACTTCCCCATATACATTGATTTCACGAAATTTATCTTCTGTGGCTTTTCGGTAGAAATTTTTGAGTTCGACAACATGTACAACCTTAACCCTTTTTGTCAATGTATGAAGTTTCCTCCATCTCCATACTCAAGATGTTGGTTGCCAACTCTTTCAAAAAAACTAGCCATGTTCAAGTTCTTCAAATGTAGTTTTAAGATTGCTGGAAGATAGAATAAAGGGAAATTTTTTAATATGTGTGCAAGTAGAAGAAAATTACAACCGAGTCATGTATTATATATACTTTTTTTAAGGCTATATTTATCACTTAACTAATGCAATATAAGGACAAATATCCTTGAGGATAAAATAGAGTGGTAATGCTTAAAAGAACTTGCACCTGTTTCTTAAACCTTAGAACAAAAAATCAGTGCACTTTTACAATATCAACTACGGATAATTTTAGAAACCTCAACGCACTGCACTCTCTTAAGGTTTCTAAAATATCAGACACCTCCCCTAAAATTAAGTAGGTGATAACAAATCTGGTCCAATTCAAAAACGCAAATAATATAAAAGTAGTATCAGGAGAGAGAAAACAAAAGGTTCCACGACTGCCCTCTAGTGTTACATTTGTGAGTTAATTATATATGAATAGTACATAGCTATTTGAGCACTAAATAAAGTGGAGGGGGTGTAAGTAGAACTTATAGCAAAGGCAAGATTTCAACAAAAGTTTAGAAAATTGGAAACCAACGACTCTTTTTGCGGCCATTTCTAATGTCTATCTGTAACAGTAATTGCATGAGACTCTATATAACAACAAAATCAAGCAGCAAGAGAGAACAATTTAAGAGTCTGGTATTGGATGAGCTGAAGCAACACGTTTCTATGAATGAAATGAGCAGCTGCAACAATTAGGAACACACACAGATGACTTGTTCAAGCGATAGAGGAGAAAGTTGAAATTCACCAACATCATTTACAATTAGAAACTGATATTGCAACTTAAGCTAAACCTATTGGGGCCCTTTTTGTGATGACATATTAGAAATTAATTTAACTTCCAAATAGTAGTTAATTTAGTTAAGCCTATGTACTGATGCTTTAATTAATTCTGTCAACATAATTACAAAATATGTGATAAGTTGTGAGGGTAATTAAGTCATTTCAGTATGTAAAGTGTAAGATTTGGGCCCCAACAACCTAATAGGGGAGGTGTCCGATATTTCAGAAAGCTCAGGGGAAGGGCAATGAAACTGTCCGAAAACTCAGGGGAGGTTTTTAAAATTACCCCTATAAACTAAGTATAAATTAATAATTTTTGTAGGAAATTAAGACCCATTTGATCTTTATATAGAGATGGAAAACTTTGTTATTGAAGAACTGCGATACTTTTTGGTGGTTAGTAACTTGGGCTGCATTTGGCGCCCATGTTTTCAGGGGTATTTTTATTGTACAAAATTTTTAATAACTTATCTATAATAACCTCTAAAAACACATAAAATTTTTAAAATGCAAAACCAAAACATCTACAAACACACATCTGTTTTGCCTCTTTTATCACCACTCTTCCACCTCAGTCCACCACTACTACCGCCACCTCGTCGTCGCCGTCGTCTCCCTTCTTCTTTCTCTCTCGCTCTCCTTCCTTTATCTCGTTCTCCTCTCTCTTCCCATCTCCCCTCCCATGACCTTTGGTTGCGCGACTAGAGGTTGCATGGGAAGGGGATGGGGTGGGGTGAGGGAGAGGGTGAGGCGGGGGAAAAGGGTGGTGGAGGGGGAAAGGGAGGCGGTAGCGGCTGGCAGTGGTAGGAGGAGTGGTGGTGGCAAGGAGGAAGAAAAAGAGAGGATTGAAAGGGAAAAAAGTCTCTAAATTATCACTTTATCTAACCTGCTAAAGAATCAAGTAATTGCAGACTCGGTCCTTGAATTTCTGAATCGACTAGGATTGGGTCTGTTTTTCATATTTTCCAACCCCTAGATAACATTGTTTGGGAGTTTAATGCATTAAATATCTTTTGAGAATTTTGTTAATAACAAAATTAAAATATTATATACAGTCACCATAAGTAATGTGTATCATCCCTCTTTCCAGGCATGGAGTAGATAAATTAAATCAAAAAATAAACTTTTCTTTAAGAATGAAATCTTTTTTCAACTATTCATCCTTTGGAAGCATGTCTAGACACACATGTTAAATTAATATAAACAAATTGATAGTTAAGAGACAAACAACGATAAGAATTAATTCCACATATGAAATTTTAGTCACTAAGTTAACCAGAAGATGAAACAAACTGAATTATAACACCATAAGGCCCTTAATAGATGCAATTGTCATCCCCATGTAAGAATTGTCACAAAACCTTGATATTCAATTAGTTGAATTATCATGTGGCTATTGATAAGCATTTTGATTAAGATAACAACACGTGAATTCCATTTTGTTTTGTTTTGTTTTTCTAATAAAGTCTCTTCTAAATTTTCTTAGTGAGAGTTTTCTACTTCTCCTAGGGATTCGTAGTGAGAATTTTCTATTCTTCTAAGGATTTTTATGGAGATTTTTGTGTTTTTTTTTTCTTTTTTTGTTGTTAGATTTGAATTTATTTCAGATTTGATTGTCAAATTTGAAATTTTGTTGGATCTTAAATCTATTTTGACATATTTCATCATCATTATTGGATCTTAAAATTGTTGATTAGTGGATCTAGCAATTGCAATATGACAAATGGGAGCAGCAACAATTTATCTATTAGAAAACAATTTTGAAATTTTTTGTACTTTTTAGATCTGCTCGTAATTTTTTGAATCTATTGTATCTGTTAAATTGTACATATGTGATTTATAGTGCATGTTTAACTTGCCTTGATGTAGATCAACTTGTGCTAGACAATTTCTAACAATTTATTAATAAAATTTGACATTACCAAAAAAAATATCAATACATAAATAAAATTAAAAAAAATAAAAGTTCAAGGATAATTTTTTCCCCTTCTCTTTCATAGCAAGGGGCATATCATGGTTTTGGATCAGTCCCAAAACTAGCCACTTAATTTTTCAATGTAGAAGTTAAGATCTCTTTTATCATTTCACCGTTAAGCTGTGCAACCGAGTCATTGATGTCTTGCTAATTTTTCAATCATATGAAATTACAAGAAGAAATTTCTTCAAACTAAATACAGCAGATCAAACTATACCTGGTAATTGAGCGGATTGGACGTTTTTTTGGGTTAATTGATATTGAATTTTCACTTAAATGAATTATACCCAACCTGCCTAACTTTAGATTAGGTTGATTTTAGATTAGGTTATATTGGGTCATCTCAAACCCATGACCCAACATCCTTATACTATATAAGAATAAGTTGTGATCAAAGAGAATTTGAATTTTAACCGCATGGATAGGAGCTTTTTGGGAATGTGGAATGTTGTGTTATTTTTTTAAGGGTTATTATCACTTTACCCCCTTAACGTTTGGTGCTACTATCAATTTCGTCCTTAACATTATCTTTTAATCACTTTACCCCCAAAACTAACGGTCAAACTTAACGGAGTTTGTTAATTAAAGTGAAAAGACATATTTAACCCTTAAAATTATTATCACTTTACCTCCATAAAATATAGTCTCATTATCAATTTACCCCCTATAGTTATTTTTTAGACAATTTGTCCTACCATTAAACCAACTTAGCAGGTTAAAAAACTTTAGAAGAAAATACACTCCTCTTTGCATAATAAAAATAATAAAAAATTTAGAGTGACTCTTCTCCTTTTTAGTATCAAGAAAAAAGTCAAAATATTAATTTTTTTCTTCTTGGCAATCTTATTAATATTGAAAAAAATAGAAAGATGGACAGGGGTAGGGGGAGGGGGAGGGGGAGAGGGAGAGAGAGAGAGCTCAATTCTTTTTTTAAAAATTACAAATAAGAAAGAATTAAATACTTTTATTATTTTAAAATTATTTCACTTTTTTGTTTACCACCAAATTCCAATCCTAATCTCGACAACTTTAAAATAATATGATAATATTAGACTTTTCTTTTTTTTTTTGCAAAATTTAATTTTTGTCTCCTTCTTTCCTATCTCTTTTCTTTTCCTAGTATTAATAAATGTGAAAAAAAAAGAAATTTGAGAAAATTCTTTTATTTTTATGTTTTTCGATCTCTTAAAGTGAAAAAAGGAAGAATAATCATTCCAACTTGTTTTTTTAATTATATATAAAAAAGGATAAATATATTTAAAATTTTTTGACCATACTAGTTAGATTAACAACGAGATCAAATGCTTAGAAAATAATGTTAGGAACTAAACTGATTGTATTACTATAATCTAAACGAATAAAGTGATAATAACAATGTAGCAATGCTATAAAATAAAAGGGTATTTTTGTCCAAAATTTCTTAATATGTTGAGTTGAATTACTCATGGAGGTAAAGTGGTTAAAAGATAACGTTAGGGGGTAAACTAATAGTAGTGATATAGTTTAAGGGGATAAAATGATAATAACCCTTTTTTTAAAGTTTTCGGTACAACTGAGGGCGACATGTGTTTAGATATATTTATCGAAATGCCCTATTTTGGAGATATTTAGGTATTTATTATTTGGGAATCCAAAATTTGAGTACTTTGGGTTTGGGATACAGATAACTGAGATAAGCATTAAACATATAAATTATTTGAATTTGATATCATCAATTCTGTTGGGCCTACTTTAGGTTGACTTCTAACGTAGCCCAAGTCCAAGCCATTCTTAATTGTGCACTTAACATTAAGCCCTATCAATCATTTATTTCTGACATCACAGAACAAATAGTGTGGTTCAAAACGAAATGTTTTCACATCTGTGATATATGTGAGGAACGGTTGGTACAGTTCTCCCTTTTGAAAATCACCTGCGCGTGCAAAACTGAGATCCTACCATCTTGAATTGGGCCAAAATTTCCTAATGGGTGAGATCGCATTAATTGCAGTGTCCCAGACGACCTTGGCGGGGTCATGATAATGCAAATGAGAATAATAGAAAATAAAAAAAGTAAATAGAAGATTGGGTATAATGGCAAGAAAATGATAAAAAAAAAAGGGATCTAAAATAAGAAAATGCATGAAAATATCATGAACACAGGTGATGGATGAAACTTGCGCAAAAAGTGCCTAATCGACTAGCGTTGGATTTTTCTCTTCTAAACTACATTGCTAGCGTTGGACTAGCAGGAAAAACAAGAAGTGTCCACAACTAGCGTTTATCTAATTTTGGAGGCACATGACATGCATCTTTGCATTGGATAAGAGCATAGACGAGAATGAGAGAAGGTAAAACAAAATTCCAAAATTTGTTTAAGCAAACAATTGAAACTTTGGTTTGACATAGAATTCACAGCTGTAGAAAGAGGGCTAATCCTCAGATTACGTATTGAGATGCAAAACAAAAAAGAAAAACACTGAATACTCGAAGCTTAAATACACGAAAACACACAACAAAACTACTATTGCTTCTCGAGGCACTCTGGACAACAACAGCAGCAACCACTCTGATAGTCGTAGGCCTACCATATTGAAAGATAACAAAGTACCAAAGTTAACAAATTTTCTCTAGTGAAGTGCCTATTTAAAAAAAAAAAAAAATTAAAGTTCAAGATTTATAACTGTCTAGTCTGAAATACACAAATTGTCAAATCTTTACTCCTGGCAGTGGTGGAGGAGGTAGAAAACTAATCTAGTATGGAACTGTTCTAAAGCATATAAAACTACTGATGGAAAATTAGATCAATGAGCAATATAAGCAATCTAAATTGCTCGACATAGAATATTTACTGCATTCAAATGCTAATGGTAAAATAATTATTCCACATGCTATTATCTTTATAATCAGGTGTAAATAAAAAAATTCAATAAAATTCATAATATGGAATTTAATGAAACATAGGAAAACAAAATGTAAATATGAATAATAGAAGAGAATTATTAGAATTCAAAATTTTGAGAGAGTTGAACCGATTGCCATTAGAAAGTAAGAACGTAGGTAAAGCAAATAAGGTTTTGTTGGGAAAAAAAATTTCTTTGAAAGCTAGCACTTTGACGTTAGAATCTTGTTGGTAAGCTATTCGGTATCAGGCATCTACTACTTTATACTCCTATCTATTAAAATTGGTATGTTATTCTTTTGTTGATTTAACTTATTAAGATTCTTTGTTTGAAAAAAAAAACTTATTTGAGCTATAATTTTCTTGTATTGGACAAACGCATAAAACAAATCTTTAGAAATATTTAGAAAAAAAATTACATATTACAATAGGTTGCAAATTATGAATGTTAAGTTCTGATTAGTTCTCTACTATCAGCATATAAAAGTAAAAAGAATAAGTTAGATGAGGAATGTCTACAAAAATGTGAATTTTTCAAAGAGCAAATTATCAAAGATAGTATGCTATGGATGTTGTGGCTCCTTAGGGTGTGATATGAAAAACAGAGTATAAGTGCTTTTATAGGAACTTACTCAATGGAAATTCCTCCTCAGGCGAGTAGTCTTTACCCAGATTTTGTCACAGGCACTTTCTATATACTTGAAGTATGCATAGCGCCATGATTTCTTGAAGAGAAGGATTCCCAAAACTCCCAAGAGCCCGACGGCAAAACCCGGTCCTGTACCAGCATAAAACCAAGACCAATCAGACTCACTGTGGCCTTCATCATCATCAATAGGCCCATTTTTGGTAGGCAATTTGTGTTCCCAGCAGTTGTTTGGGAGCGGTTTGCCACAAAGTCCACTGTTTCCTTCATAGATGGATGGATTGGTCAAGGTCTGAAGTTGATTTCCTGATGGTATTGGCCCGGAAAGTTTATTGTGTGACAAATTCAGGAAGTTCAATGAGTACAGATCAGATAAGCTTTTAGGGATTGCACCGAAGAGTGCATTCATTGATAGATCAAGTGTTTCAAGTTGCTTCAAGTTGCCAATCTTATCCGGGATCCTTCCAGTCAAATGATTTTGTGAAAGATTCAAAACTTGCAATTGAACCAGTTCCATTATCCCATCCGGGATCTCGCCAACTAAATTATTTGCTGAGAGGCTTACGGATTTAAGAAGCCGAAGGCTCGATGCGTAATACTCAAATTCTCTTCCTCCCTTAATGTCTTGAAGGCTTTCTTGCCCATAAATGCCGTAACCAATGTCAAATGCTGATACCATGGCACTAATGTTGTTAAAGCAGTCAGGAATAAATCCAGTCAAGTTATTATGTGCTAAGTTCAGCACTTGAAGATGCGAGAGTTGGCAGAGTGTATCAGAAATAGGTCCATGGAAGTTAATTGACTGAAATCTTAGAAACCTTAAATTTGATAACCTTTCCCCAATCCAAGCTGGTATAATATCCTTCAGTCCATTGTCTCCGAGATCAAGAGCTTCCAAATTTCTCAGACGCTGCATTGAGGCAGGGAGCTTCCCAACGAATTTATTTCCATTCAAATGCAAAGCATAAAGTTGCCACAAGTTGCCCAGTGAACTCGGAATTTGACCGGATAGAGTGTTATTTGCCAAGTCTAGGATCCACAGGTCTCGCAAGTTTCCTAGACACAGAGGAACTCTTCCGGACAGAAGATTGTTGGATAGATCCAGAAAAGATAAATTTTCCAACTTGCACAAGTCTTCAGGGATAGTACCTGTGAAACGGTTATCATTCAGAAAGAGAAAACCCAGCATATGTACAACCGAAGTTTGACCATCTTCAAGCTGCGGAATATGTCCAGTAAGAAAATTGTGCGAAAGATCTAAATCTGAAATATCCAGCGGAAATGATTTGAGAGATCCGTCCAATTTGTTGGAGCTTAGAGATATTTCTCGAGAAGCATAACGACTATGCTTCAATTGTTTGAACTCCAAAGGATTTCCTGTCAGGCTGTTGCTGGAGAGATCTAATGACGTAATATTATCACAAAGCACTCGAAACCAGTTGGGTATGGCATCTGAGATGCTCGCGTTCTGCATGTTTAACACCTCAACCTCATTCTGCGTCCGAAGCCAAGCTGGAAACCTGGGTCCCACAATGATGGATCCCATCCCAATTTCTTGGAGTTGAAAAGGAGGAATCCACGAGGAGCTCACATTCAGAGCGAGTGAGTTTCCAGTTAGATCCAGTGACTTTAGCTCTCGGAGTTTCGCAAAATGGTCTTCAGATAGGACCCCAGTTAATGAATTGTTTCTAACGTCAAAATCTTGTAGCTTCGTCAGCTGCCAAAGATTGGTCGGTATGGTGCCATTTAATTTATTAGAGGACAATAATAGATTAGTTAGTTTTGAAAGCTGGCCTATTTTACTTGGTATTGGTCCTTGCAAAATATTCTCACTCAAATCCAAATAAGTAAGACTGCTTGCATTACAAAGTGATTTCAACGTTGAAGCATCAAAACGGTTTGAAGATAGATCAAAATGAACTAGAGAGGTCATTTGGTCAAATAGGCCATGAATTGGATCAGAAAGATTATTATAACCAAGACCAAGATCATGGAGGCCAGTAAGATTATGGAGCCAAGGAGGGACCGTGTAGTTGTTGAAATTATTTTCACCAAGGTCAAGGGAAGCAAGAGATGTGAAATTGACATGTGAAAGATGAGGATGGATGAAAAGATTACAACTATGCAAGTCTAGTGTTGTTAGCGAAGAAAGCATGTTAATTGACTGTAATCCATCTTGAGCGGCTGTAAGGTTCCCCCCGAACAGGACTAGTCCTTGTAGAGAAGCGAGCCCAACAACCCACCCGAGATCCTTAGTGCTCAACCAATTCCATACTGGGGAGGAATAGGAATCCCCAAGATCCAAATACTGTAAATGCGAGAGGTTTCCTAAATGGTGGGGAATTTCACCATGAAATCCTGCACCTGAGAGATTGAGGTATCTCAAGTTTTTCAACAATCCAAGGAATGTGGGAACTTGGAATGTTGAAAAATTATTCACACTCAAATCCAAGTATCGCAAATTGGTCAAATTGAACAAAGATGGAGTTAATCGGCCTCCCAAGCAATTTGTGCAGTGATAATCCTCATCAGAATAGAGTGGCACCGTGTTGCGCAGATCAAGTTTCAAAACACTACCAGTGATTTTATGGCAACCAACTCCTTCCCATGAACAATAACCTTCTCCAATCCAAGACGACAGACGATTTGATTCATCTTTTAACCCATGTTTGAGTTGAAGAAGGGCATGTCGTTCACTTTCAATACAGGTGACATTTGAATGATCATAAGCTTGTTTGCGGCTACCAAACGGGAATTGGCTAGTGAGAGGAACAGAACTGAATAAGAAGAGTAGTAGTAAAGACGAAGAAGTACAAAGAAGATGATGCTCCATTGGATTTCTTTGGTATTATTGGTTTGTTTGATATGGGAAGCTCAAATGGCCAGGTGGCCTTATTTATACACTTACAAAAAGTATCACTTCAATGTTCTGTGTTTGTAGGAAGTAGGATGGAACTATACAAAGGTGACAAAATGACAACGACTTCAAGTCTTCGTGGGAGAAAAAAAAAATTTACAGACGCGGGTGAGGGGAAAGACAACGTTGAAAATCTTGCGTGATTGTGGGAAAAATCATTGGTGACATACAAATGGAAACATTGATTGACTTTTATTTGGATTGTAATTTGATTTGGATACATACTTTACCATAATATCATCAAATTATCATCTAATAATCCAAAAACATTTAGTGTTCGACTTTTTTCTCTCTCTTTTTTTTTTTTGGGTAAGCAATATCCAAATCTTCATGGTTTGTAATCTATAAGACAAGTAACTGAACCATTTTCTTTTACGACAATTACAACCATCCAGACATGAGGGACAGAATTAGGCTCCGTTTGATAACACTGAATCTGAATTCTGAATTCTGAATTCTGAATTCTGAATACTGAAATAATTAATTTGCTGAATTTTAAGCACTGAAAAGAGATATATGAATGTCTGAATCTTAATGCTGAATCTATTTATACTGTTTGATAAATATTAATAACTTAATGCTTAAGAAGCTAAATTGTACAATTTTGCCCTTCTATCTTTTAATCCAAAAAGGAAATAGAACCTATGATTTAATTAACTTAAAATTGTTAGGTATGAAAATGACAATGATTGTGAAGAGCAATGCATACAATGACAATATTTCTTTGTGTGGGAAAAGGGTATGGTTTCATCGTTTTGAAAATGGGAAAACGAGTTTTTAATACTCCAAAAGCACGTTCAATTACATTTCTCAATCTTGCATGTGCTTGGTTAAAGCGTTATTCTTTTGATCTTGGACGAGAAGCATTTCGAAAATCAGACAACCAATATCTAATATTTCGATATGGTGTCATAAAGCCACGTGTGTGTGGATAAGTTGCATCACATAAATAATATTTATCTGCACAAAAAAATATATATATTAAAATATAAATGTTTGTGGATAAAAATTACTGCAAAAAAATACTATTGTTAAAAAAAAATTTTGAATAGAGAATATCAGGTTGTTTTGTTTAATTAGATAAGAATTTTAAATAGGAAATATTAGGTTGTTTAATTAGATAAGGATTTTGAATGTAATTAACAAACAGGGATATATTTGGTAGATAAGATAAAGTAGTTGAAGTAAATCTCTTGATTCTTATCAAATTAAGCATTCAGCTACGATTCTTGTGCTGAAAAAAATACATACAAATTCAGTACCACTTAATAAGTTCAGCAGGTGAATTTTTATTTATCAAACACCCACAACATCTGAATGTTTGAATGAATTCAGTTTCAGCACTTTTTTATGTTATCAAACAGGCACTTAGTCTTTTGGGAAGAATTGATAGTCATATTAGTCACAGCTGTATGCATGACTGAATGGCAATTATCCCTTAATAAATAAAGTCAATAACTTCGCTTATATGTCATATGGTTTAGTTTCTAAATTATTTTCACACCTCCCTGAGTTTGTGTCCATTTCAATTAGATGATTGGGGAATATCTACCAATGGAGAAAGAGAAAATACAGCATTTGGTAATATCTGAATTCTGACATCTACAACAACATGTATAAGCATGTCCCAAAAAAAAAAAAAAAACTAAATAGATGGGAGTTGCCCTATTTATTCCGCTGTAATATTCCCCTAATAAAAATCCTTTTGTCCCTTAAAAATACTCTGATAAATCACTCTATATAATTCAGATGTTATAGCACAAATGACAACGTGACATACAGTCGAACGAAAAGAAATGTAATTAGCTAGAAACATTAGTGGAGCAATACTAAAAAATATCCCATTGGATTTTTTTTTCTTGGTGCCTATATGGGTTTGTTTGCTCACATTGGAAGTAATCTTTTTAAATTAACTCTTCGTAACGTAAAATTAATTAAAGAACAATCTATTAGAAAATAAAAAAATTTAATATTTTCCCATGCATATTCTTATGATTCTTTATACAACAGTATAAACTGGTTGTTCACTAATTATTATAACAAATAAGACAATCAGATAGAACTAGACCAAAAAAAAAAAAAAAAAATCCAACCCTGATTGTCCTACTCCAGCAGATGCATATTAAACAATGACAAAAAGGATGAAACCAGGTCTCAGTAACTTATATTACCAACAAACTTGCAGATCGGTAGCCTGTCACCTGTCTCCAAAATATTGGATGGGTAAAACCAACTCCTTTAAGGAGATAATATTAAATATTACTGGAATTGTTTATGCCTTACTGTAAGTGATATAAGGTGCAGTATTGGAGAAGGATTGGATTGGATAGTAAACTCAAAAATATTGTAAGTAGGTTTTGGATTTAAAACTTCTTATTTACAAATATATATATATATATATATATATATATATATATATATATATATATAGATTAATTTTCTTATACTGACAGTGTATATATTATCAGTTTTGAATAATTTATAATTATGTAAATTTTAAATTTAAAATCCAACTTTTATATATGTATCATGAATTTAACGATAATAATATTTACACTGCTGTCTGTACATATAAAATTTATCATATATACATACATATATATATATATATATATATATATATATATATATATACACACACACGATGCCGTCCTGATAAGGCCGTTGACATTTGCGAGGCATGGCCTGCAATTGTGCCGCAGGAAAAGGCGAAAAGCACGATGACTTGGAAGTCTTTGTGGAGCACGATGGCTTCAGTGACCCTAAATGAGACATCCATCACCATCTAAATCGGTATTGGTTGTTGAAGCACCGAACGATGTAAAATCATACATGATAGATATAACGGTTGCGTCTACGGTGGAAAGTTCACCTTTCTGCCCATAGTAGGCAGAAGCAATGCAAGGAGGCAACTGTGCTATGTGGGGACGCACAAAGGCGGACAGATAAATGATGTATCGGGCACCGGAGAAATTCGGTTGGGCTTGGATGAAATAATGCAATACATTTTAAAATTACAATAAAAGTCCTCTTAAAATTTTGTTCATCATCTAATACCCATTACTTAGGAAATATTTTGTGAACACTCCAACCGAGATGCAGGTCCCAATGAAAAGTGAAGAGCGAAAAAGTGAATGTCAAAAAAAACGTGAAAAATAAAGGTACAAAAAGGTAGACGGAATTGTTATAACAGAAAATAGGTGAAATTTTCAATATTATTTAGTAAATTTTGCACATGTCAAAATAAATATTGTGATAGTTTTTATATTTTAATTGAGTTTAAAATTTGAAATAATTGAAGCATAAATATAAAAGAAAAAGTTGGGATATCAAACATGATTAAAATAAAGGAAGATGTGCAATTTTGGTCCCCTAACGTTTGGTCTATGAGTTGAACTAATCCCTGATATTTTGATCAAAATAAATATGGTCCCAAATTTTTTATTTTAGGCAAATTTAGGACAACTAATAGAAAACAATATCTAACAGTCAAAATCAAGTTAGAATTAGTCAAAAGTTTGACTTTATATTTTTTGGTCTCTAATATTTGAAAATTTGTTCAATATGGTCCCTTATATTTTAAATAATTATATTTCAAATAAAATAAAATGTGAATTAGATTAAATGCATAAAAAATGTGTTCTAAATCTCATTAAAATCCTTAAAAGTAATCCACATTGTCAAAACGTATCATTTAGCCTAAAGAGCATCTTTTCATTAAATTAATTACAAATCAATGATAACACATAAATCATATATAAAAGAAAATTTAGTGGAAAAAAGAGAATTTTAATTTGAGTGTATAGTAACTTTAATTGTAAATAGTATAACACAAATTGTTGTATGACTTGTGTATATGAGTTTCAATCGGTTATGGTTAGGCATTGTGATTATAATAACAAGTAAATGTGATTACCAATATAAAGGATTCACATGAATTTTTAAAAAATTTCTTGCTATTTCTTCTTGTCTTTCTTTTATATTAAATCAAATATTTCAATAATACAATTTAATGTATTTATATTTATGCTCATCTTAAATTGATAATTTAAATAATTATAAAATATTTATTTCAATTGAAACTTAATTGACAACTAGTTGAAATACAAAAAAAAAAAAAAGAAAAAGAAAATATCATTCAATCAACTCAATGACATATAGTTGTTTATATTATAATAGAATATTTAATTAACTATTTTAATTTATCAAATATAAGTATTGGGCATTAGATGATGAATAAATTTTTAAGAGGACTTTTATTGTGATTTTAAGATGTATTACGTTTTTCATCCAGACCCAACCGGTTTTCTCCAGTGGTGCTCGGATATCCTTCTTTGTGCGTCCCCACATAGCACAGTTCGCCTCCTTGCATTGCTTCTGCCTACTATGGGCAGAAAGGTGAACTTTCCACCGTAGACGTAACCTAGATATAACTATTAAAACAAAAAATGTAGATAGTACGATAATAACATGAGAAAACATAATAAATTTTAGCACCCAATTAAAATATATCACCCATTCAATCTATCTTTCTAATTTTGAACTAACTCGTTAGCCACCATCATATATTAACTATACTATGCAATCACTATTACGTATGATTACATAGAATCTAAGTCCCTTAAGCAGTAGTATAGATTAGTTGGATGTTTAATATTATATGATACCATTATTTGGCAAGAAATAATTGCGAGTATTGTTGGAATAAGCAATCCAAGAATCAATCAAGCAAAATAGATTCAATTGCTATTCTTGTGGTTTTAGTTTATTTTTCTAAGGAATATATAAGGTAACTTATCTAATTTGTTTAAAACAAGGCTAGAATTTGTGTCATAGCCAACTCCTTTCATATGTCATGAGCAACAATCCACCATGATTGGTGATTTGATTTATTTATCAAATTTTCTCTCAATTGAAGAAGAGCTTATCATTCACTTTCAGTATAGATGACATTTGAATAATAAGCTTTTTCAGTCAGTTCAATGGAATTTCCAACAACTATGGTTGAAAATTGCTGATAAGATGATAACGACTTAAAGTCCTCATGGAATGTCTCTTTGGGTGATGTATTCCTTCATCCATTTGTATTAGAATTATTGGCATGGTTGGCTTAGTCCACCACCAAGAACAAGTCAAATATTGATGACTCACAAATATAAGTAGATAATCTTGCAATCTTTCTCAGATGCTGCATTGAGGTAGGGAGCTTCCCAACGAATTTATTTCCATTCAAATGCACAACATAAAGTTGCCACAAGTTACCCAGTGAACTCGGAATTTGACCGGATAGACTGTTATTTGCCAAGTTTAGGATCCCCAGGTCTCGCAAGTTTCCTAGACACGGAGGAACTCTTCCGGAGAGATGATTGTTGGATAGATCCAGATAAGATAAATTTTCCAACTTGCACAAGTCTTCAGGATAGTACCTGTGAAACGGTTATCATTCAGAGAGAGCGCATGTACAACCCAAGTTTGACCAACTTCAAGTTCCGGAATATGTCCGGTAAGAAAATTGTGTGAAAGATCTAAATATGAAATATCCAACGGCAACGATTTGAGAGATCCGTCCAATTTGTTGGAGCTTAGAGATATATCTCGATAACGCTAACGACTATGCTTCAATTGTTTGAACTCCAAAGGATTTCCTGTTAGGCTGTTGCTGGAGAGATCTAATGACATAATATTATCATAATGAAACCAGCTGGGTATGGCATCTAAGATGCTTGCGTTCCGCATGTCCAACACCTCAACCTCATTCTGCGTCCGAAGCCAAGCTGGAAACCTGGGTCTATCAAAATTCATTGGGAGTTGAAATGGAGGAACCCACGAGGAGATCACGTTCAGAGCGAGGGAGTTTCCAGTTAGGTCCAGTGACTTTAGCTCTCGGAGTTTCACAAAATGGTCTTCAGATAGGACACCAGTTAATGAATTGTAACCAATGTCAAATACTTGTAGCTTCGTCAGCTGCCAAAGATTGGTCGGTATGGTACCATTTAAGCTATTATAGGACAATAATAGGTTTGTTAGTTTTGGAAGCTGGACCCTTGCAAATTGTTATTCCCCTTATCCAAATAAGTAAGACTGCTTGGATTACAAAATGATTTCAACATTGAATCATCAAAGCGGTTTGAAGATAGATCGAGATGAACTAGAGAGGTCATTTGGTCAAACAGGCCATGACTTGGATCGGAAAGATTATTATCACCAAGACGAAGATCATGGAGGCCAATAAGATTAAGGAGCCAAGGAAGGACCATGTAGTTGTTGAAATTATTTTCACCGAAGTCAAGGGAAGCAAGAGATGTGAAATTGACATGTGAAAGATGAAGATGGATGAAAAGATCACAACTATTCAAGCCTAGTATTGTTAGTGAATGAAGCATGTTAATTGACTATAACCCATCTTGAGCAGCTGTAAGGTTCACCCTGGACAGGACTAGGCCTTTTAGAGAAGAGAGCCTAGCAACCCATCCGTGATCCTTAGTGCTTAATGAATTCCATACTGGGGAGAAAACTGAATCTCCAAGATCTAAATACCGTAAATGTGAGAGATTTCCTAAATGACAGGGAATTTCACCATCAAATCCTGCGCTTGAGAGATTGAGGAATCTCAAGTTTTTCAACAATCCAAGGAATGCGGGAACTTGGATTCCCAAAAAATTATTGGAGCTCAGGTCCAAATATCGCAAATTGGTCAAATTGACCAAAGATGGATTTAATTGGCCTCCCAAACAGTTTGTGCAGTGATAACCATCATCATCATAAAATGGCACCGTATTGCATAGATCAAGTTTCAAAAGACTACCACTAGTTTTGTGGCAACTAACGTCTTCCCATGAACAACAGCTTTCTCCAATCTAAGATAATAGACGATTTGATTCATTTATCAACCCACGTTTGAATTGAAAAAGAGCTTGTCGTTCATTTCTCAACACAGGAGACATTTGAATAATTATGAGCTTGTTTGCTGCTGCCAAATGGGAATTGGCTGGTTACAGGAATAGAACTAAATAAGAAGAGTTGTAGTAAAGATGAAAAAGTACAAAGAAGACGATGCTCCATTGGATTTCTCTGGTACAATTGGTTTATTCGATATAGTTAGCTCAGATGGGTGGCCTCATTTATACACTTTAAAAAGCATCACTTCACCGTTGTGTTTGTAGGAAGTAGGAAGGAACTATACAAAGGTGATAAAGCGACGATGACTTCTAGTCTTCGTTGAAAAAAATCTGTTGACATGGTGGAGGAGAAAGACAGCATGGAAAATCCTTGCGTGCTTGTGGGGAAAATCCTTGGTGACATACAAATGTAAATAGTAATTCATTTTTATCTGGATTTTAATTTGATTTGGATATATACCTACGTCACCACAGAAAATCAATACTAACCTATGTTTTGTTATTCATATTAACTAGTGATCGGGATACATTGTATGTGTGTATAAATAATTCAAGCTATGTTTAGTTGTAAAAATTAGTTTTACACTTTGAAAATTTATGTTTTATGAACTTTTGTATGAAAAACAATAAACACGAGTATTTAATTTTTGTTAGTTATCGTTAATTGTAAGCATTAGCAATACAACTAAAAATTTTGCGTAAATTTCAAATATGGTTATGCCATTTTACCCCTTAGTGTAAGAATGAAAATGGTAATGTAAAAGATGACAAAAAAATTGTTTTATAGTTAGACATGAAAGAATTAATGTTTGATATAATATCATCAAAAATTAAAAAAAAAATCAGCGTTCGACTTCATATTTATTTATTTATTTGGCAAGCAATATCCAAATCCTGATGGTTTGCAATCTATAAAATAAGGAACTTAACCATTTTCTTTTATGACAATTACAACTATACAGACATGGGGGACAGAATTAGTTTTTTTGGGAAGAATTGATAGTTATATTAGTCACAACTGTACGCATGTCTATATGGCAATTATTCCTTAAACAAACAAGTTCATAACTTCGTTTATGTGTTACATGATTGTAATCACACCTTTCTCAGTTTGTGTCCATTTTAATTAGATGATTAGGAATGTTTACAAATGGAAAAAAGCGAAAATACCATATTTTTTAATATCTGAATTCTGACATCTACAACATGTATAAGCAGGTCCCCAAAAAAATTTACTGAAAAGATGAGAGTTGCACACTTTATTTCATTATAATATTCGCCTAATAAAAATGCATTTGTCCCCTCAAACAAAATGATAAATCATTATGCTAGCTGTGTGGTCTAACTCCAACGTAGTAGCACAAGTGACACACAGTCAAATCCCAAAAAAAAAAAAAAAGGAATTCTTGTCATTGTAAATTCTTTTTTTATTTGTTGAGCACAAGTGACACACAGTCAAATCTCAAAAAAAAAAAAAAAAGGAATTCTTGTCATTGTAAATTCTTTTTGTTTTGTTGGGCAAAATCACCTCATTTTATTGATCATCAGATATCTAACAAATGATTAATATCTAACATTGTGAAAGTTTTTATTCCTACTATTGTTCAGTTCTTATTAAACTTCGAGTAAGCATCTGATCTAATCATATTTGGCTGATGAAAAGAAAAGTAATTGGCTAGAAATATTAGTGGAATAGTACTATAGAAATGCTCCGCAGGAATAGTACTATAGTAATTAGCTAGAAACCTTAGCGATTGTGACGTAGAAAATGAACTGACCCCCTAAATGATGCAACCCTGCTTAGACAGATATCCATCATTATCTAAAACTACCGTAGATGTAAATATTAGAACAAAATATGTACATAATATAACAATAATATGTGAAAACATACTAAATTTTATCATACATTCAATCTATCTTTTTAGTTTCAATCTTACTCGTCAGTCCACACTAACTATACTTTGCGGTCACTACTACATAGGATTACATAGAATCTAAATCCCTTAAGCAGCTGTAGAATGTAGTTGGATATGTAATATTACATACATACATAATACCATTATTTGGAAAGAAACAATCACGAGTTTGTTCAAATAAGCAATCTAAGAATCACTCAAGGAAATTGATTCAATTGCTATTCTTATGGTTCATAGATAGTATTTAGTTTATTGTTGTAAGGAATATATAAGGTAATTTTTCTGATTTATTTTACGATAAGACCAGTATATCTATCACAGCCAACTCTTTTCATGAATCATGACCGACAATTCACCATGACTAACTATTTGATTTATCTATCAAGGAAATTGCTTTGGTATTGGTCATCTAGAAAGTAAGCTTAGATAAAGCGTCAGCTACAGTAATAAATATTTGTAGAAAATTGTAGACAAAATAAGTAGAACTGAAAGTCTTTATGACTAACAACTTGATTTATTTATCAAGGATAGTGCTTTGGTATTGGTCATCTATGAAGTAAGCTCAGATAAAGCATCAGCTGCAATAATAAATGTTTGTAGAAAATTGTAGATAAACAAGTACGACTGAAAGTCTTTATCGCTAGCGACCTGATTTACTTATCAAGGAAATGGATTTGGTATTGGTCATCTATAAAGTAAGCTTAGATAAAATATCACCTACAGTAATAGCAGAAAATTACAGATAAAATGAGTATGACTGAAAGTCTTCATGGAAAGTCTGTAGAGTGATGCTTTCCTTTATCAATTGGTATCAAAATTAATGGCATGGACCACTTAATTAATGGCTGGTTGAATTTTTTTTTATAAAAGAAAATTTCATTAATAGATTGCTGGAAATCATCCATCATGATTTGATTTACATCACTGACCTAATGACAGGTAAAACATGCAACAAAAATTACGCATCTACCATAGATACAATATACTTGAAAAATACAAGAAATCTGTCAATTGTTTTCCAATAGATTAATCAATGCAACTACCCTCGGATGCATGTTGTAATCGCTAGATATGCTAATCAATGGTTTGAAACTCCAATATTGGCTGGCTGAATTAATCCATCTTTAAGAATAAACCAACCAAATTTTACAAAATAGGATCCACATACTTTGTTAATCAGATGATCCTGCGATGTTCTTCATTAAAGTGGACAATTTACACACACAAAAAAGATTTAAACTTTATCTCATGAAAATTCTTTCCAACATTTGTATGGATCTATGTCTCTTTCTCTGGTGATTTAAACTTTATCTCTTGAAGACTCTTTGCAATATTTGGATGGATCTATATGTCTCTTTGCAATATATAACGTTCCAAGTTGGGTAGAAAATTGACGGATGTGCCGCGTCCAAGTCCTCGTCAATGGAAGTCTTGACACACCGTGGAAAATTTTATTTTCTTACAGACAAAATCCTTAGAGACATATTTGTAGTGACCTAATGGTAATTTTGATTCTCTATCAGTTGGTTGTGGAATTGATTTTCTGATTTACGACCCTCACGTTTGCAATCTAAATTAATTAAAAAATGTTTGACTTAAAATCACCAAAGCTATTGAAATTTTGTCACACATCCTAAATTTGATAGGTTTACATTAAAGAAGCAAGTAAATAAGGTTTCCATGAGAACAACAAAATCTAATGCACGAAGGACAGTATTCTGCATTGCATGTTGGATAGTTACAAAAAAAAGTGCACATTTATCAAAAAAGTTTTGTATAGATTTTGAATTTTTTTTATGTACTTGTTCATTATCAAAATTTGATCTTTCAAAAGTTTATATTGTTGAATATGAGGTTTGAGCATTCAAAAAGCATTTCTACCTAAAGTGAATTAGATATAGTGCGACAAACAGTTTAATTGGATGACCTCTGGTAGTTTCTCTTGAAGGACATGCTCTTTGTCCAAGGAAGACATTCTTTGACATTAATGTGGCATTATAAAGTTTTTCATAAGTAAAAATTTTAGTTGCTTTTAAATTATAAAGAAGATGAAGCTCAAAAAAAAAAAGGAATAGACCAACAACCTAGAATGCAAATATCAAACCAAGAAAAATTCCTAAATGCATAGCATCCAAGATCAAGGCGTCCACATATAGCGTTTCAAAGGGGTTAGAATAGTAGGTTTGGTGTTCCAATACTTTCACTTATTGTAAGGGCCTCAGCCAAATTATATGATATGTTCATGTCTGCAATTATATGGGAAAAGTCTCCAATTGGGTGAAGATTCTCTGCAATTCATCTAATTCATGGAATTTAAATGGACACATGTTGTTTTGATGGATACATAATTATAAATGAGTGAAGTCATCCTAATAATAAATGAGTGGCTAATATGATGCGACATATAGGTTTTATCCTGCTATCACATGTTTCACTAGGGACAAAATTGTGATAGTAAATTTGGTATAACTAATAGTAAGATTTTGCACAAAACAAATAACTTTTATTATTTATTGTAACTTGCTGTTTAAATATTAAGTCTTACTAGATTTTTTAGCAAAAATTACTATTTTTTTCCAAAACTTAGCTTTTTTTTATATATAAAACATATGATTTCTCAAGAAAAACTTATGACTTCATTAACAAATCTTATCACTTTTTTTAGTAAAATTTCCTATTTAATAAAAACAGTTGTAGTAAAGATGAATAAATACCAAGAAGATGCCCCATTTGATGTTTTTTGGTACCGGATACTTGATAAAGCTAGCTTAGATGGGTGGTTCATTTAAATGCTAGTAGAAATTGCTGATCAAAACGACTACCTAAAAGTCTTCATGGAAAGTTGACCACTTGCTCTGGACTCTGGAGCGATGTATATATTTTGTTTTTCATCAGAATTATCACTATGAACCAATCTATCGATGACTTGGGACAGGGCTCAATGTCAAGTTAACTGTCTTGAACGGTTTTTGTTAATATATTGAATAAAAAGTTAGGTCGTCAATGAAAGTCCCCGTACGGCATACACTATGGGAAAAAAAATCCTTGGAGACATATTCTAGATTCAATTAATGGAAATGTTCATTCCCTATCAGTTGGTTGATTTACTGATTTACGCTACTATAGAACTTCCACCCTCTTTTATGCAATTTAAATTAATACAAAATGTTTGATAGAAAATCACCAAACCAATTGAAAATTTGTCAAATCGGAATAACAAATGTTTTGGGGTTTGAACTGTTTTCATCTTTAAAGTTTCCTTGAAGACATATTTAGACCTAACAGTTTCAAATTTTTATCAATTCTATATAATTGATGACAAATCAAATAATTTGGATACCCAAAAAAAAAAGAGCTTGGCAAATAATGAATTAAGTTTTTGAACACTGTTAGTGTAAATATTTTTTACACTAGCAGTTGTAGATGTATGCTACCTTTGATAAAACTGAATTTCAAATTTAAAATTAAATTATGTAGCATATATCCAATATAACTTATGTATACACTGGCAGTGTATAAAAAAATTATACCTTATCTAAAGTATCTTTATTCGTTCATCTCATATTTTTTCTCATTTAGTCCTTTTCCTTTTTCTCGAACACAAAGTAGTCTTTATTAATAATTTTAGTTTCTTCCACCATCAAATCCAGCACCGCTAAAGGGTGTGACCAAAATTTCAACTGGTCTCTTGAAAAAAAAAAAAAGCGCGGTCTACTTTCTTCCCATTTGTTTTCATTTTTAAATATGTCTCTCCTTCTTATTATTATTATTTTTTTGTTTGCACGTTCTTCAACAATTCCTTCCACTATGGATTGGGTTAGAGTTGCAAACGAATCGAACCGCTCGCGAGTAGCTCGAGCCGGCTCGAGTCAAACTCGAGCTCAGAATATTAAGCCCGACTCGCGAGTTTGAGTATATATATATATTTTTTTTTTATTTAATAATAAAATTACGTATATTATATTTATTTATTATTTGTTATTTTCATAGTAAAATTACGTATATATCTTTAATATTTTATTATTTATTAAGAAAAAAATAATATTTTATTTATTTTTTAAAAAATAAAATAATTATTTTTTATTTTTTTCGAGCTTGAACTTGAAATTGCTGGCTCGTCGAGGTCGAATTTGGTAAAATTCAGTCGAGACTCGGCTCGATTAACTCAAAACTCGACTCGACTCGGCTTATTTGCAGCCCTAGATTGGGTTACCAAATTAAATTTCATCATAATGGTTTCGGCACCTCTGGCCTTATACCCTCCTTCTCCTTATTCATATTAATTCTTGGGCTTGGATAATTGATGAATTACAACCAATAATATGCATCAATAAATATACTTATTTATGTAAATGCATGATTTTGTTTAGTGGATTATAATTTATAGTTTTTTTTTTGTTTCCCCGGTCAGTCATGCAAGTAAATTTTTTTTTTTTGGGTGCAAGTAAACGATTAAGTATTTACCTAATGACAACATAGAAAAAGCAATGCACTTAAGATGCAAAAGAACAAGGGTAAATTATGATTAAACAACCTCAAGGGGCTAATTCCAAATTTAATATAACTGCCTATCCTGTGTGTTCTTGACGTTGCTGGGAGGGTCTGGGCCTGAGTCGTGAGTCAGCATCGGACATTCTGACGCTAGAGGAATGTTTATTAAACAAATTTGGCTTTAAGGAAAAAGATTCCCACTTTGGTGCTTTTCTGAATATTGTGGTTTAATCCTCACATGGTTTTAAAATTGATTTTCTGATTTATGTTTGCTAGATAAACAAATTTTGATCCTCTCTTTCGCAGTTAAATTAACATGGGAGTTTCCTACAAGAAATCAGCAAATCAATTGAATATTTGTCAAATATTTTAAGCTTTGTTTTCCTTATAATATTACAAGTAACCCACAATGGTGGGAGTAAAATAAATGATTACAATCCAACAATATAACAAAAATTACATTATTAATAAATACTAATAAAGTTTCTAAATGCATCTGATGCTTCTATAGCTGTTTCTCTTAACGATCACTCACAGTTTTGCTAGAGATAAGTGAATCCTTCAAATCTTTAGTGAATATTCTGGTGTTTGAATTCTTCAAAACTCCAAAAGTCAGCTACAGTGGTGGTTCCGTAAGGTTTGACCGTTGTGCATTTCTAAGGTAGCTGTTCGAAGCACAATTTACAAAATACGGGACAAATATAATATGAGATATTACTAGAGCTACCTTGGTTGTGCATTGCACAACCTGGACCCATTAGTAGCTTAATTGAACATATAACAACATATCTTTTTGGTATACGATGAATAGAAATACAAGAGAAAAATTAAACATTAAAACAATCAAAATTTGTTATGAAGAGAAATTTCATCTATGAAATTAGCCACCTCCCCCTCCCTCGCTTTTTTAAGGAATGAAATTAGCTCCCAAATTGTTGTGATTTGGACACAGAATTTTGAACTTGTATTATGTGACATGATGATACCAAATAAAGCAGAGAAAGTAAATACACTATAAATGTATTACCAATTCAATAGCATTCAACCGTTTGGAATTCCACGTTCAAGGAAAATTACCGTCTCAACCTGAGTTGAACTCGAAAAATGTAAGTGTAATGATCTTAAGGAGCGGGAAGGAAATTCGGGGACCCAAACTCGTGACTTCAAAAGATAAGGATAAAGAAAAGATCGAGAAAGAGCTTGAGGATGAGGACAGAAACAACAAGAATCTAATGGTACCCAATCATAGAAGTTAAAATTAACCCGCATCCCTTTCCTAGCAAGTTGAAGAAATCGAAGAAACAAGACAAGGAGAAAGAGATCTTAGAAGTATTCTGTAAGGTAGAAATCAACATTACCCTACTAAATGCAATCAAACAAGTGCCAAAATATATGAAATTTTTGAAGGATTTATGCGTCAACCGAAGAAAGTTGAGGGGAAACGAAAGAGTTATTGTGGGGGAGAACGTGTCAACGGTTCTACAAAGGAAACTGCCACCAAATACGGGGATCCAAGTATGTTTACTATCCCCTATAAAATAAGCAATACTTTGATTATAAATGCCATGTTAGATTTAGAAGTATCAATCAATGTGATGTCTAAATCTATCTATATTTCTTTGAACCTAGGTCCGTTAAAAGAAATTGGGATAATAATTCAATTAGCTGATCGAACAAATGCATACCTTGATGGGTTGGTCGAGGATGTGTTGATTAAAATTAATGAATTGGTATTCTCAACTAATTTTTATGTACTTGACATGGATGATGATCATTCTCCCGATCTCTCGCCTTGCTATTAGGTAAACTCATTTTGAGCACAACCCAAACTAAAATTGACGTCAATAGGCGTACCTTGTCCATGATATTTGATAGGAAATTGTTCATTTCAATATCTTTGAAATCATGAAATACCTTTCGAACTCTAATTTTAGTTCCATTTTTTCTGTGAGTGTTATTGACCTTGTGGTACAGGAAGTGTTGGAAATTATTGGCAGGGACGAACTAGAAGTTGTTCTAACCAAGTACCTCAAGTTGGAAACAACTCATGAGGTAGAATTAAGTGAAGATATGAAGTACACGATTGGGGCATTACACTCGTTGCCAACCATAACGATAAAGTATGAACTCGCACCTATTTTCATACCCGAATCTCACCAAAGAATATTAACGTCTGTGGTGCAGGCACCTGTACTTGAACTAAAATCTCTGTCGAAACACTTAAAATACACATATTTGAGCAAGAGGAAAACGCTTCCGATGATTATCTTGGTGGGACTGTCAGAAAACCAAGAAGACAAGTTAATCCGAGTTCTTAGGGAATATAAGCAGACAATAGGTGGACCATTACCGACATCAAAGGGATCAGCCCGTCTGTGTGTATGCACAAAATTAGGCTTGAAGAAGACGCCAAACCTGTAAGGCAAGATCAAAGGAGGCTCAACTCCATCATAATGGAAGTGGTGAAAAAAAATATTAAAACTGTTGGATGTGGGGATCATATACACAATATTAGACAACTCGCGGGTGAGCCTGATACAGATAGTTCCAAAGAAGGCAGGAGTGACAGTGGAGGTCAACCAGAAGGGTGAGCTCATGTCAGTTCGCAAACCCATCGGACGGCGGCAGTGTATTGACTATCAAAGATTAAACGCTGTCACAAAAAAGGATCATTGTCCCCTTCCCTTTATTAACCAAATGATTGAACGATTAGCTTGTCGATCTTACTATTATTTTTTGGATGGGTTTTCAGCGTATTTTCAAATTGCAATCGCACCGGAGGATCAAGAGAAGACTACTTTCGCGTGCCCATTTGAAACTTTTGCATACAGGCGACTACCCTTCGAATTGTGTAATGCACCTGCATCATTTCAGAAGTGTTTGGTGAATTTTTTTTTCAGAATATATTGAGAAGATTATTGAGATTTTCATTGACGACTTTAGTGTATATGGTGATAGTTTCAATAATTACCGAGATAATCTGAAATTGATCTTGTTGAAATGTATAGAAACTAATCTCATGTTTAACTAGGAAAAATATCAATTTATGATTGAACATGGGATAGTTTTAGGTCATGTAGTGTCCTCTAAGGGTATTAAAGTTAATCAGGCTAAAATAGATATTATATCTGCTTTACCTTACCCCATGAGCATATGGGAAGTGCGTTCTTTTCTTGGACATGCAGGTTTCTACCGAAGGTTTATCAAGAATTTCTCGAAAATTGAAGCTCCTCTATTCAAACTCTTTCAAAAAGATATAGCTTTCGAGTTCGATGTCGAGTGTGAGAGAGCATTCGACAAGTTAAATAAACTATTGACATCGCCACCGATCATCCAATCTCCTGATTGGAATCTCTCATTTGAGATCATGTGCGATACCAGTGACTTTACAGTGGAGACAGTGTTGGGGCAAAGAGTAGGAAAAGCAATTCACACCATCTACTACTTGTCCCAAACCTTGAATGGAGTTCAACTGAATTACTCCACTATTGAAAAGGAGCTTCTAGCGGTTATCTTTATTTTAGAAAAATTCAGGTCATATATTATTTGGTGTTAAAGTTATTGTATTTTATTATCATGCAGCGTTGAGATACCTAATAACCAAGAAAGATACGAAATCGAGACTAATAAGGTGGATATTGTTCCTGCAAGAATTCGACATGGAGATAAGGGATAAAAGAAGTTTAGAGAATTTGGTAGCTGACCATTTAAGTCGCATACCAGTTGGAAAAGAGAACGTGTCATTAAAGGATACATTTCCTGATGAACAATTATTTTCTCTAAATTCTAAAGTGTCTTGGTATGTTGACTTAGTTAATTATCTAATAACTGGTAAATTACCTGCAGGTTAGCCTAAAGCAAAGAGGGACAAGTTGAAGAGCAATACCAAATATTTCATATCGGATGACCCTTATCTGTGGAAGAGATACGCAGATCAGGTAATGGGAAGATGCGTAAGTGAAACTGAATTCCAGTCAATATTAACTTTTTGTCATACTTTTACATGTGGAGGTCATTTTCAACCAAAGCGAATTGCGCATAAAGTATTGGAGAATGGATTTTACTGGCTTTCGTTATTTAAATATGCATATTTATTTTGTAAATCCTGCAATCGATGTCAAAGAACAGGTAATGTAGCCCGTAGAGATCATATGCTCCAAGTCTCGATAATTTTTGTAGAAATTTTTTATGTTTGGAGTATAGATTTTATGGGACCTTTTCCTGCATCGATTGGTTTTACATATATATTGTTGGCAGTGAACTATGTTTCCAAGTAGGTGGAACCTAGAGCCACTCGGACTAACAATTCGAAAGTGATTTCAGAGTTTATTAAATCCAATATTTTTGTGTATTTTGGGATGCCAAGGGCCATTGTTAGCAACAGGGGGATGCACTTCTGCAATAAGACCATAGCAGCGCTATTTCGAAGGTATGGTGTACTCCATAAGGTCTTGACATCGTACCACCCTTAAACCAATAGTTAGGTAGAGGTCTCGAATAGGAAGATTAAGTTGATACTGGAAAAAATGGTTCGTCCCGACCAAAAGGATTGGAATCTTCAATTAGAGGATGTGTTTTGGGCGTATAGGACTGCATATAAGACCCCTATAGGGATGTCACCCTAAAGATTGGTATTCGGAAAGTCGTGTCACCTCCCAGTGAAATTCGAGCACAAAACCTTTTGGACGATAAAACAGAGTAATATGAATTTAGAAGAGGCCGGTGCCCATCGAAAGTTGAATTTGCAAGAATTGGAGGAGATCCAGAACGAAACGTATTTGAACACAGTAATTTATAAATAGAGGAGTAAGGCATTTCATGACCAACAAATTTCTAGAAAGACCTTTGAAATTGGCTAGAAGATTCTCCTGTACCAATCCGGGCATAAACTATTTCCAGATAAACTGCGTTTCCGTTGGATCGGTCCCTTTATTGTTACTCAAGTCTTTCACTATGGTGCAGTTGAGATCCGGAGCATTAAGACGGACAACAAATTTGTGGTGAATGGGCATCATCTCAAATATTATTATGAAAGTTTTCAAGTGGAGATGATACATCTGGATACACCAAATTATTCTAATTAGCGACACCTAGTCATGTTTAACTAAAGATGTTAAAGAAATGCGCGTATTGGGAGGCAACCCAATTTCTTTTAATTGTTTGTTCAGTTTTAGTTGGTCGTTTCAATGTGTTTCCTTAAGGTTTTCCTAAATTCTTGGTTTAATTTTTCATTTTTAATGATTAGTAGGTGTTCCCTATACATGACGCGCCGCATGTGATAATGTGCAACTTCCAAATCTTTCGTCAAAAGGGATTCCACCCTCATAATGTGCATGTGTCGAGTTGTTTGGAGAGCTCTTCTTTCGATTCTGGAGCGAACTAACCAACATGATGCGCCCTTTCTAACAAGGTGCGTAGTAACTTCTAACTCAACAATTCTCCATCAAAAAGGTTTCCACACCCATAACGTGCCCAAGTCACCTAGGCACATGGCAATGTGCAATTCTCAAAATTGTCAGCAGAAGAGTTTCCACCCTTATATCATGCTCGCATCAATTGGACATATGGTAACTTTGAACTCAACGGACATTCATCAAAAGGGTTCTTAGCTCCTTGACATGCCCACATTATGTTCGAGGGAAAGGTCTGTATAATTGAAATACAAAAAAATAATAATAAAATAAAATAAATAAATAAAAATTTTCATTTTGCCTTAAAATTTAATATTTAAATTTCAAATTTTATAATCTGAATTCAAAATTTAAAATTAAAAAAAAAAAAAACAACAACAACCGCAACTTTTTTTTCCCTTCTTTCTTTTTTTTTTCTTTCTTTCTTTCTCATTTCTTCCTTCCCCCCTTCCTCTTCAGTTGAAACCTAGTGCATGCCGCCGTTGCCAACGCACGTCGACGCGCGCGCCACTTCCTCACTCACACACACTCTCTCTCTTGCGACCCACGCCTGCCACCACCCAATTTGCTGCCGTCTTCCCTGCCGCAACTCCCTACGCCATCGCTATCTTCATCAACCCACGGCTGTCCGCCGTCGCGCATCACCTTCCGTCGCTTCCCTCGCGTGCCTCACTTGTTGTGCGCTGCCACTGCTACTGTGCCGCCGATTCCTCTCCCCATGTTCCTCGCCGTGCACCACCCACTCGCCCACCAACGCACGTTGCCACACTCACCGCCACTGTATCCGCCGCCATTGTCACACGCCGACGTCCACTCCTACTCCCAGCTCGCTAACGCCGATCTTTCTCTCTCCCTCTGTCGCACCGCCACTCTTCGTTGTCAAAGGAGTTGAGGTATTCTACTTCTTTCCCCTCTACTAAATTTCTGGTGTGACCCATTTTGAAGTATTACCTCCGGTAGTACTTATTTGACTCAGTTGGAAACTATTTTCCTTGATTATATCGATTCTGGGAGTCATTTAATTTGAACTGCTGCGTTGTTTGAGAATTTTCTGATATTGTGGCTGGATAAATTTTTTATTTGTCCGTTGAATTGGGAGGCACCTGTGACACTTGATTTGCTTGTTAAAATTGATTGAATTTAATTGCATTGTTAGGGGTAATCTGCCTATCGACGACGTGTGGATTTGTTTGGGACATTTATTAAGATTTTGCTTAGACAAATTGAACAATAACCTATACTGATTGAGTGCCTATTGCTTTGGTTGTCGTTACCACATCTGGATTACTGGCTTTGTATATTCGCTAGAAAATCTGTTTCTTTTGTCGATTAGGGTGATAATTGGAGACAATGATGAGGTCAAAGTCCACTTCTAAGTCTAGAACTGTGACGCCCCCACTTCTCCCTAAGACGAACAAAAGGGTATCCGCGGGACGCCTGCCCAACTCTCGCCAGGATTTAAGCAATTTCTGTTCAATCTTATAGCGGTCCTAGAAACCAACAGCCGGATAATATAAATACCATTAGTGCGGAAGTGCTCAAATTTAACGATATATAACAATCACCCAATCCTTACATCGGTTTTCCATAATACAGCCCAAAATATACAATAGCCAAAAGTTTAGACAAAAGAGTTAGAACCCTATTACAAGAGTACACAAAAGAGAATTTCCTCCGAATCTCATTCCAAACTCAAATCCTGTTAAGGAAAACAAATCTACAGGGTGAGCAAAACGCTCGTAAGGCCAAGAACACACATGCAAGCACATTGTTCAAGTAACAACCCCAATTTAACAAGTAAAGCAACAATATTGCAATAAATAACAATCCGAGCGGAAAAGTAAACAGAGACAATTCAAGGATATTGGAGCTCTCAGGAGCTAATTTTCACTTGCTTTGCCAATGTCATTCGTATACCTTCCCGCGATGACATTCCGTCAACCGGGTCGGTATTTCCATTTCGTAGATCACTACTTACTTTCCTTCGTCTACCGTACACCGCACCGAGCCGCACGACATTTATAAGGCGATACTCCACGAGTATGCCAAGCAAGATCTCTCCAATAGATCAAGCTTATCATGTAATTCTCATGGCTCACCGAAATTCCCGATCAAACCCATGCCGGCTCGAGTTCCAAGGTCGGCCTATGAGTTTGGGCGTCCCCCATGTACATTTGAATGTCGAGGAGATTCACTCCAACGACGTATGCAGCCATAGCATACAAATTCATGCCTTTCAAATATTTAATATATCCAAGCATTTGATAATTTCAAGCATTTGATATATTCCAACATTTCAAGTATGAGTTATTCATTTCAAATGAGAACGAGTGCGATAAAGTACACACTCGACTCCATTTCTAAATCTCAAGTCATGGATAACAAGTAAGCATGTAACAAGTTCACAGGAGTTCAAGTAATTATGCACTTGACACTCACCAATATAAGTAATGAGGAAGAAATGTTCCTCGGAGCTTTAGGCGTTCACTGTGGGATGCTCTTGAAGGTCCTCGTGTGCGCCTGAGCAAATAATAATAGACTACCATTCATAAACCCCTACTATTAAAGAAGATCGTACCATAGTACAATCTTAGAAAGTCTCGTGAAACGAGCTTAAATTATCCTAAATCGAGACTCTCAAGTGGGGTTTCAAAGTATAAGAGAAATTTAGTTTTCATCTTGAAAATCAAGTATAAAACGTTCAAATAATATCGAAGGAATAAGGAGTACTTGAAAAACTCCATTTCTTTGGAATTCGAAAAATTTCAATTTTGATACGATACATTAGAAAAATCGTATCTCACGCTTTACAAGTCAAAAATTAGAAAACTTAGTACCGTTGAAAACCTCTTCCAAGGTACTAAAAGTTCATAGAATACACTTTTCCATAATTCCAGACAGAAAGTATTAAAAATTGGCTCAAAGTTGCTGTTTTGAACATGAAGACAGTTTTCGGGGTTGGTTTTTGGCCAAATTTGAAAATTCGGTAAAATTCACCCATTGCGAACCAGCCTTTGAAATTTGGAACTCAATTAGAGTTACAAACAAGGTTTAAAATAAAGTAAGTAGAACGAAAATCAGAGTTTTGAGCACTGAGATACAGTAGATCAAAGTTACCCAAATTTCCTTGCTAAACAAGGGTTTTCCAACATCAAGTCATGAACTTTGGAAATTTAGTTGAACCATGAAACGGCCTCGGAATAACTCCAAAATTAGTAGTATAATACTACCATATAAGGGTTGTTCCTCTACCAAATTTCATGGAGAAATAAGCACAGAAAGTAGGTTAACAAAACCGTTGAAATCACAAGAAATTCTAAAGCTAAGCTGCCTTTGAACTTCCGTTTTGCCATTTCCAAACATTTGGTCAAGAAATATTTCAAACATGATTCATTCCAGTAGGAAATATCCAAAATATACTCAAGGTACATTCGATAGATGATTTACACTAAGAAACTTCAGATAACAAGTCCCAAACCATAGTTAGTTTCAAATCTGTCCAAAACACTATTTTCATTCACAAAGTCAGTTTTGAATTTCGATCATAAATCACTCAATTCAACTCAAAATTGAGCATGGTTTGTAGCGTTAGAAAATAAACTCATAAAGCTATCTTTCCTCAGAAGAAACCATTTTCCAAATCTGTCCATAACCAGCTCATACGTGAGCATCAAATTGCAATTCATAATCTGCCTCCCAGTGACAAACGAAACAGGACAGCAATTTTTAAACGAATGGTTTGGCTCACTCGAGAGGAACCAGAACATACATTTTATATCCAATGAAAGCTGGGAATGTCTAGTTTCCAGCACCGCAAACGGCACTCGATTCTGACATCGGAGCGATGAATTATAGCCGAAGATGACTGTCTGGTAATGACGGAAATCATTTTTCAGTTTTGGCAAATTTTCTAAATCTCAACATGCACACACCCAAATCACGTAAAATTTTGAGGAAACTTTATACACAACCTATATTACACATTTGCATCAGAAACAAGTCAATTGGACTTCAAGAAAGTACATTAAAATGCACGAAAATGGCAGGGTAGAATCGACACCTTCACATGCAACCCCTGATTTGACTTTCTTTTCACTTTTATCACTTAACTCTACTAAATTAACACTTAATCAACATAATTAACATCCAATCTTATCAAATCAGATCATCAAAGTCATTGTGGGATTTTATGGAACCCACTCACCAATTTTCTAACAATTTAAAGTTGCCCATGAGAATCCAAGAGCTCATGAGTGTAATCTATCTTCCATAAATCAAGAATTAAGTAGTTGATCATTACTTACTTTCTTAGAGAGCCAAGACAGAAATTTCGGTCACTTTGAGCTGGAGAAAAACCGTGAGAGGCAGCTCCTTTCCTAGCTTATCTTGATCACCAAGTGATTTGAGTGTTGTGTGTAAAATTTGGAGGTAATTTGAGCAAGGAATTGAGGAGAAAGAGTGGAGGAATTTTCTGGTCTTGTTCTTCCTTTGTTGCTTGGCTGTTTGAGTGTATGTGAGGAAGGAAATTCTGATGTTATTAGCTTCTAAGGTAGGCTTAAAACTTGTGGCTCAAATTTGCTCGAAGTTGTCCACTAAAATAATGCACGTACACGTGCGTTTCGTGCTCGATTTCTCTTGAGTTTATTGCACTAGTGCACTAAACCTCTAATGCACTTACATTCATATTATTATTATCACTCTTACTTGCCCCTAACTAAGGGCCTGTTTGGAACCTGAGTTTTTGGGAGTTTGTCTAAAACTTTATTGTAGTGTACTGTAGAAGTTTTTGGAAAAATTTTTTAAGATGAAAAAAATTTTTAAGTTTTTTTAAGAAGTTTTTTGGAAGTTTTTTTCCTTTTCTTTTTTTTTCTTTTCTTTTTCTTTTTTTTTTTTCTTTTCTTTCCTCTCTTCTTCTTCTTCCTCTTCCTTCCCACTCCCCATTCCCTCCCCCGTTACTTCTGCGTTGCCTCCCCAGCAGCAATGGTCACCATTTTTTGTCCTTTCTTTTTCTTTTTCTCTTTCTTTTTCTTTCTTTCTTTTTTCTTTTCCTTCCTCCCTTCCCCTTCCCCCTCAAAAACTCCTGTGCCCACAGCTTCTCCGCCCAGCCCTCATGCATCCCCGGTTCCTTCTCCATCTCCAAAGATTCCTCCAACAATACCTGCGACTTCTCCCTGGTGAATGCTCTGGCAGTGTCACCGCCTGCATCATCTCCAACCAAAAACCCGACGAGTTCTCCAGTTCCAGCCACTGCAGAGGTTCCATCCGCCGGTGCCAGTGTTCCTTCCACTTCTGCGACATCGGCAAAGTCGCCGGCAATGTTCCCTTTGAGCAGAAACCTGCCAAGTTGCTCACCGGCTGGGACGAGTTTGGCATCGGAAACTTCGCAAGGCCCAGTTGCTGATGAATCGGTGCTACCTCCATTCATGGGGGGCCTAATTGTTCTTGCTGGGCACTGGAAGAGGTGATGACAGAGGTGGTGGTGACGGTGGAAGAAGAAGAAAAAGGGGAGATGGGGGAGGAGGAGGTTGGAGTGGGTGACGGAGGTAGAAGAAAAAGGGGAGGGAATTTTTTTTTTTGTGTTTTGGGTATTTTGAGGCATGTAGGTAAAAAACTTTGTGAAGTTTTTTGGAATTCCTATAGCAAAAGTTGTTAAAAAACTTGTAGGAAACAAACTTGCTAAAAGCTTGCACTTCCAAACAGGGCCTAAGGGTCTAAAGTCCCTCAATTAAATCGCGTGTGTGAAAACGCGTATTTCCAATTTAAGCGCGATAACGCGAAATCTCTAAGAAATTCTTATAACGATAGTACCACTAACTATCACTTGAATACTTAGGTATAAAAACACCTATTTTAAGACCATTGTGCAAGCCTCTAATTTTCCAAACTTATTGTATTCTCGAATCGATTATTGACTCCAATCGCGTATTCACTATTTTCACTTAACGAGCTTCCAAAAATTAAAATTTGAAATAAGTCACTTTAAAAATATAACTAAACTATAAATCCATATAATTAGGTCCAAAAAGATTAGAAAATAATATTCAGAGCAATTGGCCAAATAATAATTAAATGAGCTTGAATTAGGAGTTTAAAATAGATGAATTTTATGAATCTTCACATGAGTCTTGTATTACTTTCTCAAATTTTCAATAAATTTGTATCAGCGCGTCTTTCGGAAAATTATCGACGTGCAAGCGGTATACACTTACTTAGAACTCATTCACCTTTAATTCCTCAATTAACTTTTTTTTATCTACTATTGATCATTCTTAATTCTCCAATATTAATACACTCCCGATTCAAGTATAGCCTCAAAAAACGTGTACTCGGTATTCCGAACTAAACGAATTTTTGAAAATTGAATTTTTCAACAAAACGCTTTAAAATATAAAAGAGGCGTTGTTCCATATAAATGGATTTTTAAATGGTCAAAATAAATAATTCGGAGAAAATGAGTAAATAAATATTTAAGTAAACTTGTAATATTCGATAAATAAGAAAATTTTCGGATCCTCACAAGAACCTCTCAATTTCAGCCTACTCCACCCCAACCTACCATTCCTGTGAATAAACCTACCAACCAGCCTTTCTCCTCGGGTGTATGAACACGTTTAGGTAGGGGTAGGGGTGTTCATGTGGCTACACCCTCTCACTTTGGGGGACATTTAAACTTCAGTAAGACTGCTGATCAACAGTGCTATCCTAAGTGTTGTGAGCGGCGTATCATTCCCTGCAAATGTTATGAAAAAATTGTCATTGATGCACTGGGTAAACGGGAGGAGGTTGAGCGGATGTTTACCGTCATAAGTTGGTGACCTTATCTTGATATTTTCTGTCCCGCCTTTGTCGAACTGGTTAGGAAGTTTTACTCTACTTTGAGTTTGAATTGCCTACGGGATATACTGTCGATACCTTAAATATGATTCATTTCCGTCTAATGGGTCAAGAATTCAATTTCTCCATTACTCAGTTCAATTTGACATTTGGATTCATTATTCGGGAGTATGTTGAGACCAGGGAGTACGCTGAAAGTGTTTATGACTACATAGAACCATTTTTCTCTCACTATCCCGATATTTGGAAGGACATGTCTATCGACAGGGACCGTTACGACTCTTCTAGATCCAGGAGTTCTTACCTTAAGGACCCCAGTTGTCGATATGTTCAGTGCTTCTTAGTTTATAGCTACTCGGGTCATAAGGATAGCTCCGGTATACTTTCTCGACCCGAGTTCTTCTTTATCTGGTGTATGAAAAATAATATTTGGGTGAATTTGGGGTGTTGGTTGACATCACAATTTAAGACCGTTTTGGCCAAAAGGAACAGACTCTTGATACTTCGGTTGTATATCACGTACCTGACAATCCAGTTGGAGGTTCTTAATCTGCAGAACCACGATCTCTATCTAGTTTTTGACATGAAATTTCTGGATGAGGACTGTCTAGAGAAGATGGGAGTTATAGAGTGGGTTGATGATATGTACCAGTTTACCCTCTCGGGACCCATTCGAGCACCAGGTCGACGCCCTTCTACACGAGCAAGGTCCTCTTCAACTCCTGGATCGGCCGATGACACTGCCGGACCCTCTTCTTTTGTGCCTCCTCCACCGATGGCCTCTGATGCTGAGTGGTGCCACTTGCGAGCACAAGTTCACCATGTTGATGAGCGAGTGACGAACATTGCCAATCAAGTGGCACAGATGTCTCAGAATTTGACCGCCTACTTCTACCATGTCGGTTTCACTCCACCGTTCCCGCCTATACCTTAGCCACTTGAGAGGGAAGTTTCATTGTCCTTTTTTTTGTGAAAATTTCAAAAATTATCTTTATTTTATTTTAATTTTTTGAGCACATTTTCTTTACTTTACTTGCATTGCCCTAAGATTAAATCACTTAAAACGTTTTCTTGTACTGCATTGCATTTGATTGATTTTATTTGAATTGTAACATTTTCTAGATTTGGCATTTTATATATATATATATATATATCTCACTAGATATACTTTAACCAAATGTCCTTTTATTTGTGGTTGGAACTTTATATGATAGTTTAGAGGTATTAAACAGACATTAAAATATTTGGAGGGTAGAAACTTCATTAGTCAAAGAATAAGGGAAGAAAAGGCCAAGAATAGGCCATGTGGCAAAACCCTAACCATCCATCTTGTTTGACCAAAGGATTAGAGGAGTTTTAAACCAACTTTGCTTCATTTTATCCTCCATATAGCCAGCCATCTTGAAGCTTCCAAGGGAAGAGAGAAAACTCCATCTTCTTGCTTTTTAAACCCTAGATTGATCTTGAGCAAAAACCAAAAGAAAAAGAACTTGAGTTAGTGAATGAACTATCTTCTACTGTAGTGTGTGTTTCAAACTTGGAGCTTTGGTTTTGGTGGTTTGCTTTGGTGATTCAAGCTTCATGTAAGAGAGGTACATGACCCTTAAATCCTAACTTTCTTGTGTTATATCATGTATTTTAAGTTTTGATAGCAAACTAGGAGTTGTTTGTATGATATTTGTGATGAAACTTCTTGAACTAAACAAGTGAAAGTAGGGTTGGTTGTTTTGCATACCATGTGTTTGATATTTTGTCCAAACTTTGTTTATGATTTTACTTGATGTATTAACATATTTTGGACCCTTTTTTAGCAAAGGACAACTTTTGGAATGATGTTTAAGTTAACTATAATGAAGGGATGAAGGTTGGTGTTGCATGGGAACTTGCGGACTGTTTTGGTTTCTCTTTGCTGTCCAGCCATGGAGTGGAGAGTTTTTCTTGATTTTTGTGACTCATTTACACCTTAATTAAGGCTAAGAAACTTGGCTAAACATTGATTTAAGGTTTGGTGTGAGTTGAAATGAAAATGAAGCAAGTAAAGTGGTTGTTTGGACCACTAGTGGACTGTTTTGGTTCTTTTGTTGGCTAGATTGTTTTGGTTCTTTTAATCACGTTGTGTATTTCATTTTAAGCTTCAATGGTGTTAGATAATTTGATCCCCTGTATATAAACTCTAAGAGGTTGAATTGGATGAATTTGAACCAAAACAAGTGAAGGTGGTAAGAGGAAATAGAGTAATTTTGTTAGGATTTTGAGCTGATCAGAACCGAAAAATCAGCCAATTTCCCTGAATCACTGGTATTGATAGAAGAGGAACTAGAGTATACATTTGATACTGTTGGAAAGCCCTTTGAGTCTAGCTTCCAACGCAGCTAACAGCACCTAATTCTGACCTTCCTACATAGAGATATGACCGTTTTTCAGAGATTGCGCACACGTGACTGTTTTACCCACGAAGACCACTTTGAACTTAAATGAGATTTTTCTTTTGCTCAACTTTCTTGCACTTGTCAAACTTGTTTTCTTATGATCTTTTACCGCATTTTGGGCCTAACTTGCAAGGTGAATTGAGTAGATCTAACCACTCATTTGGTCACCTAATGAACTTACATTTGGGTTGAAAAATGAACCAAGAATGTTAACGACGTTCACTCGTTGCCCTAGGATTTGGGAAACGGAGGTGATGGTTATATGCTATATATTTGCTTGATTTAGTGAGTTGTTAGCTTGGTATGTACATGCTTGAGTTGATGCTGTTTTGTGGTAAAAATGAAACCTTGAATTGCTGGAAAAAATTGGTAAAAACAAAGGAAGTGCTGCTGAAAATTTGTCCACAAGGAACCTTGGATAGTATTAGAAATTTTGTTATATCTTGGTGTAAAAAAGTCAGAATTGAGTTCTATTTATTGTGTTTGAAATTAGATTCAGAGTACTTTCTACCGTGTAAATTTCATAATTTTTCTTAATTTTTATGAATATCTGTGATTTTTCAAAGTTGACTGATTTGCCATACCTATTCTGTCTTTTGACTGGGTGAAGCAGTAACTTGAGACTGGAATTTGACTAACTTGTGAACTGAATCTTATAAATGTATCTTCTGAAAAATTGTAACCCTTTGAGTCTATTTTCCGATGGCATAAAGTTTATAAATGTTGGATTTAAAAAACTTGAGATATGATTTTTCAAATAATATTGCGCAAAAATTGAAAAATTCTGTTCTCTTAAAACCATTTTTACTTTCATTTCCCACTTTAAGGTTGGAGTTGGTAAATCATTTTGGGTATGATTTATGAGTGAAATTGAGATTTAAGTGAAAGAAAATAAAGTCATAGAAATCTTAAATTTTTCATGTATTTTGGTTTTATATTGCTAGTTTTTTTTATATAATATGTGACCACAGGACTCGAGAGAATTCAAGAGGACGAACCAAGGTTAAAGTGAAGGGTGACAATTGATTAGTGAGTGTTCCAAATACATGAAAATATTTACGTGAAATGTCTCCTTATTTGAATAACATGTTTATTTGGTTAAAATAATTGCTCTTGAATTAATAACCTTTGGGACGATAATGTATTTTATCATATTCGATCCTTTATAGTTCACTTTGTGATATTGATATGAGATGAAATACTTTGATTGCATTTGATTTGTTGGTCACTCGAGTGGTTATCCCATCGACTTACGTGTTACATGCTCATTGTTATTAGACAATATTAGGTACTTGATTTTTTGCCTCATAGGCAAGTGTGTGTTTTATCGCATTTGATCTAATTCGACTAAATTTGTGAGGTTTTGTTAAAACATGTGTTAGTTGTTTTGTTACAATTGAAAAGTGGCCAGAATTCGGCCACTTTCTGGCCAAATTTGCTAAGAAAATTTTTGATTTTTGCAGTTTTCTTCTAGTTTTCTTGTTTGATCAAGGTTCTTAACCACTTGATTTTTAACTGTTTGAACTTGAAATACTTGAAATGCTTGAAACATGATATATTGAATGTGAGAACCAAAAAAAAAAGTTTCACATTTTCTCAGCATTATTTTTATTTCTTTGCCAATATTTTATACTTTTCTTGAAAATATTAAAATTTCTATGCATTTTTACAAGCAAGTACAATTTTAAATTCATTTTCCTAGTATGAGTTAGTGTATGTTAAATTTGAAACACATTATCGATGTAGGACCCGCTAGTGCGATAAATGTGGTGATTAAAAGTGAGTTTTAGATGATATTAAGTGTGTGATTAGAAGTGATAATAATAAATTAGTGAATTATAAGATAAAACTCTAGTATACACGATTTAAGAAAAATCGGATCAAACCGACGGGTATCGATCAGTACCGATTGAACACACCACTTGACTAACACTCCCTACCACCACATATCCTTGATATTGTTGCAAAATATCTCCCTCATCCTCAGGCCTTATAGCCGAAATATTTGACCCAAAATGCAAGGAAAAGAAAACAAAATTGTAGTTGGTTTTGGTGGTGACAAGTGTTGGCCACCTATGGTTCCTTGACCAAGCCAAAGTCTTACCTTCTTATCTTTTATTTGAACTCATTCTTCCTCATTTTTTTCTGGTTTGGCCGAGAGCAAGGAGAGGAAAAAGAGTGAAGAGAGTTTCAATTTTCAACCTTGAATCCAACCTTTTGAGTGCAAACAAGAAAAACTAAACCGATTAATCACTAATTTGGAAGCTTGGGAAGCTTGAGGAACCAAAAAATTTCAAGGAGAAGTGGAGAATCCTTCTTGCAAGCTCTTGTCTTGAGGTATAATGGCTGATCAACCTTTCTTTCTCCATTAATCATGATTAAGTTGGGTATTAATGTTAGAATTGTGCTTGTGATGCTTGTTTGAAATGGTTTTGATGATTGGAGGGATGAATTTTGAGTTAGGGTTTCGATTTATTCATGTATAATTCTTGTTGATTAGGTGTTATATGGTGTATATATATGGTATATAATCTTGTAAAGGAGAAAGTAGTCGTGGTTTCAAGGTAAAAATGTGAATTATAGCTTGATGCAGCAAAATGCCAAATATCTGGAAATTGTAGCTTCAGTTCTGCCCGGTTCCAGTTCATTATGTTAGAGGCCGAATTAGGCATAGCATAAAACATGAAAGTTGTAGAGAATGATATTTTATAGTTGCCTGCAAAGTTTCAGCTCAATCGGAGCAACGAAGCCTGTGAAAAGATAAAATTACCCCTGACTCTCATAGGTTTAGTCCAATGGACAATTTTGAGATTTCACAACATTAAATGTGTCTGTTCACCCTGATATGTATTGAATTAGCCTTTAGTCAAAACACAAAAGTTGTAGGGCTATGTCTTAGTTTTCCAACGCCCCTAGAATCATCTCGTTTGGACTTCGATAGCCTGAGTTAGTGTTAAACGTAGCGCGGTTAACTGACCTGTTTGTGCGTTTCTGGTTTAGTAATTCGAAATTTTGACCTAAATACACTATGAACTGGACTAGGTGATCTTCATCAAAGTTATAGCTCTATGCCTTAGCGTTGAAACGGTATAATTTCACCCTAATTCGATAGGCGTAGATTCGGTTGTGTCCGTTACATAAAATAACGTCAAATCTGTCTTTTGCTAAACTTCATTTCCGCACGTCGTTAGCTTGATTTTGTATTTGCATGACCTTGAACCTATTGAACGGCTATTGAAATGAGATTATTTTGTGTGTAACTTTGGGATTGATTGAGGAAAAAAATGAAGCCATAAATGGCTGGAAAATAGGTAAACACAAAGGGCGTGCTGCCCAAATTTACGCTCGAGAACTAGGTCGATATACTTGCGACTTGAGTAAGGTTTGAGAGCGAATACCACGTAAACCATCTAGGGTATTTACGTCTTCTGTATATAAGTTAGAATTCGGTCGAAACTTGTACCCTTGAAAAAATGAAATTTTATGACTAATAGAAATACGTTTTCTTTGCCACTTCGATTCAAATAGCGATTTTAAAGTTTTACAAATATTTTACTTATGTCCTTTGATTTAAATGTATTCTTTTCACTACCAAAATCATATTTATACTTTGTACTAGTATGTCTTCGAATTTTCTTTGAATCACTTACATCTTTGATGGTTGAAACATAATGTGTTCTTTTGATTATATTAGGATTTCTTGGTGATTAAGGGTAATAACCAGAAGAACACTTTGGATGTTATTTTGCGTAAATAGGTGAGTGTTCCTTGTTTGTTATATTTTCCCTTGACTTCATGGCTTGTTGTTATTGTTTGATAAGGTGTTAAGTGCTTTCAAGGATTTTCAAAACGAGTTTTCTAGGCGAGTATGTACTTTATCGTACTCGACCTAAATGAATGTGAAATTTGCAATGATTTAATGATGGAAACGTTACTTGTGCATGGATGTAAGCCTTTTGGCTGAACTGAGCCCTGTCCTTTGTTACCGATCGACTCGAGCCAGAAGCGGACTCAGTCGGGCGATATGGTGACCCTGGGTGAATATTTGGTATACTCGAATATTACCTTATTATCGGGTGGAGCTTGGCCAACATCCAGGAAGGGGTGAATGAAATGAATGAACGAACGAGGGTTTTACCTACAAAAATGCATTTTCAAATGATTGGAGAAATAAGGGGAATGACAGGAGAATGAATGAACGAACGAACGAATAGCTCCCTGTGAGCCCGTATCCTTTTAATGAATATGTTATTATCGCTTTCCATTGTAAATGTTTCTCGAATTATTGATACTCTATGTTTAATGTATTGGTTTGCTTGTTTGATTATGTGTTCGGAACCTCACTGAGCTTTTTGCTCATTCCTTTAGTTTTATTTTCCTTAACAGGGAAAAGCGAGTTAGGACGGGAGTTTTGTATAGACTAGCCTAGGCTAGATCTCTGTTTTTGTAATGGTTCTCGCCCTAGTGCTTGGCACGGGTTGGATATATGCAGAATTGAGAACCTTTGTATATTCGATGTTTGTACTTCCTTTTGAGATAGCAATTTATATATTCTTGTGGTTTTATTCAGGTTTTAAGTGAGAACTGTGGTGAACGACTGAGTCCCGGCGAGAGTTGGGCAGGCGGTCCGCTGAACCCTTTGGTTCGCCTTAGGGGGAGGTGGGGCTGTCACAGTTGGTATCAGAGGCAGGTTTGCGTGGTCTCTGCGCGGAGTGAGTTTGGGCAAAGTGGTGAATAAGTATGAAAAATTAAGTGCTCGTTGAGCTTAAGCTATGGAGTCATGAATTGTTATAGGCCTTAAATCTTTCTCCCGGTATTTGACGACAATTGATAGGTACGTCAGGTAGGAATCTCGATTGTAGGTAGTTTACTCTTAGAACTGGCCAACTCGAGATGTGAATTATCTTATTTCGGATTCTCGTGTCCGAGTACTCCAGAGTTGAAGCGGTACTAAGTGCTTAAGACTTGCAGTTTGGGAACATTAACAGGTTTTGTTTGACTAGAATGAGTACAAGACGTCAACGGACGTTTAGTTCAAATAGAAAATGGCGTGAGAGACTGGATGGGGTTATTTAACTGAGACTGGGATGATATCGTCTTTTCTTTTGATTTGCCCTTATATTGTTATGACATGACATTAGTTTGTGTACTTTTGTATATGATTATCTGTCTAATTTGATATGTATGTGTGTATTTGATCATCTGCGTTTTTGATATATGGTGTGTTATGTGTGTATATGTCTATTTGTGTATTTGGTGTGCTAGTATTTAGTTACTTTAATCAACTTCCTGCATTTATCCATTAAAATACTTTTTGGAAAGAGAGAGAGAAAAAAAAAGGTATGGGGTGAAAAATATATATATGGACGGGAGACGTAGCCGTGGACTTGGTCGTGGCCGTGGAACTAAACGAGCCCAAGAGTCAAGAGAAGAAAGGGAAACAACAGCTGAACAAAGACAAGGACTGAGAATGCCGCTTGTATTTAGGAACTTATTATGACCCATTGTTTTGCCTGGCAGAGGCGAGCCAGGACGGGAGCTTTGTATAGACTAGCCTAGGCTAGATCTCTGTTTTTGTAATGGTTTTCGCCCTAATACTTGGCACGGGATAGATGTATGCAAAATTGAGAACCTTTGTATATTCGATGTTTGCACTCCCTTTTGAGATAGCAATGTATATATTCTTGTGATTTTATTCAGATTTTAAGTGAGCACTGTGGTGAACAACTGAGTCCCAGCGAGAGTTGGACAGGTGGTCCGCCGAACCCTTTGGTTCGCTTTAGGGGGAGGTGAGGCTGTCACATTGAACTTATTTGTGACTTGAACATGTTTAGGCGAATGTGCTCTTATGTACATTCAATTGACCCAACTTGACTAAACACTTGATATTTCTTTCATACATGAACAAGTAACTTGGTTTGTATATGACCTGTATATTGACTTGATATATTTGGAATACTTGAGAATGTGAATTGTTGGACATTACTTGTGACTTGATTTTGGCTAGGCAAGTGTGTCCTTATAGCGCTTGGCATCCCCTTATTGAATGATCTTGTACTCGTTTGCACTTGATTGACCTGTACTTGTATTTGTACTTGTACTTAACTTGTAAGTATTGAGCGATAGCATGTACCGCACTCTATCCGTGTGGGAGGTACCTCTCATCTTGTCTCAATACTTTTATTCTGATTAAATCGATTGAAAAGTTATCTCGTCGACACTAGTATTGAGCGGTAGCATGTATCACACTCCATCCGAGTGGGAGGTGCCTCTCATCCCATCTCAATACCTCTATCCTATTTTATCGAGTGGAGTGTTATTTTCTCGATTAATTGGTATGTTTGAATATTATCACTACTGTTTATTTCTGAATACGGAGCGTTAAGTGACAACTAACGTCTCCAAGTTTTACTGTGTGAGCGTTGGATAACAACCAACGACTCCAATCTTGATTATATGAATACTTGGGGCTATAAACCATATCCTGAATTACTGAATATCTGGAACTATAAATCCAACCTAGAATTAGTTAGTTGAATCGAGTCAACAAGAGTTTGGTCGAGAAGATCGACGAACTTTGGATACTTCTTAGACGTTAGGGTCCGACAGGGGGTTGATCGGTGGACGAAAATTTGTGTAAAGTGGAGATCTACGGACGTTATATTTTCGTGGTTGACGGAGAGTCAATGAATCTCGATCAAGTTACTGTGGAACTTGTTTCTGAGAGTAACCTATATCCTTTTCTATGAATGTGTTCTTTACTGTATACTTTTACATGATTTATTTGACTATTTGCTTAATTATATATTGGGCCATGATTTATTTGAGTTTTGACTTGTTTCTTGATATTTGGTATATGGTCTTGCCTGTTATATTACTTGTTTAGTTATTTGGAACCTCACTGAGGTTTTAACTCATTCCACGCCATTTATTTTTCTTACAAGGATGAGAACATGCGAAGTTAAATTGAGAAAAGTCTCGATTTTTTCTAAGATTATTAGTTGCTCGAGCGTGTACTTCATAGATATCTAACCAGTTTGTTTGGTTATAAGTCTGATTCTTTGATTGTATTTATAAGTCGTGTGAATGTTGGAGGACCATGAGTGTATATGTTAAAGGTTGTAATAACTATCGTTTTGATTGACGGTTTTATTTGTAAGTTTTCATAAATTGTGATCGAGTCCTAACGAAAGTTGGGTAGGTTGTCTGCTAAATCCTTGGGTATGCCCTAAAGAGAGGTGGGGCTGTTAGAATTGGTGTCAGAGTCGACTCCTGTCCCCGGTGTGCCAGCGAGGACGCTGGGTTCCCTAAGGGAGGTGAATTATAATGATCCTACATCGGTCAAGGAGGAAATCCTGGGCTGCTTTAATAACCTATTGTGGTGTCCCCCACCTGAACCAATATCTTTTGGTGAGACATTAGCCTATTGTGTTGTCCAGCACCGTCAGGAACAAAATCCACGGCCCCACGGGGCGGCTAGCTGTAGGACAATATCAGTCAGAAGTGTTAGATTTTTGCTTTATTTGCTCTATTATCTCTATTGAGAACAATATCGGATTTAGGTGTGAGGGTGAAAGCTGTGGTACAACTAGTATTTTTAGTTTTTAGATATTTTTTTCTTTATTTATTGTTGTTTGTTTTGTTTTTATTTTATTTTATTTTTCCTTTTATTAGTGATCAACAGTTCTATGACTAACAAGGATTGATGATGCTTGATTGATTCTAATTCTACTATTGTCAAGTTTTAGTAATAAAAGTGTATCAAGTTAATTTGGTTGAATCCAAAAATATCTCTTTGGTGAATATCGATGATTTTCTGACTCTTATAACTTTTTATTTACTTTTCTAGACATAGAGAATAACTGCTTGGCATTTTCAAGTGAATTGGTCCAATTATTAACTTTAGTTCTCCATATTTGAAGAAATGAAGCTAGCTGCTATTATTTTATGTGATATTTTGAGTTATTTTAATACCTGACTGTGAATAAAAGTTGGTTGTACTCCGCTAGTTGTTACTGCTGAGTAATTGGGGATCTTCACCAAAAGTGTCGATTCTCGCATCAAAAAATAGTAATATCTATGAGTACATGGTCTTATAGCGATAGGAATTAAGTAACCGAGTTCGTTCATTTGATAAATATTGGAGTTCGCATCAAAAGACTCTAATGGCTAGAGACTAAGTCTATTAATGTTACTATCGAAGAAAAGCAAAAAGAAAAAAACAAATATATATATATATATATATATATATATATAATTGTGTAAATTGTGTAAATGTGTGATTAAAGTTAGCTTGCTGATCTATGGTTTAATGTTGAGATTTTGGTTAATAGTTGGAACGTTTGCTGACAAATGTTGATCGACCTTTCCTTTTTCTTAGAATAGTTAGCCATGAATTGAACGAGTCCGCGGTTTAGAACCTAACCGAGTGATGTTTCTTGGATTTTGACTATTAATACTTGATATTTGTTTTCTCGGTATCTTGGCAATAGGAGGATGGAGTGATAGCCATTATCAGGAATTGGTACTTGTTTGCTGTTATCATGCTTGAGAACAAACATGATTTAGGTGTGAGGGGAATTGATAAGTCGCAATTTTGTCATTTACTTTATAATTAATTCCCTTCTATTATATTACCAAGTGTGCATTAATTGACATATTCTACTCACTTTTGAAAATTTATATTTATTGTAGGGAGTTGGAATAAAATATTGTAAAAGGGCACAAATTCCTCGCTACATCTGCTAATTGATGCAATTTTGCTAGCCATATATACTCGGTGAATAGGAGGTGCACAGAATTAATTCCCGTGACAACAAGTAAAAGCATTGTGTAGCAGTCAACAAGGTGGAGACTACTTCAATTCTGTTTCCTTATCCAGTGGAAAATATGCGACAGACGTGGAGTCAAATTAGGACACTTCCTTTTTCTTCTTTTGATAGTTTCCAAAGAGGACAGAGATCAACAAAGACTAGGACTCTTTTCCTTTGCTTTCGGGGGTAGCCATATAGGAGTAGGGAATTAGGTAGGAAATAGAAGGGAGAAAATTGCAGACAATCTTCATTACTTTTAGTTTTTGACTTTTTCATCTTATTCATTGTTCTTTCAATTATTCATTCAGATTGATCATCTCAATCAAGAGACGAGGTATGCAACAGTTAATTCTACAACTGTGCGTGGATTTTCCTCAACGGAGATGCATTAAATCTTTTTTTCTAGTCAAGAAATAACGGAAGTTTTGGTTCATCTAAAATTGTGAGATCGAACTAATTTTGTTTATTCCTCTTATTTACTGGTATTTGCATATTTTCTAATTGTAGTGCTTATGGTTGTTTTATTAATTAAGTAACTTGGGTCCGGACGTTGAATTAATTTAGCAACCTAATGTCAATTGGAGCGTTGAATCCATAATTGTTCGATTGTTCTAAAATAGTGGCAACTGACATGATTAGGTTTATGTCAGGCGAATACGAAAGCTAATCTAAAATAATCCTGGTAGTGTGTTATTTGGTTAGAATAGGACTCCTCTAATAAATAAGGCAATTGGGAAATTAAATTTTACGGGTGTACCTAAGATTATTTCTCGATTAGAGTAGTGATTGACGGACGTACCTCAATCATCAACACAGTAAGGAAGAGTTAACTATCATCGCTTGTTTGGCAGTTTAACTTATTTATTAGTTAGTAATTGAAATTATCTCTGTATCGATGATCAATTAGTTGAACTATTGTCGAAGTTATTTCTTGACTAGAGCTTAGTTATTATTAATTTGGTTTTAATAATTTATCATTTAATTTTTAGTCGGCTATTTATTTTTATTTGAAATGTTTAATTATTGCCATTGCTATAAAAAAACCCCCCATTGTTAGTTTGAATTTCAAAAGAGACAAATATCCCCAATTCCTGTGGATTCGACCCTACTTATCACTAGCTACAGAAATTATATTTTATTTGAGCAGATATTTATTATTACACAGACTCGACAACCTGCCAAGCATATGTTTAGGTATATTTATCGAAATACCCTCATTTTGGTACATTTAAAGTTTTGATTTATGGAGACATTTGGGTAATTTTGAAATATGAAATTATTTTGCAATCGTTTTTGTATCGAATATAACTCATATAATCTTATGTGTTAGTATAATTATTGAATTGGTGTTATAGATACATTTAATTAAAGTGTAACTTTTGTTGTACAATTAATATAAAAACATATTAAAACGTTGCTATCACCAGCCATTAGAGAATATTTCTTTATCTAAAATAACTTATGTCTACTTTTAGACGATTTTCAACTGACATTTGTAGGGATATTTTGAAATTGGTAAAATTATAAAAGTATTGAAAAAGCAAAGTGTATAAGTATGTACTGCAATTAGAATTAATTATTATTAATTTTGTCATGTTTGATGACTATTTCTTTCCAGAATATACTATTATTTGTTCAATCGAAAATTTTCTTTAATCACAGGCATCAAACACCCGTGCGATGCGTGGGCACTCTTCCCCTAATATTAATTAATACATTATGATACATAAATTCTCTCTTATATATTTACACATAAAAAGATTTTTTTCACATACATAAATACATTTTCACATACATAAATATATTTTCACACACTAACACACTTGCACACACACAAATCCACACTCACTTCTTAAACGTCTTGAAAACACATCATAAATAGAATAATATTTTATATTGCTTGTATTGCAAATTTTAGATAACAAATTGTACATTTAAATAGATTAGTTAAAAATTTTTGTTTACTTTATTTTTTTAATACCACTAATTGATTGAAACTTATTTTTATCACAACTTATTTAACACTTTTACTATTTATATTTGCTCTATTGTAAGTCGTAATATTCTATATATTTAAATTATTGAATGCTATGATCGAAAATGTAATTAAGAGACATAGAATTTATTGTATTATAATATTGATGAGGAATTATTAACAATGAAAAAAGTTAGAACAAATTAAAAGAATGCAATTAGAACAAATTTAAAATTCTATTCTAGGTATATGAAATATTAGCAAATAGAGGTAACAATTGAAAAACAACAATAAAAAAAAGGAAAAAAGAGAGGAGAACAACATACTCTTAAAAGCTATAATAAATTATTATAAATGTTGAGCAAGTTTAACCATTGTTGTAAAAGCAAAATAAACATCAAGTTTTTTTTTCTGTTAAATAAAAATTTTAAAAATTGATTGAAAACATATATATAAGAATTTTGAATACAAATTGGTCAATGAATTATTAACACATATCTAAATACAAGTGGTTGGACAGATGTGTATTAAATTTTGTATTTATTATTTTGAATTATTTTTAAACAGGTTGGGTATTGAATGTCCAAATAAAAAATCCAATTCACCCAATAAATATCAGGAGAGGTTTCTGAAATTATCCCAGAATAAAAATAGATCAATACATAAATAAAATTAAAAGAAATAAAAGTTCAAGGATAATTTTTCCCCTTCTCCTTCATAGCAAGGGGCATATCGTGGTTTCGGACCAATCCCAAAACCAGCCACTTAATTTTTTAATGTAGAAGTTATGATCTCTGTCATCGTTACACCGTTAAGCCGTGCAACTGAGTCATTGATGTCTTGCTAATTTTTCAAATCATTAGAAATTACAAGAAGAAATGTCTTCAAACTAAATACAATAGATCAAACTATACATGGCAATTGAGTGGATTGACTGGGTTTTGGACCGATTGATATTGAATTTTTACTTAACTGAATTATACACATCCCGTCCAGCTTTAGATTGGATTGATTTTGGATTGGATCATATTGGGTCATTTCAAACCCATGACCCAACATCCTTATACTATATAAAAATGAATTGTTGTTAAAGGGAGTTTGAATTTCAACGCATGGATAGAAATTTTTTGGGAATGTGGAATGCTGTGTAGTTTTTTAAAAATTTTTAGTACAACTAAGGGCAAAATGTGTTTAGGTATATTTATCGAAATGCTATCATTTTGGTACATTTAAAACTTTAATTTATGGAGACATTTGAATATTTTTGAAACATAGAATTATTTTGCAATCGTTTTGCATTGAGTATAACTCATGTAAACTTATGTATTAGTATAATTACTGAAATGGTGTTATAGAAATATTTAATTGAAGTGTGACTTTTGTTATGCAATTAAGACGAAGACATATTAACACGTTGCTATCGCCTAGAGGATATTCCTTTGTCTGAAACAACTTATATCTACTCTTAGACGATTTTCAACTGATATCGGGAAGGACCTTTTGAAAATGGTAAAATTATAAAAGCATTGATAAAATAAAGTGTACAATGTGTACTGCAATTAGAATGTATTATTATTAGTTTGTCATATTTGATAACTATTTCATTCCAGAATGTACTATTATTTGTCCAATGAAAAATCCTCTCTAACCATAGGCACCCACCCTAGTATTAATTAATATATTGTGATATATAAAACTCTCTCTTATATATTTACACACACAAAATTATTTTTTTCACATAAATAAATATATTTTCACACATACAAATCCACACTCACTTCTTAAACTCCTTGGAAACACATCATAAATAGAATAATATTTTATATTGCTTGTATTGTGAATTTTAGTTAATAAATTGTACATTTAAATAGATTAGCTAAAAGAATTTTGTTTACTTTATACTTTTTAATACCACTAATTGATTGAAACTTATTTTTGTCACAACTTATTTAAAACTTTTACTATTTATATTTGCTCTATTGTAAGTTGTAATATTCTGTATATTTAAATTATTGAATGCTAGATTATATTATGCTAAAAAATGTAATTAAGAGACATATAATTTGTTGTATTATAATATTTATGAGGAATTATTAACAATGAAAAAAAAGTTAGAAAAAAGTAAAAGAATACAATTAGAACAAATTTAAAATTCTATTCTGAGTACACAAAATATTAACAAATAGAAGTAATTAGCAATCGAAGAACAACAATCAAAAAAAAGAAGGAAAAAAGGGAGGAAAACAGCATTGTATTTAAAGGCATAATAAATTATTATAAATGTGTGGCAAGTTTAATTATTGTTGTATTAGCAAACCAAGCATGAGTTTTTATTTCAAATTTCTTTTTTTCTTTTAAATAAAAATTTTAAAAATCGATTTAAAATAAGAATTTTGAATACAAATTGGTCAATGAATTGTTAACACGTCTAAATACAAGTGATTGGACAGATTTGTATTGAATCTTGTATTTATTAGTTTGAATTATTTTTAAATAGATTGGGTATTGAGTGTCCAAATAAAAAATTCAACCCACCCAATAAATAAGTTGGTTATTCTTATCCAATCCAACAAAACCCATAACCCAACTGACCCAACTCATCCTTTAAAATTAATGGGCAGATTGGGCGGCTTTGAACTTTTTTGCAGCTCTAGATCAAACCAACAACTACACAAAATCTAGTGAGCGCGAAATTGCAATTCTCCTACGCCACAAGGAAATTAGCATTGGCATTGTCAAGGATAGGGACCATGTTTACACTTTCTCAAGACTTGGTGCATGCAATGAATGCTTCATTTCTTTCTTTTGTAATACTTCAAAATGGATTTTTCCTTCCCCAATTGTCCATTTTGAATGCTTCTCTTGGACAAAATTTGTAACTTCAGGATCTAGTGTGATTGAAAGAGCAAGAATGCATCAAAAGGTCAAGGTACAACTAGCTATCAATCACACTTGATAGAACTATATATGTAGCGAACAAATAGTAAAGAAGCAAAGAATCCAACAGTGCCTAACAGAAGGAAAAGGCCATAGCAGATGCAAGCCATGTAGCCAAACAAAAAAGAGGTTTGCATTAGACCGCTCATATCTGATCTTTCGAAGTAATAGAAAAAGCAGTAAGCATAGACGTAGAGGGCAGTTGAACCACCATGAAGAAATGACCTGTTCAGAGTACATCATGGGGAACAGATTAGCTTACAGTGTTCAACACCATCAAATGAAGATGCTTTTGAAAGCAACATTTTCAGAGCAAATGTGTTCAAAAAACCAAGATGCAGCTACTACGAGAGAAGGCATGTGCTTCACAATGGTTTATGAGAAAAAGTACAGACTACTAGTAAATACACATAAAAAGGGTCATGTACTGACACATCTTTAAGGTATCGGTTGTAATTTAAACAATCATTCTGAAAATTAAAGGTTTCGAGAAAATTAAGTGGATAAAGTATGTCAAATCTAAATGCTGCAATGGAGTATTATGTTTGATAGCATGTGTATACTAAGACAAAATATAGTGACATGGAAAATGCAATTTTCAGGAAAAAGGCATGATTTTCTTCTTTTTTCTTGGTTATTTTTCCCTTTTGAGATGTTTTCCTTCCTTAATAATCCTATAGTACTAGAAAAATAAACTTGTCTGCTATGCTAAATCAGATTTTTTTCTCTTTAAAGATGATAACCAAAGGCAAAAGAGTGTAGTCAGAAAACAACTAACCTCCACCACCATAGATGATCTTCAGCAGCAAGTTGAAGGTATGTAAAACCAATTGAGACGAGAGCAGTAATGGCTACAAGTAGAATGAAGCAAATGAATAGTACACCATATAATGTATACACCCTGTGACCCCATACACTGGCAAAGATGTAATAGAGCTCAATATAGATAACACTGAATGGCAGCAATCCTGCAAATGCCATTTGAGGAAGAACACCCCTATACCAACGGAGTGCTGGAATTTCTCTAGGACACTGTGTGGTGCGGCAAGGAGCTTGAAACTTGGACTTTGTGATTTTCCCAACAATCCCACCCAGCAAAAGCAATGGGAAAGCTAAAAATAGCCATATAAGAAAAATGACCACAATTGTACCCAAGGGAAGTGCTGCAGTAGAGCCATATATAGTTGCAACAGCATTTAGGAAACAAAATGCAAGAAAGAGAGGACCACCGAAGAGAAAGCCAGTTAGGAGCAGATTCCGCACCTGTCAAATCAAAAGGGAAGTTTGTTAACATAATTTAGAAACTGAAAGAGCTAATTGTTAGCACAATCAATTGAGGATCCAAGCCCTGAGCAGTTACCCAGTTGCTTCCTTCAAGTTGATGATAGAATGAAACGGCACTAAATCCAGAAATAATATTTGTTACTGCATATGTGAAGACCAAGGCAATCCTCAGAACTCCACGGTCATATGGACGAAATACACCCATAATCCCTAAGGTCATAATGGACAACACACTGCAATATGTACAAAATTTTATTACAGATAACTATAAGATTGTTCAATCTGCAACATTTGGATATATTTATACGATTGGACATCAGTCTTCATTGATACTTACACTGTAAATAGCTGTGTGCCACAACCAACTGCTGCAACAAAGAAGGACTTGTGTTTTGGGTATCGGAACACATCCCCATGGATGACCTTCCATCCTGCCTCTTCTTGGTTATCAGCTAGTTCCTCATCACTGGAGTAAATTACAAGATTGAAGTACATTAATTATATATACAGCAAACAATAATTATCATGTTGACAAGCGCCATAGAATGCATAAGTAACTCAGCCCATCTGAAGTTTGATTTCTTACTTATTGAAATCTTTCCTGAGGACCCGCACATATAATGCCACCAGACAACCAACCAAGATGAGAACTATCCAAAATGAATATGAAATACTAGACCGGTGGATGCTCATATGACGTGGCAAAATGGCAGAATGTGTGTACTTTAAAGTTCTCTCTTCAAATGGTGCGGTTGTTTCCTTCCACTTTACACTATACAAGAACTCCACCTCAATAACTTTGTCCTCTGTTAAGTCAGTCTCAAATGAGGGATCCGTTCGGAGGTTAATTTCAATTATGTGGTCACCATTATAATAAATTTCAAAATGCATCTTTGTGTATATGAAATATCTAGACCCATTTGGGCTACCATTAGCAATCTTTCCAATAAAAGCCCACATTGGCAAGTCATCATAATACATCTGTAAGTAGTAATCCTGTGCAATTACTGTTTGAAATTGAGAAACTTCTTCTCTAGTCAAGTTTTTCCTGCACAAAACTTGGGATTCTCTGTCCACCCTGAAATCAAGCTTATATGGACCAGAAACAAGACGATCTCCATTCAACACCTCACCAAAAGTTCCCTTCTTCTCTTCCCAGTGATCTGAAATAATTCAATTCAGAAAAGCAAGACATTAAGAAAGGTATTGAGAGGCAAAATATGTAGTAAGATAATGTACTATAGAAACAAACCTGGTGGACAAAATGGAAGGCTGTAATATGGATAAGTTTCACTGAAATGAATCATGAAATAAACAAAAGAGTCAGAACATTAGAAATCAATAAGCTAATTCTCTGCCTGTTACTCTGTAATAACATCAACGGACTAACAATCATTATTACATGCCTAGATGGAGAATTTAGTGACTTTGCGACAGAATGATGTGCCATAGATATCACATAATATTTAATTATCACCAGATGGGGCTATATAACCAATGACAGGACAAAGGCTGGATTAGCCATTCTTCTGGAAAATCTAAGTGGTTAATTAATTTGGGGTGCATTCGCATTAATTATGACAAAAACATTCAGGCAGAGAAAATATCTGATGCCAACTTTTACTTAATCCTATTTTATTGAAGATAAAAAAGAAACAAATGGACAAATGATCGTGCATATGAAATCTAGCATAAACCATTGATGGTGGATTACTATCATTACATGCATATGAAGTAGCTTCTTCAATGTTGCTATTAGTTTATAGAGAAGAGAACAATGATTAAGAGTTGGAATAATGCAGCATTTACCTGGGATTGCGAAATGGTCCAACCGTGTTGGCATATAGGGGCACTGGATCTCCCTTCTCATACTTGTGGGTGAAAGCATCTGACTTTGCTTCGCTAAGAATACCCATTAAAATGACAGAAATAAGAAGAAACTTTGCAGACTCTTCCATTGTCCTGTTTCTTTTAAGATAAAAATACAATAATTAAGACAAGAAATTCTCCCAAACCATATAGATGAACAGCTAGATTCATGTATCTTGGAACTAACACTGGTAAAATAAAAGTCACTAGCATGGCACAATTGCTTTTCCATTGCAATTTTTTTTAATCTATGAATAATGACTGAGCAGATTGCTTCTGGAGAACTCTATGGAGAAGATTTTTAAGTTGGAGAAGGAACATGATTGAGTCAGTAACTGGAAGTTACTGAAAGGTCAGGAAGACAATGGAGATAAGAAGGGAGGTTGCTAGGTGAGATTGGATGGTATAAGACATTAACACAATAATTGCATTGAAGATGTAAGGCATTGCTGGAGGCATGGGAAGGTTAAGTATGCTTAAGAGATAGTGCCAATCAATTTGGGGGAGAAAAGTAATGTTAAGTCAGAAAAGAACCTCAAATAAGCGAAATGCTATTTGAGGACGTGAAGTCATAAATGATACAGGATTCATGGAACATAATCATGCACTAATTGTTAGTAAGTCAGTTGCCACTTATATCCAAAGGACAGTTATAGAGCTGATTTTAGAGTAAGTTCGTCTTGTTCTAGTACCAAAATAAGGGCACTAATTGTGGTATGCCTGACTACTAAAGTTTCAAAGATACAATTAAACTAGCTATTGCATCCACAACAGGCAGATGGGAGCATAACGTTCCTTTTTCGTGATCTATTTCAATGATTTTGAGCAGCCAACTTGATTCAAAGCTTATTGCTGCACTGCCAATGTCACCTCCTTCTCTTATTACCACTAAACTTTGCAACTCAATATAGCTAACAAGGACTACATACTCACATCCACGACTAAATGAAATCTTCGAGTAAGTATGTTATGCACAATTCCTGGCCAGGTCACCTTCATCATTGGTTCCGATCCAGTTAAGCAGTACATTTCTGAGGTTGATCCAACATCCCTGTGCACTTTCCCTACTACTTCTGAAGAGGAGAATCCTTAACACCAGACTCACTAATGTGCTTCATACTTGTTTACTGGTTATTAGTTAAACGCCAGTGTCTGCTTAAGCTCCTAATGCTGTTGACTCACAAGCCATAACTTTTATCAATTTTCTGAGCGATATACATACTAGCTTTCACTAAAAAACGAAAAGAAGAATTTAAAAATTCTGTAAGTTTACTTACATTTTAAAAAAAAACATAGTGGGAAAGAAAAAAATCTGTCTTGCATTGGAAATCTACTTTGTAACCTAACTTCAAAAAAGATAAAAAGATAAAAAGTTTTGTGAAATTTCCACAAGGGAAATAGAAAGTAAAGGTAAATCTAATGCAGCAAAATGCAGTGTAGGAAACAGAAACTATCCAAGTACTATTAATAGAAAGGATTTCACTAAATCTGGGTATTTTTTTCTTAATATCCAAACCATTTTCAACTAGAAGTATCAAGAAACATACTACCAGCATGTTTTGGCCAGAATCAAATCTATCCCTTCTGGGATTTTTATTTCCTGAATATTCATAAATGAAATAGTCCACTACGTCAATAATATCTGGCATATCCTTCCCACAAATCAAAACCAAAGGTAGAACTAAAATTTACAAGCAAAACAAGTTAATGATTAACTAAATCTTTAAAAAAAAAACCCAAGCATTCTTCTTTATTTCACCAGCTATACTAATGAATTACTATATAAACAATGAATAAATAAGGATTCTTACCGAAAACAACAATCGAAGCCACCCCAGTTGCAGGGCAGAGAGAAGCTATGGTGGTGTCGTTTGATTACTTGGTTAGTAGCTTGGGGACCTCATTGTTTTTTTATCCAGACTCAGAAGTCAGAACTGTGGAAGTATGACTTGGACCGTTGAGTCGTTGACTATAAAAGTTTTAAAATGTTGTTGAAGAACTTTCCTAAGTAGCTTCCCATAGGAAAAAGCGGCAAAGGATAAAACAGAATCAAGGGAAACTTTATGGTCTTATAATCCTTAAATTCAGCCAACCTCACAAAAGCTGTAATTATTAGATATATAATTCGTATAGATTTTATAAATGATATTCTTTGTCACATTCTAAATATTTGACTGTCTTTTAGATATAAATTGTGAGGTAAACAATAACACATAGTTGCTTTCGTAAAATATTTAACGAGAGTTAAATTTAGAATTTTTAATTTTTGAAGTTTCAACTTTTTAATTATTTTTCAATTAGGGCAAAAATTCAATGACTTTTATCACCAGGCCAAATTTTTAATGGCTACATTTGAGAATTCAAGGAAATAAATTAGTGATATTACAGTAATTAACTGTTGAGAAATGTTTAATATTCTAAATCAAGTTTACTATCTTTCTAAATTCTTGAAAAAAACTGGTACACTAGTATTTCTAAACGGGTATATCATCCCTAAAGCACTTATTTCACTTCTTATTCCCAAAACAATTTGGTTATGGGACTTTTGAACCGCAATGCATTTATACCTGTTGTTTACTTTGTTTGGTTGAAAAAACTTAACCCGTTTGGATTGCATTTTTTAGGAAATTTTTTGAGAAAAAAAAAAATTTTATCGTGGCACGTTTTAGAATGTGTTATATGTGAAGTAAAAAAATTATTAAAAAATATGTAAAAGAAATATTTATTGAAAATGCAAAAATTTTTCTCTGAAAAATCACAATCTCTACATTTCAATCTCCACATTACATAAGTGACACAATAGAGAAGTAAGGTCACTAAAAACCAATACCTGTGACAAGTAATAACGGCTTAAAAAAAGTTTGACTAAAGGGATTATTGTAAATTCATTCACAAATACAATGTAGGAAATCTTAAGATTAAACCAACTCCGGAGGAAATTAAGACAATTCACCTAAAAATTTGTCTACCATCTAAGAGATGGTTAACAAATAATTCCATCAATCTGAAACTAAAGAAATTCTCCACTCCTTAGTCCTTACTTCCTAACATATTGTAGTTGGCCTTTCCTTCCCGACTTTTCCATTTTGAAATTGTCATCTTCCCGTGCCTTTTTTTTTCAACTCAAATAAGCGTGTTTAATGCTATTAGACCTTCCCCCTAAAAGTTGGCTCTTGAGGTGAGAAGACTCAGTAGCACCCACATTGGTGTCAGAGTTCAGTTACAACTCATCGGATGAAAGGTTAATCTAGTTGTGTGCAGGGATGTAATCGAGCCAAGTCAAACTCGAGTATTGCTATATTCAAACTCGACTCGACTCATATATACCTAGACCCGAGCTCGACTCGAGCTCGATCGAGTACAAAAAATCGATACTCGAAGTTTGACTCGAAGAACTCGCTTTAAGTTCGAAACTCAACTTGATAAAGCTCGACCTTTAGTCAAGCCTTATCAAGTCGAGTCTAATCAAGTTTTTTGACTCGACTCGAATGTAAATTCCGTAAAACTTATACCCATAATGGTCATTTTATAATTATAATACATATATATTATTTAAATTATAAATATGTTATTTAAATACCCTGACTCGATGAGTAGTTCGACAAGCCTCGAGCCTCAAAATATTGGCTCGAAACTCGATTCAAATAACAATCGAGTAGCTTGAGACTCGGCTCGAACTCGGTTAACCCGAGTTCAAGCCAAGCCGTTGACCGAGTTACTCGATTATGACTTGGCTCGCGTACATTCCTAGTTGTGTGAAAAGAGAGAAAATTATGACATATTTCTTAAAAGAAATTCTTGACTTCCTTGTAACTATGTACAAAATTTTTCAAGATGTTAATTATTCACTAAAATTCTCCTAAGTGGTTGATTTTGACTAGATGACTAGATTTAATTTATCCATATTCTTTGTTATCCCACCATGATTTCGATTAGGGCTGCAAACGAATCGAGCGGCTCGAGTCAAGCTCGAGTCAAATTCGAGCTCGAACTCGAGTTCAGAATATTAAACTCGTTAGGCTCGCGAGCTTGACTATATATATATATATATATATATATATATATATATATATATATATATATATATATATATAAAGAAACGTGGATCATCATTAGATAGCAAATTTTTTGATTTATATTTTTCGTTTAAAAATTTTATTTTATTTTAATTTTTTGATTAAATAGCTATTAAGAGTAAAGGTAATATTGTTAATTTGTGACCTTTGACAGAAATATGTTTTATCAAGCTAATAGGGGATGTAAGTGAGATTTTAAAAAGGTCAAGAGAACTGAGTGATATTATAAGAAATATCAGGAGTGGTTTATGAAATTATCCCAGAATAAAACCCTCGACTTCCTACCTCTTTTCTACAGCAAACGCCATGAATCTTCATCGAGCTTCAGCTGGGGCTGGACTTTCCAGCTCTATTTCTCGGGCTTTCCGACCAAGAGCAGCTTCGCTCTTTTGCTCCTCCGGACGCTCATTAAACTCTCTTTCTCAAAACCACCAAGCTACTTTTTCAGGCATGTTATTTTTCATTAAATTCCCCCATTTCGGTTCTGTCTACTTTGCTAATCTGTTGGCTGTGCATATCTTGATTAGTTTCTTAGCGTGAAATTTTGGGTTTAATGCATTGGGGTTCTTCTACATTTCAATTTTGCAGGGTTGAATCTGATTTCCTTTTTAACGTGTGAAAATCATTTGAAGATGTGTCATTTTATCTGCTTGGCTAGTAAAGTTGTAATTTTTTCCTGTTTCTTTTAGAATTTTTGGTAAGAATGTCAGGTGAAATAATTGTAACTAATGGGATTGTGTTTATGGAACTGAAATGACAATTTTGAGAAGGGTTTTGTTCGTTAGTGATGATAATTAGAGGATAACTTGTTCTTCTGGAATGGAGTTAAGGTGTAACGATGAACTGAATTCCGGAACCAAAAAGCAAATAAAAATTGAAAGAAAGGAAGGGAAAAGGAATGCAGAAGCTAAACACGAGGCTGACCTTTATTTCTTAAAATTTTATTAGTTTTCTGCATTTCTTGAAGATTAGTTTGTAATCGTTAATTATTTAAGCTAAAGGTTTGGGTAGATGTCATGCTACTACTGTTTCAATTTGTAAAGTATTTGAGAAAACGGAAGTTTGTCCTTAAGCTTTTTGCACTTTTGGGAATCTGGATGTGACTTTGGCAAGGCATAAAATCAATAGTTGGAAATCTTCAGAGCTGAGGAGTAGTGTTGAAGTAAATTCACAGTACTGACACTGGAATGGACCATAGTGCGTAATTTAATTGTATTAGACGTTCATACAGGTAACTTCTTGCTCTGGTTGGTAGATGAGCTAGGAAAGCTAAAATAGACACCAATATTGCTGGCTGCTATAATAGTTGTCAACTGTGCTTGAAGTGTTAGAGCCAATAGCTGGTTATATAATTTAGTCACTATGTCTGAAAACAATATCTGTATGCTGACTATGGCCTATTCATCACATGCCAGAAAGGTAAATGGAAGATGTCCATTTTTGGCCAATGAAAGTATTGCTTACTTCTCAAGTAGTACATCATCATCTTAAGTGGTATCTGGCTCTTTCCCTGTGCAACAACATAATTTGTAGTGAGCCAAACCATAGTTTGCCATGATGTGCCAAATGTGAATGTCAACAAAATTTTAGAGGAGAAGCATTACTTGACTTGCTACTGCCTATCTAACTTGCTTTAGCTTTAGGTTCAGAAGTGCCAACTTTTATTTATTTGATCTCCTTGATGGATAAATTCTACTGATTTTTTAGGGGGTGGGGGGATCTTAGATCCTAAATACCTTGGCAACTTGGGTAATGCATGTTTGTTCATCATTAGAAAGCAAGTGAAGAAGGGATATCGAGAGAGAGGATTGGAAAAGATTGAGCCTCTATATGAATTAATTTTGACTTAATAACTGATTTTGAAGTTAGGCAGAAATTTTTAAGTTTCATTACCTAGTAGGTTATGTAACTTCAGCATTTGGTTATGTAAAGAAAAAATGTGATGGATCTTTTTCCTTGTACTTAAAGGAGTTATCATTCCGGCTTTTATGTATCTAAGTGTGCATGATAGATTTAGATGCCATCCGAGAGTTGCTTAGATATCAAGGAGATTAGAAGTTTAGACTTTTTTTCAATTTTTATTTTAGCTCTTTGTTCTTGAATCCTGACTGTCAGAAGTGTGATAGAGCTGACTGCAAACATTGTTCCCTTCCCTCCCACCCACCCCAACCCCTAGGAACCTTCGCCTGGGGGGTCCTTATCCTAATCTAATGCTTATATGTTTCTTTGTATCAGTGCAGGCTGTCCAGACAGCTACAAAAGCAATGTGAGCAGTTGTGGAAGCACTGGGTTCTCTATTTTGGGAAGTTTGAGCCAAAATTTGGCTTCTTTGAAAGTGAAGCAGACGCCATCTTTGTCGTGTGCTCTCGCTTTTCGGAGTTTTATACATTCTGGTGATGCAAAGAAGGCTGATACCGGAAGCATTTCTAGGCCTGATACAGGTAGCATTTCTAGACCTGATACAGGGAGCATTTCTAGGCCCGAGACAGGGAGCACTTATAGACCTGATACAGGGAGCACTACTAGACCAATGGACTTTGTTAGAGGAATTATAGAGGAAAGTGGAATACGTGGATTTGGAGGATTTCCTCTTTCGCCCTATACTGTTGAGCAGAATGCTGATATCGTGCATATGAAGCTGCTTCGAAACAATACTTTTATTACCCTGACAGATTCAAAAGGAAATAGAAAACCTGGAGAGAGACTATCTGCTTCTGCAGGATCTTTGCCAGACAAAGGAGGAAAAGTTTCTCGATATGGTGCTGAAGCGGCTGCAGAACATGTTGGGCGTGAAGCTAGGAAAGCTGGAGTAAAGTCAATTGTGGTGAAAGTTAATGGGTTTACTTTCTTCAAGAAAAAGAGACAAGCAATAATGGCTTTTCGAGAAGGCTTTACACGTGGCCGGGGAGATCAAAGTCCAATAGTCTATATTGAGGATACGACTCGTCGTCCTCATAATGGATGCCGTCGTCCAAAAAAACGCCGCATATAGATGTTGAAGCTGGATTTGTAACTTTCAGCATTTTGGGATGGAGGCAATTAGTCTGATGGATAGTGAAGAATGTAGATCACATCTGAGCTATAAATAAAGAGATAGAAATTGACTCCTCCCTCCTAAAAGTGCTATCAAATGTAGGAAATGCCAAGTAGAAAGTCGAGCGCAGCCACAGGTCTATAAATTCCTTATGTGATGTTTGGTTTTTGAATACCTTAGACTTCTGTACAAGCATTGCCTGGTGATATCTTTTCTGCGTTAGCATTACACTTCTAAAGATGTTTAGAGAACTATTTACATGTTCTATGTGATTGGGAGATTTTGTTAAATCTACCATTAGTTCTGGCAGTGAATGACTCTCTTATCCGTCCTGGATTCTAAACTGCTCCGCAGTGCGGTTAGTATTCAGCAAGTGCTTGTGCACATCTTCCCTTGAAAATTCTGAATATCCTTTCTACCCTTCTGGTTGACTGCTTCCATGATAAAGGTCTCTCTCTCCTTTCCAGCAGCATCTCCTGTGCTGCTTCTTCCTTTAGCAGTTCTCTGACCATTTAAACAATCAGTCTAGCTTAGAGTTGGAGCGGTTGCATATTTGTCATTGCTGTTCTTACAAAAGCCTCGTTTGCATTTTCTTTAGGGGACACTGGGGGTCTGCTATAAAGAAAATTTTTGCTTGAAGCATGCGTCTTAGGTTCTCCGTTGCCCCAAGTGCCAATTCATGCTGACACAGAAACTAATCAGGCCAAGCCTGGATAAGAGCTCAACTGTACACGAGTGATTGCTCTTCAAATTGACTAGTATGGGCTTTTTGACGACAGTGATCTCGCTATTTCTGCCAACATCCCATCCCGAGTTTCCACAAGGACCGCAGCAATAAACGGCATATGCTATCATTTAAGGTCTACTCCGGGGGAGGGGAAGTTGTATTTTGCCAGTATCACAAACTGTAACGTGCTATGAAACTTGTCTACCAACTTGTTAACGTCCAAGCACAGTGCCTAACCCCCTGTCCCCTGCCCACTTCCACCCCTGGCCGTGGTTCGAACTTCGAATAGCATGCATATTGGGAGAATGGCTCTACACATACCTCCCAAGCTTTTGTTAGTCCAAATTTGATTAGGTGAACCCTAAAGCGTTTTTTTTTTTTTTTTTTGACAAAAACGGCAACATGTCATAGATTAAAGTTCAGATAAATACGACTTAGAGCAACTGCTCTCCTATATCAGCTTTTGCTGCTTCAATCAACCAAGCTGGGAAGTCAGTCTTCCAAACAGTCCCAAAATTCAAGTTGACAGCAAATTTTGCTAGCCTATGGCTAACTAACATAATTGTTCTCCCTTTTAGTAAAGGAGAAATAACATTTATCAAAACTTAGTTTTAGTCTTTTGATGTCTTTTGTAATAGTTGAAATTTGAGCATCATTTTCTGCATCCTCTTCAAGTTTATCAATCACACACCTTTACAATCTGTCTCAAATTCCTCATTTTTCCATCCTTCCCTTCTTGCTCGAACCATTGCCGCTATTAATGCCAATGCTTCTTCTACTTTTGCTTCTCTACCAGTTTTTGAGAGGAATGCCCAAGACACTATCAGTTTACCCATTCTTGTTCCTTGCAACCATTCCCCAACCTGCTCTGTTTTCTTTTTGATTTAAAACTACGTCTGGGTTGATTTTTATGCTCTCCCCTGTCGGAGCTGACCATCTGATATTCTGTTCCACTCTATGTTGGCTTCCATCTTCCTGTCCTTGGTCATCCTCTAGTGCCTTTTGGTATTCCAACCATTCAGCCATTGCTTTTTGGGCTACATGTGCCGGGTTCTGAACTTTTTTTTTCAAAATTACCTCGTTCCTGGCCTTCCAGATGTGCCAGAGCATGTACACTGGGGCTTCAATGTGCTTCTACCCTTCATCTTTATTTGTAGCCTCCATGAGACTCTCCCACGATATAACCAGAAATTTCCTTTGAAAGTGTCCAGTCCATCCCATTGAATTGGGCTTGCCTTCCAAATTTCCTGTGCATTCTTGCAGAGAAACAGCATGTGTTCCAAAGTTTCTGTGTTTTCCCCACAGCACTTGCAGAGGTGATCTCCTTTGCCACATGTTGACTTTATAATTCCATTGACCGGGAGGATTCCTTGCAAGCATTTCCAAATGAAATGCTTTAATTTGTGCTATATATTCATGCTCCAAATGAACTTCCAGCTCTTTGTGGTTCCTTGATTCCTGCTGCCTCTTCCCCCATCTTTTTCTTTTGGCTTCTTCCCCCTTAGGATTTCCTTTGCCAGTGCATTACTCAAATCCCGGACTGCATAATCTTAAATCCTTGTTGTTAGTGACGAATATTGCACAGCTTCAAAAAAATGGCAAGCAAATCCATCTGCATATATCATTTTTTCTCGGAATGCAAGCCATCGATTGATTTTGGATCTTTTAGAAATAGCTCTTAGATGCATAGTGATCAAGACAAAAGTTAGGATTGCATGATGCAAGTTTTATTAAAACAGTTAAGGTGCGCAAGGAGTAACTAGTCCAACAAGTGCAAGTCAACGCATTTTTTGAAGGGAGAGATTATTTGACCGGGCTACTTTGTCTGGTCAAGTCCATTGCCCCAAAAAAGATTCTTGTCTCAGCTACTGCTGATGGCATTGAGTCTGAGCCTTGGCGATTCAGGATTGAGGTGGACTCCTTTTTCTTTTGAATTCGGGTAACAATTCCGGAACCATTTTCTTTTGATGCGATAATTGTCTGAAGTAAACAACTACATGAATGCATACATGTTGATGTTCTTGATAAAATTATTTGTCGTGCCTAACCAGCTAAACTTTCAGTGATTCAAGATATTACATTTCCATGAGTTGACTTTTTGTTCATAGTGTTCTTAGTCATCATTCATTGGCATGGATTTTCAAGAACAGAAGCACAGTCCAATCCAACAAGGGGGTGATTTTTGTTAAAAATATACAAAGAAAGTAAGAACCCGTAACACAGAATTTGTTACTGCTTAGACCACACTTAAAAATTTTAGTTTGATGGAAGACTTAATGTGAGTCGTCAACTGCATCTTGGTACACGGGTAAAATAGAGTGATCAATAAATCTTTTTGAAATAAGTGATCTTTTTTTTCTTGGAGTTGTGGAATTTGTAAAGAATTTCAAACTTCATCTGGATGGTCATCATTATTGAAAAGTTTGAGAAATTTGGCAAGTTGAATATGAAGGAAGGTGAGTTATCTGGAGGTCTGAAAGAAAGTTATTATAGAGATTCTGAACTAGGAGTAAGATATTGATACGTCCAAATGTTCGAATTGACGTGTTAGCGTATTTACTGGCATGATCATGTGTTGAGGAGTCCGGGCAATTCACATAGCAAGGCACCTTTGGATCTGGAAATCATGGAGTCGCAGAGAGTACTTGACACAAGGCTATCGTTGGGAAATGGAATCGTACAATTGATGTTCATTACATCTTTGCTAAATGGATTTTCAACCAGATAAGAAAAATGAATTGCTATTTTGCCAGTCGACTTATTCTATTGCAAATTTCAATTTTTGTTTAAATTCTTCATCCATATGGAATTCAGTAAAATTCCATGATGAATGGAATATGCTGCTTGTGCTTCTGCAGTAGCAAATCTTATAAACTAAGCAACTCATTCTAGTTGTAACACCATGCCTCAATATTCAGCAACAGATGACAGTTCACCTTTTGTTTCTTCTAGACTTCAAGTTCCATCAAAGTTAGTCATACAAGAGAAATCCTGCTCATCTTTTGGTTATGTTCTCCATGTTTCCAAGAACCTCATGTCCACCAGCCTTTGAGACTTTTAGCGTTTGTGCATCCTTCCTTTGCAAGTCAATATCTCCCAGGCTGTGCAGAAATTTTGTTGGCAAAATCATTTTCTTCACCTGTAATTTCATGTTTGCCATCCTCCTGCTGTCTTAACCAGCGGAAGAACTTCCAGCCAATTTTTGAGAGTCATTCCAGTTGTATTAAAATTATAAGACTTGATTTTCTCATGATTTAGGAATGAATGTCAAAGTAGCAGGTCGAAACTATTCATCTGTTGTCAAATCCTGATAAGTCTGCTTCTATTGCATTGCCCACTCTTCGTCTAGTTATTACAGGTAACTCTATTGTGTTATTTATCTTTCTCTCTTTTCTTTGAAGCCACAAGAGAATGGCATGGTTTTGGGAAATTCTTGTTCTTGTTTTTGCTATCTTCTTAATGAGTGTTGCTGGCCAAGTAAAATCAGATGCCTCCAAGCACCGATATCAACAGGGAGATTCAGTACCACTCTACGGCAACAAGGTTGCTCCATTTCACAACCCCAGGTAATTCTCATATTATTTCAAGTAGCCAAATTCTAATAGAACTAATTAACTGCATTTTCCCACAATAATGAATCTGTGCCATCCAATTTAGTTGGTTTATGGGATAACTTATGGTAGGACTCCAGTATCTCAGAGGTTAACCACATAATTCTACTGTAATGCACTCAGGTAAATCTGGAATTGGCATAGCCCCTTATCTTTGATCTCTTGAAACTATTTCCTGATTTTTTTCCAAGACTACATTTCAAAAGAACAGAATGTTTCCTTATTTTGATACGTTAAGGACACAAGGGGAAGGGATGGCTGAGAGACAAATGCTGAACATATCCTTGCCAAAAGTCTACAACCTAATTCTATGTTGGGAAAAATGCTTTACTAATGAGATGAATGATTTCCTATGGTTTACATGCACTTTGTCCGACTAAAAGGGTCTGCTAATATGAGGTGACATGTGGCATATTAAATCGACAGTTTTGCTCATTGTACAACCATACAAATAAGCGATTGACATAGTTGAAGAGTGTCCTGTTATTGTTAAAAGATACTTAGCACAATCTTGTTAGTACTATTGAGTACAGACTGATTCCCACTTTTGCCTTCTTTCTCTTCGATTCTGGTGTATTCCAGTGAAACTCATGCCTACTACAGTCTTCCATTCTGCCGACCAGGTTTTCCTCTTTCGCTGCATATGCATATTTGTATTTTAGTTACATGTTTACTCCATCTTTTTCTTATGTATTGATGTTTAACTGGGACTGTGACAGATCCTTTGATAGAGAAGAGGGAATCTCTCATTGAAGTTCTGAATGGCTATCACCTTGTTTCTGCTCCATATAAGCTTGATTTCCTAATCAAGAGTGGCCTCCAAGTCTTGTGCAGGAAAAATCTGACCCGGGAAGAAGCTTTTCAGTTTCGAACTGCCCTCGTGCAAGACTACTTTTGGGAAATGTACTATGATGATTTGCCCTTATGGGGTTTCATTGGTAAAGTTGATCGTGAGGGAAAAGCAAGCCCTGAGGAATACAAATATTTCATATACACACGTATTCACTTCAACATCTTTTTCAGTGGAAACCATGTAATTGAGATCCGTGCTCAAACAGCCACCTCACATTTGGCTGACATAACAAGGGACAAAGAAGTTGAGGTAGAATTTTCATATGTTGCAGTCTGGAAAGAAGTAAATGTATCTTTTGAGAAAAGAATGGATAAGTACTTCAAGTCTGCTCATTTACCTCGTCACTACAGAATCCATGAGTTTGCTATTGGAAATGCATTGTTGGCACTCCTCTTTTTGATAGGTTGCCTGGTGAAAATATGTCTCCCACTCTTTAAGAAAGATTTCTACAGGTAAAAGAATTTGACAAAAGGTGGCCTGTTCTAGTCATATATGATCAATTTGACCATTTCTCTTACTTCTCTTCAGATTAATTTTTCATCTCTATCCTGTTTAAGGTACACAAATGAAGAGGATTTGGATATAGAAGAGACTGGATGGAAGATCCTCCATGGGGATGTGTTTCGCTATCCAAACCACAAGTCATTGTTAGCAGCAGCCATTGGTTCCGGAACCCAGATATTAGCCGTGTTAGTCTGATAAGAAATTGCATTGCTCAATCAATGTTGCAGACATGACAAGTTATATGCTCTTGTGCTAACGAGTTTTTTACATACTTCAGGGTGGTGTCCATTCTGATTTTAGGGGTTATTGGAATATTTCATCCCTTTGACCGAGGAGTTCTGAAGATAGCATTAGTCATCATATGTGCACTTACACACGGGATTGCTGGATTTAATGCAGTTTCTTTCTATCGCCAGCTTGAAGGAATTGATGGGGTTTGTGTTACTTGTTTCTGTCCTCATAACTATGAAATTTATTAGTCTTCATTTCTGAGCAAGCTTTGAACATAGACTTCTTTTGACATGACAGGTGAGAAATCTACTCCTAACAGGATTTCTTTCTTGTGGACCTCTTTTTCTCTCATTTTGTTTCCTAAATGCTGTTGCCAAGGCATATGGAACCACTGCAGCACTTCCATTGTAGACAATCGCTGCAATTCTTCTTATATGGATATGTCTAGCTTTCCCTATGCTTATTTTGGGTGGGAAGTTCGCGAAAAAAATTAAGTCGGAGTTTCAAGCTCCCTGCCACACCACTAAGTGTCCTAGAGAGATTCCTGTGCTCCGTTGGTACAGAGGCATTCTTCCTCAAGTGGCCTTGGCAGGATTGCTGCCGTTTAATGTTCTATATGTTGAGCTTTACTACATCTTTGCTGCCATATGGTCACAGGGTATACGCTCCATACGGCATCCTATTCATTGTCTTCATTCTTGCTGTTGTTATTACTGCTCTTGTTTCCATTGTTTTGACATACAGCCAACTTTCTGCTGAGGATCATCGATGGTGGTGGAGGTCAGTGATTTTAATATAACATTCTCCTATAGCATTTAATTGGTGGTTGAATTTGAATTCTTGATTATATACTTCCTCACACAGAGGGCTGGAAAAGAGGGAAAAAGAATTGCAGAACTGCTTCCCTCAATTATTACTAGTTTCGCAGTCATTTATATATAGGCTTCAATGCCAGTGATTATGGTCAGCAAACACCACTCTTTTTTCTTTGAAAAAAATCTTGCAGCATGAAAAGCTGCTTGACTCTTTAGCATTCTTGAACAAGAAGACAATGAATCAATTGTTCATTTGCCTTATCATTGCATGCTACATTACTAAATGCTCGTTTACTGAACTTGTTCTGTTCATTTCAAAGTTCAAATTCTCTCTTACCTTTTCTTGGCTATATCTATGCATTCAAATTTACGTTGGTATATTAGCTAACTCTTTGCTAGTTATGAGCATCATCCTTAAAGGTATCTTCTTGCATTGTAGTTATGATGCCATTCACAAGAACAACGTTTTACACCAAGAACTCTGTACTAATTCCCAATGCTTTATTTTGAACAGATCATTTCTTTATGGTGGCTCAAGTGCTCTGTATATCTATGGCTACTGCTTCTACTACTACTTTTATAGGTCAGATATGAGGGGTTTCATGCAAACTTCTTTCTTTTTTGGCTACATGACCTGCCTCTGCTATGGCCTCTTTCTCATGTTAGGTACTGTTCGTTTTCGAGCCACTTTACTTTTTGTGCGCTATATATATGGTTCCATCAAGTGAGTAGTTTGCAGAAGTTTCAACTTTCAAGCCATGTAAAAGAAAAGGAAGTACATATTAATTCATGTGGTCATTTTAAGAATTGAAAGCATTCACGCCAACGCAAGTTGGTTCAGCTGGTGAGGTTGTACCATTTTTTCGATAAAGGTCTTATATTTCAGTTCCGACTTGTAGTCCTAGAATTTGAGGACATACTCTAATTTGTGGCGGTGATCAGACCCGAATTCACCCAAACTCTTTCTTACAAAAAAGAAAAAGAAAAAATAGAAGCATTTACTAGGTTTATTTTTGAAAATGATACTAGTTCTCCTCTCTATTGTAGTTTCATTGGTTAATAAAAAGGCATCCAATTTACCCTTTCTTTAGCTTTCTTCTGCAGCTAAATATTACATGAACTTTTAATTAGGAAATTTTCCACAACCCTATTTACTAGTTGCTTTTCACTTTTCACAATATTGGGTAAATAGTGTAAATGGTTATTAAATTTTTGAGAATTCCCTATCATAATCATTAAACTTTCTTTAGTCAATATGGTCACATAATTAATAAATATATGCATTTTTTGTTACTTTTTTTTGTCACTTAACTAATAAAAAATATTTTTTCACCCCACTGACAATTTTACCTAATCAAAGCAGAAAATTTGAAACAAGTCAATAATCATTTTGTGCCATTAGCTCCACAAAGTTTCAGCATAGTTGCAACATACGTGTAAGTCTCGCCTACTGGTAGATTTAATGGCTACTCCATGCTAGCCTGAAGTCAGTCTGGTCAGCCCAGCCCAAAGTTATGGTTCTTGCACAGCCCATGCTCTCTTCACAAGACTCGTGTGTTTATTTGTTTCTCAAATATTTCTCGTAGACTCATGGGACTAGTTGTCAATCAATAGCCAAGTAAGAAGACTTTAGTGGTTTTGGAATCCCATAAAGCTTTTAGAAAACCAACAATTACTCTTTTTTAACTAATACGACTAACTTCCCCATTCATTAATCTTAGAATAGAAAATGCTTTTTTTTTTTCAATGGGAGACTCCAAATCTTATTAGGAGAGATAGAAAATGCCCTTCAATCTTTTATGCTATAAGTCAAACTTGTAAAGCAAAAAAAAAAAAAGAAAAAACATTGTCAATTTTACTTCCCTTATTTACCAAAGTCTTTCAATTTCTTAAATCTTGTAATCTTCTATTTTTTTTTCCTTATTTAAAAAACACTTTCATTCGTGTTTTGGCGATATTATCAAACTCACGAAAATAAAAAGCTTCAATTTATTATTAAATAAGACCTAAATGTTCTTTTGCCCTCAATTGAAAACAAGAGGGAAATATTAGTTTATTAAAATATTAGTGATTTTTTAATAATTACACTTCATTATCTATACTATACATAAAGTCTCACGAAAGGGTTTGGGGTTAACATTAGGTTAACAGTTATAAAAACTACTTTTACTTTAGCTACCTATAACTACCCATAAGTGACCCATGACTATTTTTACTTTTAATTATTTAAGTATAGATTAATCTTTCCTATACTGACAGTGTATATACTATCAGCGTTGGATGAATGACAATTATACAAAATTTGAATTTGAAATTCAACTTTTATATACATATCATGAATCGAAAGATGATAGTGTATACACCGTCCGTACAGAAAAGATTTACTCTTTAAGTATATGTTTTCAACATAACTACCCATAAATATTATAATTGCCAATATAAAATTATTTTATAAAAAATATTTAAAACATTGAAGTTTGCTTCGGTAACAAAAAATTTATTTAAAATATATGACCATAAAAATTATGTATTTGTTAATTGCACACACATTGGGTGTGTATTGAGCACTAGAAAACATAAAGTAAAGAATTGAATCCATAGAATAAATTCATTGTTAGAAAATAGTATTTATATTAGAAATGTAAACACAAAGTAGCAATTTTGAAGCAAGCTTGCTTCAAAAAAATAAGGACGTAAAATACTAATTTATAATCGTCAATAAGTAAGTATCCGGCCAAAATCTAATATAAGTCCGGTCAACATGAATGAATTTTTAATAGCTCTAAAATTGATTGACATTAGAAACGTACATATAAATATTTGAATATAATGTAAATAAATTAAATAAAGAATTTTTCTAATGAGTGGTGCACAATGGACACTTGTTAGAATACTTGAAATTCATTTAATCTACCATATATATATATATATATATATATATATATATATATACTAATAATTATTATTTTCTTTTACATTTATATGCTTTTCCTATTTAATGTTACCTACCCTCCTCTCTATTTATTTATTTTTTCTAATTAATCTTATATTTAAAAAAAATGGCACCTAAAATATATGTTAACAAATATCTAATAGACCTCCATTAGACGTATCTTTAAATAAAATACAAAAACCAAACGTAGAAAGTGATGGCCCTTTCTGCATCTCCTTGAAACATAAACAGATATATGATAAACCCAACGATCCAAAGTTTGTAGCTTCAGTCCAAGTTCATAACAAAGCCCAAATTCCACCTTCATCCACCGGAAGAGGAAAGCAACAGCGCAGGACCAAATTCTCCTCGCACAGCATGTTCAGTACAATCAGCACGTCCTGTACTTGTAGTGAAGTGAATTCCTACTGCCACTGTAAGTCAAATCAGTTGTTATGTTTGAATCCTTTTGTTGATGTAAAAGTTATACTAGGCGAACAATTTGTAAAAATCTATAAAAAAAAATTATGTACATGGATAAAAAACCTCTGTAAGCAACGAATAATGCCAAAAACAACTGTGACGGTGACCTGAGGAACATCTAAAATTTTTTCTTATCAAAAAACAAAAAATGAATTTCCACTGTAGAAAGTATGTTCTGACTTATAATGATCACTATAGGACTGAACTCTGAGAGGCCTCAGGTGTGGCTATTGGGTCAACTCCAGGGATTGCTACCTATAGGATGTGGCTGGCGTTTCTAGGTAGATTAGGGGAAGTTGGGGGGGGGGGGGTGGCCATCGAGTCAATTCCAGAAAGCCACCTACACGATACAATATGGCTGGCCTTTCGACGAGTGGGGTTGGCCATTGAGTCAACGCCAGTGACTGGTACCTACAGTATCCGGCCGGCTTTTTTATACTTTATATACTGGGTAGATGAGCGGGAGTTTGGGGGAGAGTGAGAGGGGAGAAAAATAGAGCTTAGGAGGACCGAGGGCATCTTTTGTTGAAAACGCAGCGGAAAGCGGTGGCAGAGAAGAGGGAAAATGCCGTGCTTGAACCTGACAACAAACGTCAACCTGGACGCCGTCGACACCTCCGCCATTCGGTCTGAGGCCATCTCTGCTGTTTCCAAACATACCGGCTTGCCGGAGTCGGTATATATTCCAACTCAACCGCCTCTCTTTGATGCGGATTTCTTTTTCCTTCTTTCTTTGTTTTTGTCCTTCCTCTGTTATTTGCCACCGTTTTGTTGCTTCTGTTGTTCCGATAGTTTATTTTGCTGCTGGGTTTTAATTTTTACAGACCTTTATCCTATAATTAAGGGCTTAGGTCCAATATCTCTCTAATTAAATGATTAAGGACATACTAATCTGGGAAACTTAAATTAGGTTTTGTCCTTTGAATTCTGTACTCTTTTTTTTTTTAAGCGTACTCTGGGCTTTTGATAGTTTCCTATTCCATTGGAAACTGCCTAAATTAGTTTATTGGCATTTTCACTAACTTCTTCGACCCTAATGACTTTAACTTCTCCAAGATGGGATTTGCTTGTTACTGATTTTGTGATGTGGAAATTTGGGGGATGCATTAGTCTGATTCTCCATATTTTTGGACTAGATGTCAGTAAACTTCTTTTCAAAATGTTGGGAACATGTTTTCTGGTTTATTGATTTTTGAGAAGACATAGCGGATTCAAATTCTTGAAGGATGTATAAGATTAAGAAGTTTGAAGGGGTGAATTATGGATTATGTCTCACTTCTCACTTATTGGCAGAATTTTCGAAAGATAGAAATGTCTATTTAGGAGGATTGAGTAACATAGCTAATTGATTTGCTACTCAATTTTTTGTTCCCATATCTGTGGGTTTTGAACTGTCCACTGTTAAAGGATTGCATTTAGTATGTTGCAGTGACTGGAACGTTGTCTTGAATTCCATTAGTCGATTATAACATTAATCTCTCGTTGCATCTGTAATCCTGCAGTATATTATGACCTCGTTGAAGGGATCTGTACCCATGACATTTGGTGGGACTGAGCAGCCAACTGCCTTTGGTGAGTTGGTTTCTGTTGGGGGACTCAACCCTGATGTGAACGAGAAGATAAGTGCTGCGATTTCCACCATTCTTGAGACAAAGCTTAATGTCCCAAAGTCGCGTTTCTTCCTGAAATTCCATGACACCGAGGTAAGAATTTCAGCTTTCAAAATTGTTAGCAAAATGGTCAAATCCCAAGCACGTAGATTCTTGTTAGTGCATTCTTCCTTTTAGTTTAGGCCCATCAAAGTCAAGAATCTACAAAATGCTTGCATGCTTTACACCAGTATTATTGGGTTATGTGATCAACTTTTGTTACTCTGAACCATGAATAAACTCTCTCCTCCATTTTATTTTCAAGAAACCTGATCTTTCTCTGAACTTACTGATTTTCCACCAAAATGTGCTGTAAGTGTCTCTTTGCTGCTATGTTTTGCCACTTTGATGATGCTGATGTGCTGGGAGTTTAATTTTTGCAGGGTTCCAACTTTGGCTGGAATGGGTCCACCTTCTAGGTCCCTTGTTTGTATGTTCAAAGAGTATTTGCTATGTTGAGCTTGTTGACAACACGGCTCAGAATTTGTAAAAAAAATACATAATGTTTATGTGGTAGTGCTTGGATTATGTATGTTCCAAGCTGATTCTGTTGATGTTTGGAGGTGTATGCTTAATATGCTGGATATTTTGTGATCCTTTTGAACAATCACTAGATACTCCATTTGAAGTAAACTGGTGCAAAATTTTCAGTCTTGTGGCATTGATTTACAGTACAAAAAATTCACATATTGCCAACCATTTTATCATTGATCCATTTGCCAAAAAGCTGCAAAATTATGGAAAAATATACAGCTGACCAGAAGTGAAAGCAACACTGGATCCCAGTTGAAATTACATCTGAATCAAAATAGGTTTGGCCTATCATATGTTGACAATTCAATATACCTAGAAAGATCTCTAGTTGAAGACTTTCCTAATTATCTGGATATAAGATGATAGAAATTGGAAAGAATATTCTTCAGATGCCTGAGCCTACACCTGGAAAAGGATAATCCAGGAGTTATCACCATATTAGTTTGGTCTTGCCTGTTTTGCATATTATCTTTCTATAAACATTGCTTTCAAGCCAGTCAGCCATATGAAAGCACCGGATACAGGCTCTTAATTAGATGATAATTGGATGAAAATGATAGATTATGTGATTACAACAATGGAAAAAACTGATAAAATAAATGAGGATCTAACTTCTTATTCTCTTATATATATATACATATATATATATATATGTATATATATATATATTCCTCTAGACCCTCTATCTGATTAATCTTATGTTGTTAATCTGTTCTACAGATATCTCTCAATATACTCTTCCCATTGCCTAGCAATATTGAGTGTGTTTGGATAACAAATTATTTAGTCAAATATATTTACTTACATCACCATTACAATTTCCAATACACCTTTTTATCTTGTCAATTATCTTTTTATCTCACATACATCACATCACAAAAAGTGCTATAGTAAAAATATCTCAAATAATTTACAATGCAAACAAACTCGCGCGATGCTTTCTTGCTCTCAATATTACATGATAAAATAGCACTAGACGAAAGCAAAACAGAAGAACTAATTAAGGTACAATCTGTGATAAAACTACAACGGATCTACTGATTGTTTCCGTTCGTTGCCACACTATTGCGCATCATCCAACCTGAAGTTCTATTTTTCCGCACACACGATTATCCAATAAATAAAAGTCACTCATGCAGTGTTTATCGTTTTCTATCCAAAAATAAATAAATAAAAAATGTTACTCGTTCACCATACATATATAGCTTTTGTCTTACTTTTGGTTACATACATGAATAAAGGGTGGGTAAAAATTGCTGCAACAGATTTCATATTTAATCAAGAAATGCAGTTTTCCAGTTGGGGGTTTTGATCGACAGTATCAACGTACGCCTCTGAATTTTTATGCAGGCTGTCTGGTCATGCGCGTATCATTATATGGACTAGAGAAATAATACGTAGTAGCTTTTAATGCTACTATTTGCTTATGGGATGTTGCTGCGGTATGTTTAGATGTCAAAACAGAGGTGTGGAAAGTTAAGGGAAAAGACATTCAAGCATTTGTGGCCACAAACGGTAGGGGAAGTGTGTTGGCTGGGCACGTGGAAAGGGCTTTTGTGACGTGCAACCGGAAGAGGTATTGGGCATTGAAGGGGACTCCAACTGCGCATGTGAAATGTGGAGGGGGCGAAATTAAGCAACTGGCAAAGTGAGGGTTTGTACGCGAAAGTATAGCAGGGAAAAAAGGCGCGAAGCTTACTGGATAAGCTAAACAGTGTAGGCGTATTAGAAAGGAAGAAGCGCCAAAACCGGAGTAGGAGGAATAGCAGAAGATAGGGATTTGTTATGGAGCTGGCGGCCGAAATAGATGCTTCGGATATGCAGTGGGATAGTGAAGGAGAAAGCGAAAATGTAGTATCGCTGATGCATGAGAGTGGAACACCTTCAAATTATAAAAGTTGCAGCAGTGAAAGGAAGGCCATTCGTCGGACGGTGAAAACAATGATAAGCCACTCAACTCATTCCGTGAAGAATATGATGGATTGGCTCTCGGATGAGCAGCGGCAGGCTGTCAGAGAGTTTGGATTCTGGTCAATTTTGAATGTGAAGGGAGTAGAGGTTGACGAAGAGATGTTGAACTGGCTGGTGGATAACTTTGACGTAGATCGGAGGACACTGAACGTTCATGGGTACTGTCTACAGGTGACAGCCGAGGATGTGGAATATGTACTTGGCTTGAACAGCCGTGGGAAAGATATTGAAAGCGAAAAGCGAAGGCAAGAGATGGATACAGAGTTGGAAAGAGAATTGAATATCAGAATAAATAGCGGTGAAATTGTAGTGGAGGAATTGAGGCACAGTATATGTAGTTTGCATAACGAAGGCTTAGAATTTAAAGTGAAGTTCGTACTGTTTGTTGTTGGTAGGTTGTTAGCACCAAGTTTGGATGACACAGTGAGCCGGGATCTGGTGGCTGTAGTGGCTACAGTGGAGAACATGGAAAATTTGAACTGGTCGAAATTCATACTAGACAATTTGGTGAAGAGCATCCGTGATAGAGACGGCAACAGAATAGCGGGATGTGCACTTTTCTTGATGGTATAAGAAAGACGCACCATTTTGTATTAGAATAGGAATTGCTGGAATAATAAAATTAAACTTTGATATAAAGGACCTGTAAATGATGGTAGGCGTTTTTGTCCGTGCAAATTTACTATCTGGAACGATTCTATATCGAGGGTGAGGACGAGTTTCGCAAGTTCCAGCCGAGAGGGCCGAGGCTAAGATTTTGGGGAAGGTACGAGATTAATGAAAGCGTGCGAATATTGAGGAGGAATCACATATTTGAGGGGGAATAGGTAATCTAAAATTCTTTCATGTGAATTGTTGTTGAAATTGCAAGCTGCATTTTGTGACGTTACTAGTAGTACAAAATTGAAGGCTTGTAGTGACAGGGCAATGTGCAGTTTTATAATAACATAAGCTGTAGAGAAGACATTGATAGAAGACTGATTGAAATTGAATGTGGTAATAAATATGTGAATGATAGTATTGGTAGAATGAAAGCAATGATTGAATGTCATTTTGAAAGGCTGAGGAGCATGTATGAAAGTAGAAGGGTGTGCAAAATAAACCGGACACTTGGTGTGGAGGGTGGACAGAAGGATGATTGGCATGGTAATGTTAAAAGAGGGAGTGATTTACATAAAATTAGTCCTACAACGCCAGATGTTAGGGCCAAAAACAGGAGTGAAAATGATAGAGTAACTACGAATAGTACTATAATGGGTGAAAAGAGTGCATCGAAAATTACAAAGTGAAGGAGTAGAAAGAGACTAAGGATGGACAATACAGAAAAGCCTGTGTGGGAAGACAAACAAAACAGAAGGCAAGGTAAAAGAATAAAGGTATGCATCGGTTTGTGCCAAGATATTTCGTAGTATTAGAAAAGTAAAGTATAAATTGTAGTTTTATGTACAGATGGATAGCAGTGGGATGAACGAGTGTCAAACGAAGATGGTTGCTTTATTGGCAAAGGTTACTAAAGTATGGAAAAATATAAATAATGAAAGATGACATATTTTTGTGGTAGCAGAAAATGAGGCTGGCATCTATCGGTGAAAAATTGAGTGAGGGACAAGCAAAAATACTGAAATTCTTATTTGACACTCAGTTGTCGCAAGGATATGTACTGGATCATGGATTTATTAAATCAACAGTTCTATTTTGTTTTATCCTTTATTTGAAATTGCAATGGTAAAGGGGACAGAAAAGTATTTGCAATTATAAAGTTGACTAAATATGTAGTATGATTATCCCCATAGGGGAAAGGGCATAGGAACGAAAATCTTGGAAGCAGTTAAAATTGGTTTACAAGTGAGCATAAAACTTACAATTTGTGTGCTGTCAATCATGCATGCTTATATAAAATGTAAGGGTAGGTAACATGCTTGCATATAGAATAAAAGGTAAGTATTCTAGAAGTTTGAGAATAGAACTACAATGATAACTCAATGACCCTTATGGTGAGTACATAACCGCCTTAGGCTAACTCAATGACCCTAAGGACCGATTGAATCATTGAAACCGTGATTGCTGGTTGTATTAGTGAGGAAGAGCGAACCTACTCTGGCCGTTTTAACTCGAGTCATTGAAAATGATGATATCAAGTTTGTAGATTATGAAACCTAATACACATAGGGAAAAGATTAATGTACCCTGTTGTACTGACAGGGAAGTACTGGTGTCAATTAAGCGGTAGACAGCAAATCGGGATGCAATGGGGTCCTTGCTTCCTGAAAAACCCATGGCATGTGATGTGAGTAAATCGAGGGATTGAAATTGGGTGGTGTTATGTGGACTGTTTCATGGAGGACGAAGTGATATGACTTGAGTTTGGTGCAGATATTAAGTTGCTATTGTGCGATGAAAACAGTAAGGCAACAAAGGCGTGCTGTAGATCAGTCAATTCGATGGTGGTTCATGCCAACTTGGTTTCAAGTACAAGTGTTCGGCCAAAGTTGGGGGTGTGAGTACGTATATTCATATTAAAATGTCATATTTTACTGTCGTGTTGTAGCAAGAGATTTTGGAGTTCAACAAATCAGCAGACGAGCTCTACTGTACATATCTACAGGAATGTAAAGTAGGAGGTAATATAAAAAAGTGTGAGAAGGAACGAGAAACTGCCTTGTTATGTAGCATAATGGAATAGATACAGATTCCCATGATGATGACTAACTAACCGCTGCTATGCTTCAGATATTTGTGCCAATGTGGCATGATGAGCATTGGTATATGTGTGTGGTAGACATGGCAAGCGAAGAAGTATTAATTTATGATTCAATGAGAGGACACGAGCAAACAGATATGAATAGGCGCTTGTAAATGCACTGCCCAAAAGCACTCCATTCAAATCAAGAATAAGAAATTTCTTCTTTGAATCATTAGCGGACGCAAGTTTTGGCGGGCTTTTTGTTACCCTTATACCTTCGACTGGGAAAAAATTGAAGGCATACAGCATTTCAGCACATGGATTTTGCATGTGAGATCAAATTTGAATGTCATAATGCGAAATCAAACAAGAGGAATTGGAAAGTGTAAAGCAAAGTTCTGGGGTCAAGAATTTATTACAATGTCGTGAGCAGCAGCCCTGCAATAATGGAATAGCGGGAGTAGAAAAGCAATTTCTAAATGCGATTGTCACGAGAAGATGCATCGGAACAGAGGTACATACACTTTTTATGGTTTCCTTTATACAATAATTAATTTCGTACTAATAATTTGCTACAGCCCTAAAGAATTTAAAATTTAATATTGCTTTCATATGCAACGAACCAATTACAGTAAAGGCGAGACATAATGTACCATTCCTTGTTTCCTGATGCCCCACATCCTTGGTAGCATCATCTTGCAAATTTCCTCTGGTTACAACCTCATGTGCCTGTTTATTCTCTATCAGGAAAGCATCATAAGCGAACGGGTCCGCAAGTTTCCCCAAAGCGATCTCCCAGACAATAAATTTTCTAACAATGACAACATCAAGCTGTACATATATTCAGAAACAATGTCAGACGCAATAAAGTGAGCTTGCCACAAGGGGTTGTCCATTTGTACACTTACAAATTGTGACCGACATCCCTTTGCCCAACATTGCACAAACTTCAAGGTTAAAATCCCGCAACTTGCTGCGTCTGTTTGTTTTAGTTTGTGTTTTACAAGAATAAATGTCCAGGGTTGATTTTCGTGAAAAATTTCCATCAAAATCCATTCCTAAAAGGAAATAAATACAGCAAGTATCGAATGTTAGAAATATGTTACCTTCTTCGGAAATGAAGTTAATGTACGATTTTGAAGTTTACTCACCACAGATTGCATCAAACCTTGGTAAAAAGTTTTGTAATTGTTCATAGAGTCAACAATGTACACCTCTTTGTTCTTGACATGTGCAATCATGAGCAACCAATGATTTGAATAAATGATTGGGAAAAAAATCTGCAATCGCATACAACAAACAATGTCGAATGTGTTAAAAGCTAAGGCATATTAGGCTGAATCCAATTCCACTAACATGCAGCTGCTACTCATATTGTATAAGAATGTTAAGACGAGAATGATAGCTAATGTTTACCTTTTCAGGATTTGTCATGGAGTCGTCATTGCTTTGATCAACGAATGTCTTTTTGGTTGCGGGAGATATGCATGGATAGTCTAACACGCATTTCAGCTATAACGAAGTGATTGAGAAGCAAGTATTAAGTCCACATTTTGCAAGGCACAACAGCACATACAATAATTTTTCTTACGTACCCAAAACATAGGATTGAAAAAAACAAATTGCTTATATTCTTTCTGGAGTAAGTGAAGGTACTGGGTCACAACCTTCACAAAATAGAACAAATTCAAACATTCAATAAGAGTGGAAGTACAAAGGTAGATCAGTGAACAAGATAGGCCTGTGCAATCGCATAAAAAACTTACTTTGTCGTTGAGACATGTCTCCTGAAGCATCACTTACTCCAGTTCTTCTCTTGTAACATCAAAGAGATGCTGCCTATCTAGTGTACTGACACAGCTGTGAATAATGATTGACACGATTACAATAATCAGATGAAAGTGAGATCACTGTTAGCCATTGACAGTACCGATACTTTAACATACATCTGCGGGACGAGTTCTCTGACATGAAAGCATACAGCTTCTTTCAATTCATCAGGTGCTACGCCAAAAGCTTGTGGTAGATACTGGACAATAAAGATATTAGCATATATAAAAAGGATTACAGGAAAGCGCAAGAGCATGTCTTACATCTCATAGAAATGGCAATGTCTCAAATCCGCAGTCCTTCACTTCGATGGCACCAACCCTTTGTAAAATTTGTGTCACTTTATCCACAACCTAGTCATACAAATACTGGATTATGCTCCTGTGTTGCCATCGAGAAGAAGAAACAAAAAGGAGTAAAATAATATTATCACATACACTTGCCCCTTTTCTGGTTTGTTCAGATAGTATGACAACATCTTCAAGGTGTGCCTTTTCCCCATAACCGGCCGCACCTCGACCCCAGCACACTTTCCCCCCTTATCCATCTCTTTTATTTCTTCAACTTTTCTATTCGCGTCCCCAGTCTGACTAATGACAACATCAGAGGTATAGGATTTCTTCCACATCCAACCACCATCTTCAGATTTGAATGCCAGTTTTTTGAAGTACGATACTCCCATTTTTTGGGCGTAAAATTCTTTGTCAACAAGGTCAGCCAAGAATGGCACATTAAAGCGCCTAAAGCGCCTGGTCAGCAACATACAAAAGGGAGATGTGTTTTCTTATTCTCCCTGCTCTTAATCTTCCTAATTGAGCATTGTTGTAATGATCAAATTGCCTATATTGACGGGTTATTTGTGTAACATATGCCACAATAGTACTCTTTCTAATGCACTAACGGAAGTGATACTTCCGGCTTTAGGTACAATGTTATGAGTTATTATTAGATGTAACAGCCGTGACAACACTTTCATATACGACGCATAAAATTTAGTTTTTTTGCCCATGTTCATAACTCTGTCACCATTTTATCTAATCTCTCCAAGAAATTCTAGGTCATTGTACCCCTTCACAGCAACCTTATCTACATTCTTTGCGCTAATCTGTTTATAATCAACAGTGTATCTACTGTCAATCAACCCAAACTCTGAACACAAAATCTCAGCAGACAATTCGTTGTGTACATTACTAACCACTGAAGATCAACAAATCTTCTACAGCTGATGAATTCCAGCAAATGGTTGCGGTGTGAAAGTTGTCCGCAATGGCAACGTTGCGTGTCATACTAGCGGGATACTTCTGTTCAACCAGAAACCGTCTTACAGACCAGTCTTCAAAGTTGGCGTCGAAGAGGATCCACACGTCGGTATAGAGCAGTGGTTTTAGACCGAAAAAATGTGCAACAAATTCTTTCTTGCCCATAAATCAAGCATTGTAGGTCATGATATAAAACGCTTTCAGGTTCTGCATAATAGGGAGCCGAAGACGGCGTCACTTGACCAGTGATCGGAATACTTCATCGTTCGCAATGGGGTTGCGAACGGGAATACAAGACACCAGCATCGACTGCAGAAACACCGCTCCGGGAAACCTATCTAACCGAACCGGCACCTTCTCAACTATCCACTTCAATCCAATGTGGTGAAGTAGTAAGACCACATCTTGAAAGTAGCCGACCATACCTCCGTTGTTGAGCACATGTATTTCAGGAAGTCGTCCAAGTGCCAAGAGTCAGTCTGGAAAAGGATTATGTTCCGAGGAGGCTGGTCGGTTCAGGGGTTAGAACATACAGAACGAAGCGAATCTTTCGTCTAGTTACATGTTACAGGTGGTAAAGAAATATGCGAAACTTATAGAAGCTGGTTGTATGAAGGTGAAGCGGCATGCAATAGCAAAAGATGTTGTGCGAAACCAATGCGGGGGTGAATGGGCATGCAAGGAAGAAGTTTAGTTGTGTGAAGCTCTTATAGGAGGAGATATGGATGACGGACCTGAGTTTAAATGGAAGAGCTTGCAGTGCATCGACTGAGTGGTTAAGAGCAGTTTGACCTCCTTCAAGCATCCGTTTGCGGACTACCGTTAAGGAACCTAAGTTAGGTTCGTGCGATAATAAATCACAGTGAGCACTGCATCTAAATTTTTATTTGAAAAAATTAGAAGAACCAAATCGCATGCATATTTCTGAATTGCACTACTCCGCTGTAGAAGACCAGCTGTGGACGGGTTCGGTAGGCATATGAGAACAGAGTACCCATTTTCGTAGACAGACATGTTTTTCCGAATACAATAATAACATTGTCACATACACTTGCCCCTTTTCTGATTTGTTCAGATATTATGACAACATCTTCAAGGTGTGTCTTTTCCCCCACAACCGGCCACACCTCGACCCCAGCACACTTCCCCCCCTTATCCATCTCTTTTATTTCTTCAACTTTTCTATTCGCGTCCCCAGTCTGACCAATGACAACATCAGAGGTATAGGATTTCTTCCACATCCAACCACCATCTTTAGATTTAAATGCCAATTTTTCGAAGTACGATACTCCCATTTTTTGGGCGTAAAATCCTTTGTCAACATGGTCAGCCAAGAATGGCACATTAAAGCGCCTAAAGAGCCTGGTCAGCAACATACAAAAGGGATATGTGTTTTCTTATTCTCCCTGCTCTTAATCTTCCTAATTGAGCATTGTTGCAATGATCAAATTACCTATATTGACGGGTTGTTTGTGTAACATATGCCACAATAGAACTCTTTCTAATGCACTAACGGAAGTGATACTTCCGGCTTTAGGTACAATGTTATGAGTTATTATTAGATGTAACAGCCGTGACAACACTTTCATATACGACGCATAAAATTTAGTTTTTTTGCCCATGTTCATAACTCTGTCACCATTTTATCTAATCTCTCCAAGAAATTCTAGGTCATTGTACCCCTTCACAGCAACCTTATCTACATTCTTTGCGCTAATCTGTTTATAATCAACAGTGTATCCACTGTCAACCAACCCAAACTCTGAACACAAAATCTCAGCAGACAATTCCTTGTGTACATTACTAACCACTGAAGATCAACAAATCTTCTACAGCTGATGAATTCCAGCAAATGGTTGCGGTGTGAAGGCTGTCCGCAATGGCAACGTTGCGTGTCATACTAGCGGGATACTTCTGTTCAGCCAGAAATCGTCTTACAGACCAGTCTTCAAAGTTGGCGCCGAAGAGGATCCACACGTCGGTATGGAGCAGTGGTTTTAGACCGAAAAAATGTGCAACAAATTCCTTCTTGCCAATAAATCAGGCATTGTAGGTCATGATATAAAACGCTTTCAGGTTCTGCATAATAGGGAGCGGAAGACGGCGCCACTTGATCAGTGACCGGAATACTTCATCATTCGCAATGGGGTTGCGAACGGGAATGCAAGACACCAGCATCGACTGCGGAAACACCGCTCCGGGAAACCTATCTAACCGAACCGGCGCTTTCTCAACTATCCACTTCAATCCAATGTGGTGAAGTGGTAAGACCTCATCGTGAAAGTAGCCGACCATACCTCCGTTGTTGAGCACATGTATTTCAAGAAGTCGTCCAAGTGCCACGAGTCAGTCTGGAAAAGGATTATGTTACGAGGAGGCTGGTCGGTTCAGGGGTTAGAACAGACAGAACGAAGCGAATCTTTCGTCTAGTTACATGTTACAGGTGGTAAAGAAAGATGCGAAACTTATAGAAGGTGGTTGTATGAAGGTAAAGCGGCATGCAATAGCAAAAGATGTTGTGCGAAACCAATGCGGGGGTGAATGGGCATGCAAGGAAGAAGTTTAGTTGTGTGAAGCTCTTATAGGCGGAGATATGGATGACGGACTTGAGTTTAAATGGAGGAGCTTGCAGTGCATCGACTGAGTGGTTAAGAGCAGCTTGACCTCCTTCAGGCATCCTTTTGCGGACTACGGTTAAGGAACCTAAGTTAGGTTCGTGCGATAATAAGTCACAATGAGCACTGCATCTAAATTTCTATTTGAAAAAATTAGAAAAACCAAATCGCATGCATATTTCTGAATTGCATTACTCCGCTGTAGAAGACCAGCTGTGGACGGGTTCGGTAGGCATATGAGAACAGAGTACCCATTTTGATAGACAGACATGTTTTTCCGAATATAATAATAACATTGTCACATACACTTGCCCCTTTTCTGGTTTGTTCAGATATTATGACAACATCTTCAAGGTGTGCCTTTTCTCCCACAACAGGCCACACCTCGACCCCAGCACACTTCCCCCTTATCCATCTCTTTTATTTCTTCAACTTTTCTATTCGCGTCCCCAATCTGACCAATGACAGCATCAGAGGTATAGGATTTCTTCCACATCCAACCACCATCTTTAGATTTAAATGCCAATTTTTTGAAGAACGATACTCCCATTTTTTGGACGTAAAATCCTTTGTCAACATGGTCAGCCAAGAATAGCACATTAAAGCGCTTAAAGAGCCGGGTCAGCAACATACAAAAGGGAGATGTGTTTTCTTATTCTCCCTGCTCTTAATCTTCCTAATTGAGCATTGTTGCAATGATCAAATTGCCTATATTGACGGGTTGTTTGTGTAACATATGCCACAATAGAACTCTTTCTAATGCACTAACGGAAGTGATACTTCCGGCTTTAAGTACAATGTTATGAGTTATTATTAGATGTAACAGCCGTGACAACACTTTCATATACGACGCATAAAATTTAGTTTTTTTGCCCATGTTCATAACTCTGTCACCATTTTATCTAATCTCTCCTAGAAATTGTAGGTCATTGTACCCCTTCACAGCAACCTTATCTACATTCTTTGCGCTAATCTGTTTATAATCAACATTGTATCCACTGTCAACCAACCCAAACTCTGAACACAAAATCTCAGCAGACAATTCCTTGTGTACATTACTAACCACTGAAGATCAACAAATCTTCTACAGCTGATGAATTCCAGCAAATGGTTGCGGTGTGAAGGTTGTCCGCAATGGCAACGTTGCGTGTCATACTAGCGGGATACTTCTGTTCAGCCAGAAACCGTCTTACAGACCAGTCTTCAAAGTTGGCGCCGAAGAGGATCCACACGTCGGTATGGAGCAGTGGTTTTAGACCGAAAAAATGTGCAACAAATTCCTTCTTGCCCATAAATCAGGCATTGTAGGTCATGATATAAAACGCTTTCAGGTTCTGCATAATAGGGAGCGGAAGACGGCGCCACTTGACCAGTGACCGGAATACTTCATCGTTCGCAATGGGGTTGCGAACGGGAATGCAAGACACCAGCATCGACTGCGGAAACACCGCTCCGGGAAACCTATCTAACCGAACCGACGCTTTCTCAACTATCCACTTCAATCCAATGTGGTGAAGTGGTAAGACCTCATCTTGAAAGTAGCCGACCATACCTCCGTTGTTGAGCACATGTATTTCAGGAAGTCGTCCAAGTGCCATGAGTCAGTCTGAAAAAGGATTATGTTACGAGGAGGCTGGTCGGTTCAGGGGTTAGAACATACAGAACGAAGCGAATCTTTCGTCTAGTTACATGTTACAGGTGGTAAAAAAAGATGCGAAACTTATAGAAGGTGGTTGTATGAAGGTGAAGCGGCATGCAATAGCAAAAGATGTTGTGCGAAACCAATGCGGGGGTGAATGGGCATGCAAGGAAGAAGCTTAGTTGTGTGAAGCTCTTATAGGAGGAGATATGGATGACGGACTTGAGTTTAAATGGAGGAGCTTGCAGTGCATCGACTGAGTGGTTAAGAGCAGTTTGACCTCCTTCAGGCATCCTTTTGCGGACTACGGTTAAGGAACCTAAGTTAGGTTCGTGCGATAATAAGTCACAGTGGGCACTGCATCTAAATTTTTATTTGAAAAAATTAAAAGAACCAAATACCATGCATATTTCTGAATTGCACTACTCCGCTGTAGAAGACCAGCTGTGGACGGGTTCGGTAGGCATATGAGAACAGAGTACCCATTTCCGTGGACAAGACATGTTTTTCCGAATATAATAATAACATTGTTACATACACTTGCCCCTTTTCTGGTTTGTTCAGATATTATGACTGTGAGATCCCAGTTAGCCTTTGATTTCAATATCATGTGATATTAAGGGCATTTTGTTCTATTTTGTACGAATTTAGTAGAAAACTCTAGTTTTCTTTTTGTATTGTGATAACTCAAAAAATTAATTAATTATATGTATGTTATGAACCCTTTTATTTTAATTGCTTAGATGTTAGGAAATTACATATAACAAATGAATGGTTAAAATAAATGCATAATTGAATTTCTATAACAGATTGAAAATTTAAACGACACTTGAGTTATGCAAAATTCTATCTACAAATCCACTCCTACTACCCAAGGTTTAGGTCCCAATTTGATGCTCATTCACCTAGCAAAATATGCTAGAAAACTTGTGTGGAGCAAAGATGAAAACTGTTTAAGATTCAAGGACCAAACGATGAATACCGAAATTGCACTTCAGCCCTTTACAAAATTGCACTTACTCTGATTCTGGTCAGCTTGGCCGAGAATACCAAGGCTGGAAAGCCTTGAATCTTTATGATTTTTGCCCAGCCAAAGCATGACAAAGTGGGTAGGAACACTTGTCAATTTTCCAAGCCATTGAGTTGGCAAAACTCCAATCCTTGTCATGCTAGCTTAGGTTGCTATAAATACCAGACATCCAGGCTTAGTAAACATTTGGGCAATCTTCTTATTTTCACCGAAACTAGCAAGAAACTATCAGCTCACTTACTACAAAAATTGCACACAAATCTGGCCAAAACCAATTCTGTTGAGGGCCGATTAAGCTGGATTTTGCTGCACATCTGGTGGAATTTCTTCTTGCACTTTACTACCCTTTTATTAAAAGGTACCATGAGCTATACATCTATTTCATTTATAATTCATTTAAGCATCTTATATATTTAGTAAATCAAGTATTCCTGCTGAAAAAAAAAATCCTATTATAAACATGCATATGGGCAGTTCGTGATTTTTCAGCTTTGTAGTTCAATTTCTATGCCAATTTTATGATGATTCTTGCCTTAGTTTGCTATGCATGCTGGATACTAGGTGTATTTGTTTGATTGATAAGCTCTTGAGCAACCAAGACTAATTTGGGAATAAAAAAAAAATGGAACCTGTTTTGCTGGACCATTTGAGCAGCCTGTTTGCAACGAATTTTGACCAAATTCTAATCAGAATTTGAACCTAAGCCCTTCGGAGAAATTGTAGTTTCTTAAGTGCATGTTGTGTCTACAAAATTTCAGGTCAAACGGAGGTGTGTAGGCTGAGTTATAGCCGAAACCCTCACTTAGCTTTCAAATTCTGGTTTGACCATGTTTTGTAGATTAACTTCTGACCATGCTCATTTCGCATGGATAATGATGAAACTGGGTGGTGGTGTCTTCATAAGAACTGTAGAGCTCTATTTTAGATTCAAAACGGTATAAAGTGCCTCCAAATCCGAGCTTCGTAGATGCAGTTATAGCCAAAACAAAATCGTGTGCCAGAACTGCCTGGAACACTGGGCAGTTCTGACAGGTACTTTGACACCCACTTTTCATTTGATTCTGAGTTGATCCAAGTCTTGGCCAAAACATAAAAGTTTTAGCCTTATGTCTTATCTTTCCAATGCCTTTGGAATTTCTTGATTTGGGCCCGTGAGTTGTGAGTTATGGTTCTTCAAATAGACCCTGTCTGTCATCTAAACGTGCGAACTCCTGGCACGTTGTTTCATACTTATGACCTAATTGCGTTCAGAACTGGATTGAGGTGTCTTCATAAAAATTATAGCTTTTCTCCTTAGCTTCGCGACGGTATCTCACACGCCTCGATCCGACAATCACAACCTACATTGTGTTAAAAATAGTTCTTGACGCCAAAACGGACAAGTTGCCGTTTCCGTTTCCGTTTCCATTTTCCATTTTTCGCGCGCGCATGGGTCGCATTTGCTGTTTTCCTTATTCGTATGCATTTGAATACCTGTTTGAGCAATATCATGACTCAACCTTCTGTCACAGACGGTAACGAAATGCTCGGAGATGGTGGGACCCACTAACGGTTGAGTTTGACCAAGTGCCGTTTTTGTCTACTTTTGTACTCTAAGTAAGTAACTGGGACGTTTATGTATTAAATGTCACCAATGTGAATTGTGTGTGATATAAGGGTGCTTAGGCGAGTGTGTACTTTATCTCACTCGACCTAAACCCTAATTTGTATTGCAATATATATGAATTATGATATATGAACTGTGTTGGGACTGAATCCCTGAAGCATGTGGCTTGGGATGACCTTTTGTGTGTGTGTGATATGGAACTATGAGGGGGCCCGATCTAAAGGTTAGACGGACTATTCGAGACAGTTTGGGTTTGGTCGAAGTTAGTCCAAGCTAACCTTAAGATCACCAATTTTGTGAATACAATTCGAATACGATTCGAAACTCGAGCCATTTGTGTGTATGTGGATACTGGCCAGAGTGGGTGTAAGGTGGTCGAAGGAAGAAAGTGGAGTTCTATGGACCATTCCTTGTGGTCGACGGAGGGTCGACAGGTGATCACGTGTGGCGAATGACTTGGCTTTGGAGCCAATCCGTATCCTTGAATTGTTTTGTTACTTTCGCTTTGATTTTGATGTATTTGTGGTATAAATATCTGACTTGATGTAAAATTATCATTTTGCCCCTACTTGCTTACTAAGCTTTAAGCTTACCCGTTTTTCTTTGTTATTTCCTTAACAGGGGTCGTACGCGGGGAATCACACTTCACGAGAGTTATAACTCTAGAATTTATCTTTGAAATTATTCTAGTTGGACTTTCTAGGATGTTTTTCTTTATTCTCACAGTTAGGGTTAGGACTCTGCGTAAGATCCACTTTATGGTTTTAGTCTTCGCTTTTGTGTGATGTAGTGGATTGGAATGTCCCTTTTGAAGATGTACATATTGTAAATAGAACTTTTTGGAGATGTATAAATTTGAAAAGTATCTTTTGGTATTGTGATTCTTTTATTGGACAAATTTATGTTTTACACTGATTGAAGATGTACTTAAGAATGAATGTTCAGTTGTCCAATAGTAATGTTATCTCTGAAATTAATGTGAGTGTGTGAGTTCTGGCGCGAGCTAGGCAGACGGCCCGCCAAACCCTTTGGTACGCCTCTGGGTGCGGTGGGGTCGTCACAGGTGGTATCAGAGCGCCTAGATTAGAGGATTTGGGTAATCGAGATACACACGATAGACATTAGGCATCTTTGATTCTTTAAGATGAATAAAATATTTTAAGTTGAAAAGCTGGTGTACTGACGAATTAATATTTTACAGATATGGAACCGGGCAGTTCGAGTGGTACGGGACCCAGCGGCGTGAGACCTGGACCGGTATCTCAACCTCTGAGCGTGGGGGGCCCGGTGAACCAGGTCACACGTAGACGGGTGATTCGTTACCAGAGGAGACCGGGGGAGCCCTACGCTCTATATTCACCCTTTGGTCGGATGCCGCATTGACACTGTGAGTGTCGTCTCACCTATGGTTATCCAGATGAGGTTATTCTGGCGGTGGACGACGAGAGGCGCCGCCTGGGGAATGCAATCGATCGCCTGACCAGGCAACTTGAGAGGGCCAGGGGAGTGAACCACGGCCAGGTTATACACCTTAGGGAGATGGAATAGAGCCTTAGGGATGAGGAGGAGAGGACGGATTTCTTCCGTCGTCAGTTGCACGACACGCACCTGCACCTCTTCGCCATGAAGAAGCAGTTACGGGAGCGGGTCCGGGGCGTGATAACCGACTGTGAGATTGTGCTAGATGTGGTCGCGGAGGCGCCACCCGGAGCCACCGGCTCGGAGCCAATGGAGGATGCCGATATTTTGGGCTCGGTTGGGGATTGGGCCCCTAGGGGAGACACTTTAGGGCCGCCTATGTGACTCTTGTTCTACCTATCCATCTTTTGTAGCTGGATTTGATCTGCTAGTTTTTGGGAGCCGAGGTGCTCTTGTATATAATGAGTTTTGCCCCGACCGGATGTCGGGTAATTTGTATAGTTTTGGCATGCATTTGCATATGTGTGTACATATTGTTTTGGCTGGTATATATAAGCGTTTCCTTTCCGTTTTACGAAATATTTTGTGTTTCATGTTTTTTGTAATTCACTTCTATTTTTTTTTCTGTTAGCATTTTGAACTTAAAAATGGACTCCGATAGTCGAGGTCGAGACCTCGAGGGAGAAAACGAACCTGAAAATAACCAGGTAGCTACAGCCATCCAGCGAATGGCTGATTTACTTGAGCAAATGATCGTCCAACAGGGCCAGAGTCAGGGAAATAACTCCGAAAATCCTGGGAGTAGTAGGGGGAACAATGAGGGGAAGGATCGTGCTTTAGAGCGATTTCAAAAATTTGCCCCCCCTAAATTCATAGGAGGACCCAATCCTGATGTGGCGGAGGGCTGGCTGGAGCGTATGCCGGATATTTTTGCCGCCTTGGGATATATGGAGGAGCGGCAAGTATCGTTCGCTACCTTTCAATTCGAAGGGCCCGCTCGGGCGCGGTGGAATGTGGTAAAAGTCAAATGGGAACGAGAGCGGACCTCCTGGACCTGGAATAACTTTACCAGGGAATTTAATGAGAAATATCTTCCGCCGATGGTACAAGAGAGACGGGAGGACGATTTCATTCGTCTGCGCCAAGGGACATTAAGTGTTGCGGAATACGAGACCCAATTTACTAAATTGTCTCGTTTTACTCCGGATTTGGTGTCAACGGAGCAAAAGCGGATCCGTCGCTTTGTTCAAGGGTTGAACATTGAGATCCAAGAGGCGTTGGCGGCCGCTCAGTTAGATACTTTTAATCAGGTGTTAGAAAAAGCGCAGAGGATTGAGACAGTCCGGGGTCAAGTAAAGGCATTTCATGATAGAAAAAGAAGGCAGTCGGGCACCAGAAACTTTAATGCTGGACAAAGCTCGAGGAATGAGCCGCCCACTAAAATGGGTAGGGGAGCAGGAGGTCTACGACCGGCGGAGACTTCAAACCAAGGAAATGCCGGAAGGGGACAAGCGGGGCGAGGGCCCCAGAGGGGTGGCCAAAGAGGAAGGGCGAGTACAGGAATGAGACAGACCTGTAGTTTTTGCGGAGGCAATCATACCGCCGATAATTGCTGGAAAAATAGTGCTGTCAGGAGATGCTTTAAGTGTGGCAGTACGGAGCACCTGATTGCACAATGCTCGAATATGCAGACCGAAGGAAGCACTTCTCGGGCAGAAGGGACTACGCCAAAACTAGCAAATGTAGCAGGGAACCGACCGAAAGTGCCTGCGTGAGTTTATGCCATGGACCATCAGGAGGTGACTGACCCTTCGGCAGTCATCGAAAGTACGCTTTCTATATTTCGGCGTACCGCAAGTGTGTTAATAGATTCTGGTGCTACCCATTCCTTTGTGAGTCCTGCATTCATGGCACCTATAGATATTAAAGCAGAAAAGTTGCCATACCATTTAGAAATAAAAACTCCCATTACCAACAAAAGCATCCTTGCCAATATGATGTACAAAGGCTGTGACGTGTGGATAGGGGAACGAAAGTTATCGGTGGATTTAATAGAATTAACACTTAAGGAGTACGATATTATATTAGGTATGGATTGGCTAGCTAAGTATCATGCACGCTTAGACTGTAGTTCGAAAAAGGTTGATTTTCACATACTGGGTGAGCCTACATTGCTATTAGATGTACGAGGGAAGTTAGCCTCCACCACTCTTATTTCTGGGATTCGGACCCGGAAATTGCTAAGCAAGGGTGCCCGAGGGTTTTTGGCCACGTTGATTAATACTCCAGGAGAGCAGTTAAAATTAGAAAAGGTACCGGTGGTGTGTGAGTTTCCTGAGATATTTCCCGAAGAGTTGACCTCACTACCGCCGGAAAGAGAAATCGAACTTAAGGTTGATCTGCACCCAGGGGCGGAACCAATATCAAAAATCCCTTACCGCATGGCTCCTGCGGAACTGAAAGAATTAAAAATACAGTTACAGGAATTATTGAATCAAGGATTTATTCAGGAAAGTGAATTTCCTTGGGGAGCCCCGGTACTATTCGTAAAGAAAAAGGATGGAGGTCTACGGATGTGCATTGATTACCGGGGACTAAATAATCTCACGATTAAGAACAAATATCCCCCGCCACTGATTGATGAATTATTTGACCAACTGCAGGGTGCAGTTGTATTTTCTAAACTGGACCTTCGATAGGGATATTACCAATTAAGGATCCGGAAAGAGGATATCCCTAAGACCGCGTTTAATTCGCGGTACGGGCATTTTGAATTCACAGTCATGCCTTTTGGATTGACGAATGCTCCAGTTGCATTTATGGACTTAATGCACCGAGTCTTCAAACCTTACCTAGACCAATTTATTGTGGTGTTTATTGATGATATTCTGGTCTACTCGAAGACTCGTGAGGATCATGAACGGCATTTGAGGTTAGTGCTACAGACTCTTAAGGAGCACCAACTATATGCTAAATTTAGTAAGTGCGAGTTCTGACTGGACAAGGTGTCTTTTCTTGGACACGTGATTTCAAAGGATGGAATAGCGGTGGACCCCGCTAAAGTGAAAGCCGTCACAGAATGGAACCGACCTAAGAACCCAACTGAAGTTAAAAGTTTCTTAGGACTTGCCGGATACTATCGCCGCTTCATAAAAGATTTTTCTAAGATAGCTGGATCTCTGACGGATTTGACTAAGATTCACAACCAATTCATCTGGACGTCCAAGTGCGAGACCAGTTTTCAAGAGTTAAAGGGGCGATTAACATCTGCACCAATTCTTACTTTGCCCAACGGGAAAGACAGCTTTGTAGTATATACGGATGCGTCTCGGATGGGCTTGGGTTGTGTACTTATGCAAAATGGACAAGTGATAGCCTATGCATCTCGAAATTTGAAAACCCATGAGCAAAATTACCCGACTCACGACTTGGAATTGGCGGCAGTGGTATTTGCTCTTCAGAAGTGGCGACATTATTTATATGGGGTAACCTTTGAGATTTTCACCGACCATAAGAGTCTCAAGTATTTATTTTCGCAGAAAGAGCTGAATTTGAGGCAGCGTAGGTGGATGGAGTTCTTAGAGGATTATGACTGCACCATTAAGTACCATCCAAATAAGGCTAATGTAGTAGCTGATGCCCTTAGCCGAAAGGCTCAAGTATCTAGTCTACAGGTGAAAGAGTGGGAGCTACTAGAAAAAGTTAGGGAATGGAATCCTCAACTTAAGCCACACAAAGTGTTGTTTAGTAATATTCAGGTGATTTTCACGCTATTGCCTAGGATAAAGGAGACTCAGAAGAAGGACTCCCAGGTGCCGAAGTGGAAAGACAAAGTTGAGAAAGGGATGATACCCGACTTTAATGTGGGTTTGGATGGACTGTTAAGGTATAGAAATCGATTGGTTATACCCCAGGATACGGATATCAAGAAAGAGCTATTGGAAGAAGCTCACCGCTCGCGATACACAGTACATTCTGGTACGACGAAGATATATCAAGATTTGAAGAGTTTGTACTGGTGGGAGATCATGAAAAAGGAGATTGCTTAGTTTGTGCAAACATGTCTAACCTGTAAGCAAATAAAAGCTGAGCACCAAAAATCGTCAGGTTTACTCCAACCGTTAGAAGTGCCAGAGTGGAAATGTGGGCACATTACTATGGATTTCGTATCCGGTTTACCGCGAGCACAAAAGGGGCATGATGCCATTTGGGTAATTGTAGACCGCTTGACCAAATCAGCTCATTTCTTACCCGTGAGCCTGAAGTATACCCTAGAGAAACTAGTTCAACTGTATATGGATGAAATTATACGACTACATGGCGTGCCAGTGAGCATAGTTTCGGATCGAGACCCACGGTTCATGCCACGGATCTGGCAAAGGATGCAAGAGGCTTTAGGCTCTAAACTTAATCTCAGTACAACTTACCATCCTCAAACAGATGGACAATCGGAGCGAACGATACAAACTCTTGAGGATATGCTCCGAGCGTGTGTAATGGACTTTGGGAGAAATTAGAGCCAACACCTCACATTGATAGAATTCGCATACAATAATAGTTATCACTCCTCCATACAAATGGCACCGTATGAAGCACTATATGGACGTAAGTGTCGCTCACCGATCTTTTGGGATGAAGTCGGCGAAAGAAAGATCTTGGATTCGACTACGGTGCCATGGGTAGAAGAAGCAGTAGAGAAAGTTAAAATTATTCGCCAGAGAATGCAGACGGCTCAGAGTCGGCAGAAGAGTTACGCTGATCACCGAAGAAAGGATCTGGAGTTCGAGGAGGGGGACATGGTATTTCTCAAGGTAACACCACTCCGAGGAACGATTGCGGCCAAGAAAGGGAAGAAGTTGAAGCCTTGATATATAGGACCGTATAGGATTCAAAACCGAGTCGGGACAGTGGCGTATCAGTTAGAGTTACCTAGTAAAATGTCTCGAATCCAAAATGTCTTCCACGTCTCGTTGTTGAAGAAATATCATCCAGATCCCGCACACATCCTACACACAGAGGACGTCGAGTTAGACGAAACCTTCACCTATGGAGAGCAGCCATTACAAATTTGGGATCAAAAGGTGAAAGAACTAAGAAATAAACAGATATTTTTGGTAAAGATTTTATGGAGAAATTATGATGTGGAGGAAGCCACCTGGGAAGTAGAGGAATACATGCAGAAGGAATATCCTTCTTTGTTCACAAACAAAAGTATTAATTTCGAGAACGAAATTGCTCTAAGAAGAGGAGGTTGTGAGATCCCGGTTAGCCTCTGATTTCAATATCATGTGATATTAAGGGCATTTTGTTCTATTTTGTACGAATTTAGTAGAAAACTCTAGTTTTCTTTTTGTATTGGGGCATGATGCCATTTGGGTAATTGTAAACCGCTTGACCAAATCAGCTCATTTCTTACCCGTGAGCCTGAAGTATACCCTAGAGAAACTAGCTCAACTGTATATGGATGAAATTATACGACTACATGGCGTGCCAGTGAGCATAGTTTCGGATCGAGACCCACGGTTCGTGTCACGGTTCTGGCAAAGGATGCAAGAGGTTTTAGGCTCTAAACTTAATCTCAGTACAACTTACCATCCTCAAATAGATGGACAATCGGAGCGAACGATACAAACTCTTGAGGATATGCTCCGAGCGTGTGTAATGGACTTTGGGGGAAATTGGAGCCAACACCTCACATTGATAGAATTCGCATACAATAATAGTTATCACTCCTCCATACAAATGGCACCGTATGAAGCACTAAATGGACGTAAGTGTCGCTCACCGATCTTTTGGGATGAAGTCGGCGAAAGAAAGATCTTGGATTCGACTACGGTGTCATGGGTAGAAGAAGCAGTAGAGAAAGTTAAAATTATTCGCCAGAGAATGCAGACGGCTCAGAGTCGGCAGAAGAATTACGCCGATCACCGAAGAAAGGATCTAAAGTTCGAGGAGGGGGACATGGTATTTCTCAAGGTAACACCACTCCGAGGAACGATTGCGGCCAAGAAAGGGAAGAAGTTGAAGCCTCGATATATAGGACCGTATAGGATTCAAAGCCGAGTCGGGACAGTGGCGTATCAGTTAGAGTTACCTAATAAAATGTCCCGAATCCATAATGTCTTGCACGTCTCGTTGTTGAACAAGTATCATCCAGATCCCGCACACATCCTACACACAGAGGACGTCGAGTTAGACGAAACCCTCACCAATGGAGAGCAGCCGGTACAAATTTTGGATCGAAAGGTGAAAGAACTAAGAAATAAACAGATATCTTTGGTAAAGATTTTATGGAGAAATCATGATGTGGAAGAAGCCACCTGAGAAGTGGAGGAAGACATGCAGAAGGAATATCCTTCTTTGTTCACAAACAAAGGTATTAATTTCGAGAACGAAATTACCCTAAGAAGGGGAGGTTGTGAGATCCCGGTTAGCCTCTGATTTCAATATCATGTGATATTAAGGGCATTTTGTTCTATTTTGTACGAATTTAATAGAAAACTCTAGTTTTCTTTTTGTATTGTGATAACTCAAAAAATTAATTAATTATATGTATGTTATGAACCCTTTTATTTTAATTGCTTAGATGTTAGGAAATTACATATAACAAATGAATGGTTAAAATAAATGCATAATTGAATTTCTATAACAGATTGAAAATTTAAACGCCATTTGAGTTATGCAAAATTTTAGCTACAAATCCACTCCTACTATCCAAGGTTTAGGTCCCAATTTGATGCTCATTCACCTAGCAAAATATGATAGAAAACTTGTGTGGAGCAAAGATGAAAACCGTTTAAGATTCAAGAACCAAACCATGAATACCGAAATTGCACTTCGGCCCTTTACTATATTTAGCCAAAAAAAAACACTTACTTTGATTCTGGTCAGCTTGGCCGAGAATACCAAGGCTGGAAAGCCTTGAATCTTCATGATTTTTGCCCAGCCAAAGCATGACAAAGTGGGTAGGAAAACTTGTCAATTTTCCAAGCCATTGAGTTGGCAAAACTCCAATCCTTGTCATACTAGCTTAGACTGCCATAAATACCAGACATCCAGGATTAGTAGACATTTGGACAATCTTCTTATCTTCACCGAAACTAGCAAGAAACTATCAGCTCACTTACTACAAAAATTGCACACAAATCTGGTCAAAACCAATTCTGTTGAGGGCCGATTAAGCTGGATTTTGCTGCACATCTGGTGGAATTTCTTTTTGCACTTTACTACCCTTTTATTAAAAGGTACCATGAGCTATACATCTATTTCATTTATAATTCATTTAAGCATCTTATATATTTAGTAAATCAAGTATTCCTGCTGAAAAAAAAATCCTATTATAAACATGCATATGGGCAGTTCGTGATTTTTCAGCTTTGTAGTTCAATTTCTATGCCAATTTTATGATGATTCTTGGCTTAGTTTGCTATGCATGCTGGATACTAGGTGTATTTGTTTGATTGATAAGCTCTTGAGCAACCAAGACTAATTTGGGAATAAAAAAAAATGGAACCTGTTTTGCTGGACCATTTGAACAGCCTGTTTGCAACAAATTTTGACCCAATTCTAATCAGAATTTGAACCTGAACCCTTCGGAGAAATTGTAACTTCTTTAGTGCTTGTTGTGTCTACAAAATTTCAGGTCAAACGGAGGTGTGTAGGCTGAGTTATAGCCGAAACCCTCACTTAGCTTTCAAATTCTGGTTTGACCACGTTTTGTAGATTAACTTCTGACCATGCTCATTTCGCATGGATAATGATGAAACTGGGTGGTGGTGTCTTCATAAGAACTGTAGAGCTCTATTTCAGATTCAAAACGGTATAAAGTGCGTCCAAATCCGAGTTTTGTAGCTCCAGTTATAGCCAAAACAAAATTGTGTGCTAGAACTGCCTGGAACAATGGGCAGTTCTGACAGGTACTTTGACACCCACTTTTCGTTTGGTTCTGAGTTGATAGAAGTCTTGGCCAAAACATAAAGGTTTTAGCCTTATGTGTTATATTTTCAATTCCTTTGGAATTTCTTGATTTGGGTCTATGAGTTGTGAGTTATGGTTCTTCCACTAGACCCTGTCTGTCATCTAAACGTGCGAACTCCTGGCACGTTGTTTCATACTTATGACCTGATTCCGTTCGGAACTGGATTGAGGTGTCTTCATGAAAATTATAGCTTTCCTCCTTAGCTTCGCGACGGTATCTCATACGCCTCGATCCGACAATCATAACCTATATTGTGTTCAAAACAGTTCTTGACGCCAAAACGGACAAGTTGCCGTTTCCGTTTCAGTTTCCATTTTCCATTTTCCGCGCGCGCATGGGTCGCATTTGCTGTTTTCCTTATTCGTATGCATTTGGATACCTGTTTGAGCAATATCATGACTCAACCTTCTGTCACAAACGGTAGCGAAGTGCTCGGAGACGGTAGGACCCACTAACGGTTGAGTTTGACCAAGTGCCGTTTTTGTCTACTTTTGTACTCTAAGTAAGTAACTGGGACGTTTATGTGTTAAATGTCACCAATGTGAATTGTGTGTGATATAAGGGTGCTTAGGCGAGTGTGTACTTTATCTCACTCGACCTAAACCCTAATTTGTATTGCAATATATATGAATTATGATATATGAACTGTGTTGGGACTGAATCCCTGAAACATGTGGCTTGGGATGACCTTTTATGTGTGTGTGATGTGGAACTATGAGTGGGCCCGATCTAAAGGCTAGACGGACTATTCGAACCAGTTAGGGTTTGGTCGAAATTAGTTCAAACTATCCTTAAGATCACCAATTTTGTGAATACAATTCGAATACGATTCGAAACTCGAGCCATTTGTGTGTGTGTGTGGATACTGGCCAGAGTGCGCGTAAGGGGGTCGGAGGAAGAAAGCGGAGTTCTACGGACCATTCCTTGTGGTCGACGGAGGGTCGACAGGTGATCACGCGTGGCGAATGACTTGGCTTTGGAGCCAATCCGTATCCTTGAATTGTTTTGTTACTTTCGCTTTGATTTTGATGTATTTGTGGTATAAATATCTGACTTGATATAAAATTATCATTTTGCCCCTGCTTGCTTACTAAGCTTTAAGTTTACCCGTTTTTCTTTGTTATTTTCTTAACAGGGGTCGTACATGGGGAATCACACTTCACGAGAGTTATAACCCTAGAATTTATCTTTGAAATTATTGTAGTTGGACTTTCTAGGATGTTTTTCTTTATTCTCACAGTTAGGGTTAGGACTCTGCGTAAGATCCATTTTGTGGTTTTAGTTTTCGCTTTTGTGTGATGTAGTGGACTGGAATGTCCCTGTTGAAGATGTACATATTGTATATGGAACTTTTTGGAGATGTATAAATTTGAATAGTATCTTTTGGTATGGTGATTCTTTATTGGACAACTTTATGTTTTACACTGATTGAAGATGTACTTAAGAATGAATGTTCAGTTGTCCAATAGTAATGTTATCTCTGAAATTAATGTGAGTAAGTGAGTTCTGGCGCGAGTTAGGCAGACGGCCCGCCAAACCCTTTGGTACGCCTCTGGGTGCGGTGGGGTCGTCACAGGTGGTATCACAGCGCCTAGGTTGGAGGATTTGGGTAATCGAGATACACACAATAGACATTAGGCATCTTTGATTCTTTTAAGATGAATAAAATATTTTAAGTTGAAAAGCCGGTGTACTGACGAATTAATATTTTGCAGATATGGAACCGGGCAGTTCGAGTGGTACGGGACCCAGCGGCGTGAGACCTGGACCGGTATCTCGACCTCTGAGCGTAGGGGGCCCGGTGAACCAGGTCACACGTAGACGGGTGATTCGTTACCAGAGGAGACCGGGGGAGCCCTACGCTCTATATTCACCCTTTGGTCGGATGCCGCACCGACCCTGTGAGTGTCGTCTCACCTATGGTTATCCAGATGATGTTGTTCTGGCGGTGGACGACGAGAGGCGCCGCCTGGGGAAGGCAGTCGATCGCCTGACCAGGCACCTTGAGGGGGCCAGGGGAGTGAACCACGGCCAGGCTATACACCTTAGGGAGATGGAACAGAGCCTTAGGGATGAGGAGGAGAGGACGGATTTCTTCCGTCGTCAGTTGCACGACACGCACCTGCACATCTTCGCCATGAAGAGACAGCTACGGGAGATGGAACAGAGCCATAGGGATGAGGAGGAGAGGACGGATTTCTTCCGTCGTCAGTTGCACGACACGCACCTGCACCTATTCGCCATGAAGAGGCAGCTACGGGAGCGGGTCCGGGGCGTGATAACCGACTGTGAGATTGTGCTAGATGTGATCGCGGAGGCGCCACCCGGAGCCATCGGCTCGGAGCCAATGGAGGATGCCGATACTTTGGGCTCGGTTGGGGATTGGGCCTCTAGGGGAGACGCTTTAGGGCCGCCTATGTGACTCTTGTTCTACCTATCCATCTTTTGTATCTGGATTTGATCTGCTAGTTTTTGGGAGTCGATGTGCTCTTGTATATAATGGGTTTTGCCCCGACCGGATGTCGGGTAATTTGTATAGTTTTGGCGTGCATTTGTATATGTGTGTACATATTGTTTTGGCTGGTATATATAAGCGTTTGCTTTCCGTTTTACGAAATATTTTGTGTTTCATGTTTTTTGTAATTCACTTCTATTTTTTTTTCTGTTAGCTTTTTGAACTTAAAAATGGACTCCGGTAGTCGAGGTCGAGACCTCGAGGAAGAAAACGAACCTGAAAATAACAAGGTAGCTACAGCCATCCAGCGAATGGTTGATTTACTTGAGCAAATGATCGCCCAACAGGGCCAGAGTCAGGGAAATAACTCCGAAAACCCTGGGAGTAGTAGGGGGAACAATGAGGGGAAGGATCGTGCTTTAGAGCGATTTCAAAAATTTGCACCCCCTAAATTCATAGGAGGACTCAATCCTGATCTGGCGGAGGGCTGGTTGGAGCGTATGCTGGATATTTTTGCCGCCTTGGGATATATGGAGGAGCGGCAAGTATCGTTCGCTACCTTTCAATTCGAAGGGCCCGCTCGGGCGTGGTGGAATGTGGTAAAAGCCAAATGGGTACGAGAGCGGACCCCCTGGACCTGGAATAACTTTACCAGGGAATTTAATGAGAAATATCTTCCGCCGATGGTATAAGAGAGATGGGAGGACGATTTCATTCGTCTGCGCCAAGGGGCGTTAAGTGTTGCGGAATACGAGACCCATTGTCTCGTTTTACTCCGGATTTGGTGTCAACGGAGCAAAAGCAGATCCACCGCTTTGTTCAAGGGTTGAACATTGAGATCCAAGAGGCGTTGGCGGCCGCTCAGTTAGATACTTTTAATCAGGTGTTAGAAAAAGCGCAGAGAATTGAGACAGTCCGGAGTCAAGTAAAGGCATTTCATGATAGAAAAAGAAGGCAGCCGGGCACCAGAAACTTTAATGCTGGACAAAACTCGAGAAATGACCCGCCCACTAAAATGGGTAGGGGAGCAGGAGGTCTACGACCGGTGGAGACTTCAAACCAAGGAAATGCCGGAAGGGGACAAGCGGGGCGAGGGCCCCAGAGGGGTGGCCAAAGAGGAAGGGCGAGTACAGGAATGAGACAGACCTGTAGTTTTTGCGGAGGCAATCATACCGCCGATAATTGCTGGAAAAATAGTGCTGTCAGGAGATACTTTAAGTGTGGCAGTACGGAGCACCTGATTGCACAATGCCCGAATATGCAGACCGAAGGAAGCACTTTTCGGGCAGAACGGACTACGCCAAAACCAGCAAATGTAGCAGGGAACCGACCGAAAGTGCCTGCGCGAGTTTATGCCATGGACCATCAGGAGGTGACTGACCCTTCGGCAGTCATCGAAGGTACGCTTTCTATATTTCGGCGTACCGCAAGTGTGTTAATAGATTTTGGTGCTACCCATTCCTTTGTGAGTCCTGCATTCATGGCACCTATAGATATTAAAGCAGAAAAGTTGCCATACCATTTAGAAATAAAAACTCCCATCACCAACAAAAGCATCCTTGCCAATATGATGTACAAAGGTTGTGACGTGTGGATATGGGAACGAAAGTTATCGGTGGATTTAATAGAATTAACACTTAAGGGGTACGATCTTATATTAGATATGGATTGGCTAGCTAAGTATCATGCACGCTTAGACTGCAGTTCGAAAAATGTTGATTTTCACATATCGGGTGAGCCTACATTGCAATTAGATGTACGAGAGAAGTTAGCCTCCACCACTCTTATTTCTGGGATTCGGGCCCGAAAATTGCTAAGCATGGGTGCCCGAGGGTTTTTGGCCACGTTGATTAATACTGCATGAGAGCAATTAAAATTAGAAAAGGTACCGATGGTGTGTCAGTTTCCTGAGATATTTTCCGAAGAGTTGACCTCACTACCGCCGGAAAGAGAAATCGAACTTAAAGTTGATCTGCACCCAGGGGCGGAACCAATATCAAAAATCCCTTACCGCATGGCTCCTGCGGAACTGAAAGAATTAAAAATACAGTTACAGGAATTATTGGATCAAGGATTTATTCAGGAAAGTGAATCTCCTTGGGGAGCCCCGGTACTATTCGTAAAGAAAAAGGATGGAAGTCTACGGATGTGCATTGATTACCGGGGACTAAATAATCTCACGATTAAGAACAAATATCCCCAGCCATTGATTGATGAATTATTTGACCAACTGCAGGGTGCAGTTGTATTTTCTAAACTGGACCTTCGACAGGGATATTACCAATTAAGGATCCGGAAAGAGGATATCCCTAAGACCGCGTTTAATTCGCGGTACGGGCATTTTGAATTCGCAGTCATGCCTTTTGGATTGACGAATGCCCCAGCTGCATTTATGGACTTAATGCACCGAGTCTTCAAATCTTACCTAGACCAATTTATTGTGGTGTTTATTGATGATATTCTGGTCTACTCGAAAACTCGTGAGGATCATGAACGGTATTTGAGGTTAGTGCTACAGACTCTTAAGGAGCACCAACTATATGCTAAATTTAGTAAGTGCGAGTTCTGGCTGGATAATGTGTCTTTTCTTGGACACGTGATTTCAAAGGATGGAATAGCGGTGGACCCCGCTAAAGTGAAAGCCGTCACAGAATGGAACCGACCTAAGAACCCAACTGAAATTAGAAGTTTCTTAGGACTTGCCGGATACTATCGCCGCTTCATAAAAGATTTTTCTAAGATAGCTGGATCTTTGACAGATTTGACTAAGATTCACAACCAATTCATCTGGACATCCAAGTGCGAGGCCAGTTTTCAAGAGTTAAAGAGGCGATTAACATCTGCACCAATTCTTACTTTGCCCAACGGGAAAGACAGCTTTGTAGTATATACGGATGCGTCTCGGATGGGCTTGGGTTGTGTACTTATGCAAAATGGACAAGTGATAGCCTATGCATCTCGAAATTTGAAAATCCATGAGCAAAATTACCCGACTCACGACTTGGAATTGACGGCAGTGGTATTTGCTCTTCAGAAGTGGCGACATTATTTATATGGGGTAACCTTTGAGGTTTTCACCGACCATAAGAGTCTCAAGTATTTATTTTCGCAGAAAGAGCTGAATTTGAGGCAGCGTAGGTGGATGGAGTTCTTAGAGGATTATGACTGCACCATTAAGTACCATCCAAATAAGGCTAATGTAGTAGCTGATGCCCTTAGCCGAAAGGCTCAAGTATCTAGTCTACAGGTGAAAGAGTGGGAGCTACTAGAAAAAGTTAGGGAATGGAATCCTCAACTTAAGCCACACAAAGTGTTGTTTAGTAATATTCAGGTGATTTTCACGCTATTGCCTAGGATAAAGGAGACTCAGAAGAAGGACTCCCAGGTGCCGAAGTGGAAAGACAAAGTTGAGAAAGGGATGATACCCGACTTTAATGTGGGTTTGGATGGACTGTTAAGGTATAGAAATCGATTGGTTATACCCCAGGATACGGATATCAAGAAAGAGCTATTGGAAGAAGCTCACCGCTCGCGATACACAGTACATCCTGGTACGACGAAGATATATCAAGATTTGAAGAGTTTGTACTGGTGGGAGATCATGAAAAAGGAGATTGCTCAGTTTGTGCAAACATGTCTAACCTATCAGCAAATAAAAGCTGAGCACCAAAAACCGTCAGGTTTACTCCAACCGTTAAAAGTGCCGGAGTGGAAATGGGAGCACATTACTATGGATTTCGTATCCGGTTTACCGCGAGTACAAAAGGGGCATGATGCCATTTGGGTAATTATAGACCGCTTGACCAAATCAGCTCATTTCTTACCCGTGAGCCTGAAGTATACCCTAGAGAAACTAGCTCAACTGTATATGGATGAAATTATACGACTACATGGCGTGCCAGTGAGTATTGTTTCGGATTGAGACCCACGGTTCGTGTCACGGTTCTGGAAAAGGATGCAAAAGGCTTTAGGCTCTAAACTTAATCTCTGTACAACTTACCATCCTCAGACAGATGGACAATCGGAGCGAACGATACAAACTCTTGAGGATATGCTCTGAGCGTGTGTAATGGACTTTGGGAGAAATTAGAGACAACACCTCACATTGATAGAATTCGCATACAATAATAGTTATCACTCCTCCATACAAATGGCACCGTATGAAGCATTATATGGACGTAAGTGTCGCTCACCTATCTTTTGGGATGAAGTCGGCGAAAGAAAGATCTTGGATTCGACTACGGTGCTATGGGTAGAAGAAGCAGTAGCAAAAGTTAAAATTATTCGCCAGAGAATGCAGACGGCTCAAAGTCGGCAGAAGAGTTACGCCGATCACCGAAGAAAGGATCTAAAGTTCGAGGAGGGGGACATGGTATTTCTCAAGGTAACACCACTCCGAGGAACGATTGCGGCCAAGAAAGGGAAGAAGTTGAAGCCTCGATATATAGGACCGTATAGGATTCAAAGCCGAGTCGGGACAGTGGCGTATCAGTTAGACTTACCTAGTAAAATGTCCCGAATCCATAATGTCTTCCACGTCTCGTTGTTGAAGAAGTATCATCCAGATCCAGCACACATCCGACACACAGAGGACGTCGAGTTAGACGAAACCCTCACTTATGGAGAGCAGCCGGTACAAATTTTGGATCGAAAGGTGAAAGAACTAAGAAATAAACAGATATCTTTGGTAAAGATTTTATGGAGAAATCATGATGTGGAGGAAACCACCTAGGAAGTGGAGGAAGACATGCAGAAGGAATATCCTTCTTTGTTCACAAACAAAGGTATTAATTTCAAGGACGAAATTGCTCTAAGAAGGGGAGGTTGTGAGATCTCGGTTAGCCTCTAATTTCAATATCATGTGATATTAAGGGCATTTTGTTCTATTTTGTACGAATTTAGTAGAAAACTCTAGTTTTCTTTTTGTATTGTGATAATTCAAAAAATTAATTAATTATATGTATGTTATGAACCCTTTTATTTTAATTGCTTAGATGTTAGGAAATTACATATAACAAATGAATGGTTAAAATAAATGCATAATTGAATTTCTATAACAGATTGAAAATTTAAACGCCACTTGAGTTATGCAAAATTCTAGCTACAAATCCACTCCTACTGCCCAAGGTTTAGGTCCCAATTTGATGCTCATTCACCTAGCAAAATATGCTAGAAAACTTGTGTGGAGCAAAGATGAAAACCGTTTAAGATTCAAGGACCAAACGATGAATACCGAAATTGCACTTCGGCCCTTTACCATATTTAGCCAAAAAAAAAAAACTTACTCTGATTCTGGTCAGTTTGGCCGAGAATACCAAGGCTGGAAAGCCTTGAATCTTCATGATTTTTGCCCAGCCAAAGCATGACAAAGTGGGTAGGAACACTTGTCAATTTTCCAAGCCATTGAGTTGGCAAAACTCCAATCCTTGTCATGCTAGCTTAGGCTGCTATAAATACCAGACATCCAGGCTTAGTAAACATTTGGGCAATCTTCTTATCTTCACCGAAACTAGCAAGAAACTATCAGCTCACTTACTACAAAAATTGCACACAAATCTGGCCAAAACCAATTCTGTTGAGGGCCGATTAAGCTGGATTTTGCTGCACATCTAGAGGAATTTCTTCTTGCACTTTACTACCATTTTATAAAAGGTACCATGAGCTATACATCTATTTCATTTACAATTCATTTAAGCATCTTATATATTTAGTAAATCAAGTATTCCTGCTGAAAAAAAAATCCTATTATAAACATGCATATGGGCAGTTCGTGATTTTTCAGCTTTGTAGTTCAATTTCTATGCCAATTTTATGATGATTCTTGGCTTAGTTTGCTATGCATGCTGGATACTAGGTGTATTTGTTTGATTGATAGCTCTTGAGCAACCAAGACTAATTTGGGAATACAAAAAAAATGGAACCTGTTTTGCTGGACCATTTGAGCAGCCTGTTTGCAACGAATTTTGACCCAATTCTAATCAGAATTTGAACCTGAGCCCTTCGGAGAAATTGTACTTCTTAAGTTCTTGTTGTGTCTACAAAATTTCGGGTCAAACGGAGGTGTGTAGGCTGAGTTATAGCCGAAACCCTCACTTAGCTTTCAAATTCTGGTTTGACCACGTTTTATAGATTAACTTCTGACCATGCTCATTTCGCATGGATAATGATGAAACTGGGTGGTAGTGTCTTCATAAGAACTGTATAGCTCTATTTCAGATTCAAAACGATATAAAGTGCGTCCAAATCCGAGTTTCGTAGCTCCAGTTATAGCCAAAACAAAATCGTGTGCTAGAACTGCCTGGAACACTGGGCAGTTCTGACAGGTACTTTGACACCCACTTTTCGTTTGGTTCTGAGTTGATCCAAGTCTTGACCAAAACATAAAAGTTTTAGCCTTATGTCTTATCTTTCCAATGCCTTTGGAATTTCTTGATTTGGGTCTGTGAGTTGTGAGTTATGGTTCTTCCACTAGACACTGTTTGTCATCTAAACGTGCGAACTCTTGGCACGTTGTTTCATACTTATGACCTGATTCCGTTCAGAACTGGATTGAGGTGTTTTCATGAAAATTATAGCTTTCCTCCTTAGCTTCACGACGGTATCTCATACGTCTCGATCCGACAATCATAACCTACATTGTGTTCAAAACAGTTCTTGACGCCAAAACGGACAAGTTGCCGTTTCCGTTTCCGTTTCCATTTTCCATTTTTCGCGCGCGCATGGGTCGCATTTGCTGTTTTCCTTATTCGTATGCATTTGGATACCTATTTGAGCAATATCATGACTCAACCTTCTGTCACAGACGGTAACGAAGTGCTCGGAGACGGTGGGACCCACTAACGGTTGAGTTTGACCAAGTGCCGTTTTTGTCTACTTTTGTACTCTAAGTAAGTAACTGGGACGTTTATGTGTTAAATGTCATCAATATGAATTGTGTGTGATATAAGGGTGCTTAGACGAGTGTGTACTTTATTTCACTCGACCTAAACCCTAATTTGTATTGCAATATATATGAATTATGATATATAAACTATATTGGGACTGAATCCCTGAAGCATGTAGTTTGGGATGACCTTTTGTGTGTGTGTGATGTGGAACTATGAGTGGGCCCGATCTAAAGGCTAGACGGACTATTCGAGCCAGTTAGGGTTTGGTCGAAGTTAGTCCAAGCTATCCTTAAGATCATCAATTTTGTGAATACAATTCGAATACGATTCGAAGCTCGAGCCATTTGCGTGTGTGTGGATACTGGCCAGAGTGGGCGTAAGGTGGTCGTAGGAAGAAAGCGGAGTTCTACGGACCATTCCTTGTGGTCGACGGAGGGTCGACAGGTGATCACGCATGGCGAATGACTTGGCTTTGGAGCCAATCCGTATCCTTGAATTGTTTTGTTACTTTCGCTTTGATTTTGATGTATTTGTGGTATAAATATCTGACTTGATGTAAAATTATCATTTGCCCCTGCTTGCTTACTAAGTTTTAAGCTTACCCGTTTTTCTTTGTTATTTTCCTTAACAGGGGTCGTATGCGGGGAATCACACTTCACGAGAGTTATAACCCTAGAATTTATCTTTGAAATTATTCTAGTTGGACTTTCTAGGATGCTTTTCTTTATGCTCACAGTTAGGGTTAGGACTCTGCGTAAGATCCACTTTGTGGTTTTAGTCTTCGCTTTTGTGTGATGTAGTGGACTGGAATGTTCCTTTTGAAGATGTACATATTGTAAATGGAACTTTTTGGAGATGTATAAATGTGAATAGTATCTTTTGGTATTGTGATTCTTTTATTGGACAAATTTATGTTTTACACTGATTGAAGATGTACTTAAGAATGAATGCTCAGTTGTCCAATAGTAATGTTATCTCTGGAATTAATGTGAGTGAGTGAGTCCTGGCGCGAGTTAGGCAGAGAGCCCGCCAAACCCTTTGGTACGCCTCTAGGTGCGGTGGGGTCGTCACATTATGACAACATCTTCAAGGTGTCCCTTTTCCCCCACAACCGGCCGCACCTCGACCCCACCACACTTCCCCCCCTTATCCGTCTCTTTTATTTCTTCAACTTTTCTATTCGCGTCCCCAGTTTGACCAATGACAGCATCAGAGGTATAGGATTTCTTCCACATCCAACCACCATCTTCAGATTTGAATGCCAGTTTTTTGAAGTACGATACTCCCATTTTTTGGGCGTAAAATCCTTTGTCAACATGGTCAGCCAAGAAAGACACATTAAAGCGCCTAAAGAGCCTGGTCAGCAACATACAAAAAAGGAGATGTGTTCTCTTATTCTCCCTACTCTTAATCTTCCTAATCCTATTGAGCATTGTTGCAATGATCAAATTGCCTATGTTGACGGGTTGTTTGTGTAACATATGCCAAAATAGAACTCTTTCTAATGCACTAACGGAAGTGATACTTCCGGCTTTAGGTACAATGTTATGAGTTATTATCAGATGTAACAGCCGTGGCAACACTTTCATATACGACGCATAAAATTTAATTTTTTTGCCCATGTTCATAACTCTGTCACCATTTTATCTAATCTCTCCAAGAAATTCTAGGTCATTGTACCCCTTCACAATAACCTTATCTACATTCTTTGCGCTAATCTGTTTATAATCAACAGTGTATCCACTGTCAACCAACCCAAACTCTGAACACAAAATCTCAGCAGACAATTTCATATGTACATTACTAACCACTGAAGATCAACAAATCTTCTACAGCTGATGGATTCCAGCAAATGGTTGCGATGTAAAGGTTGTCCGCAATGGCAACGTTGCGTGTCATACTGGCGGGATACTTCTGTTCAGTCAGAAATCGTGTTACAGACCAGTCTTCAAAGTTGGCGCCGAAGAGGATCCACACGTCGGTATGAAGCAGTGGTTTTAGACCGAAAAAATGTGCAACAAATTCCTCATTGCCCATAAATCAGGCATTGTAGGTCATGATATAAAACGTCATCAGGTTCTGCATAATGGAGAGCGGAAGACGGCGCCACTTGACCAGTGACCGGAATACTTCATCGTTCGCAATGGGGTTGCGAACGGGAATGCAAGACACCAGCATCGACTGCGAAAACTCCGCTCCGGAAAACCTATTTAACCGAACCGGCGCTTTCTCAACTATCCACTTCAATCCAATGTGGTGAAGTGATAAGACCTCATCTTGAAAGTAGCCGACCATGCCTCCGTTGTTGAGGACATGTATTTTAGGAAGTCGTCCAAGTGCCATGAGTCAATCTGAAAAGGATTATGTTACGAGGAGGTTGGTCGGTTCAGGGGTTAGAACATACAGAACAAAGCGAATCTTTCGTCTAGTTACATGTTACAGGTGGTAAAGAAAGATGCGAAATTTATAGAAGGTGGTTGTATGAAGGTGAAGCGGCATGCAATAGCGAAAGATGTTGTGTGAAACCAATGCGGGGGTGAATGGGCATGCAAGGAAGAAGTTTAGTTGTGTGAAACTCTCATAGGAGGAGATATGGATGACGGACCTGAGTTTAAATGGAGGAGCTTGCAGTGCATCGACTGAGTGGTTAAGAGCAGTTTGACCTCTTTCAGGCATCCTTTTGCGGACTACGGTTAAGGAACCTAAGTTATGTTAGTGCGATAATAAGTCACAGTGGGCACTGCATCTAAATTTTTATTTGAAAAAATTTGAAGAACCAAATCGCATGCATATTTATGAATTGCACTACTCCGCTGTAGAAAATCAGCTGTGGACGGGTTCGATAGGCATATGAGAACAGAGTACCCATTTCCGTAGACAGACATGTTTTTCCGAATACAATAATAACATTGTCACATACACTTGCCCCTTTTCTGGTTTGTTCAGACATTATGACAACATCTTCAAGGTGTGCCTTTTCCCCAACAACCGGTCGCATCTCGACCCCAGCACACTTCCCCCCTTATCCATCTCTTTTATTTCTTCAACTTTTCTATTCGCGTCCCCAGTCTGACCAATGACAGCATCAGAGGTATAGGATTTCTTCCACATCCAACCACCATCTTCAGATTTGAATGCCAGTTTTTTGAAGTACGATACTCCCATTTTTTGGGCGTAAAATTCTTTGTCAACATGGTCAGCCAAGAATGGAACATTAAAGCGCCTAAAGAGCCTGGTCAGCAACATACAAAAAAGGAGATGTGTTCTCTTATTCTCCCTACTCTTAATCTTCCTAATCCTATTGAGCATTGTTGCAATGATCAAATTGCCTATGTTGACGGGTTGTTTGTGTAACATATGCCACAATAGAACTCTTTCTAATGCACTAACGGAAGTGATACTTCCGGCTTTAGGTATAATGTTATGAGTTATTATCAGATGTAACAGCCGTGGCAACACTTTCATATATGGCGCATAAAACTTAATTTTTTTGCCCATGTTCATAACTCTGTCACCATTTTGTCCAATTTCTCAAAGAAATTCTAGGTTATTGTACCCCTTCACAGCAACCTTATCTACATTCTTTGCGCTAATCTGTTTATAGTCAACAGTGTATCCACTGTCAACCAACCCAAACTCTGAATACAAAATCTCAGCAGACAATTCCATGTGTACATTACTAACCACTGAAAATCAACAAATCTTCTACAGCTGATGGATTCCAGCAAATGGTTGCGGTGTGAAGGTTGTCCGCAATGGCAACGTTGCGTGTCATACTGGCGGGATACTTCTGTTCAGCCAGAAATCGTGTTACAGACCAGTCTTCAAAATTGGCGCCGAAGAGGATCCACACGTCGGTATGGAGCAGTGGTTTTAGACGGAAAAAATGTGCAACAAATTCGTTCTTGCCCATAAATCAGGCATTGTAGGTCATGATATAAAACGCCTTTAGGTTTTGCATAATGGGGAGCGAAAGACGGCGCCACTTGACCAGTGACCGGAATACTTCATCGTTCGCAATGGGGTTGCGAACGGAAATGCAAGACACCAGCATCGACTGCGGAAACTCCGCTCCGGGAAACCTATCTAACCGAACCGGCGCTTCCTCAACTATCCACTTTACTCCAATGTGGTGAAGTGGTAAGATCTCATCTTGAAAGTAGCCGACCATGCCTCCGTTGTTGAGGACATGTATTTCACGAAGTCGTTCAAGTGCCATGAGTCAGTCTGGAAAAGGATTATGTTACGAGGAGGCTGGTCGGTTCAGGGGTTAGAACATACAGAACGAAGCGAATCTTTAGTCTAGTTACATGTTACAGGTGGTAAAGAAAGATGCAAAACTTATATAAGGTAGTTGTATGAAGGTGAAGCGGCATGCAATAGCGAAAGATGTTGTGCGAAACCAATGCGGGGGTGAATGGGCATGCAAGGAAGAAGTTTAGTTGTGTGAAACTCTTATAGGAGGAGATATGGATGACGGATCTGAGTTTAATTGGAGGAGCTTGCAGTGCATCGACTGAGTGGTTAAGCGCAGTTTAACCTCTTTCAGGCATCCTTTTGCGGACTACGGTTAAGGAACCTAAGTTAGGTTAGTGCGATAATAAGTCACAGTGGCCACTGCATCTAAATTTTTGTTTGAAAAATTAGAAGAACCAAATCGCATGCATATTTCTGAATTGCACTACTCCGCTGTAGAAGACCAGCTGTGGACGGGTTCAGTAGGCATATGAGAACAGAGTACCCATTTCCGTAGACAGACATGTTTTTTCGAATACAATAATAACATTGTCACATACACTTGCCCCTTTTCTGGTTTGTTCAGATAGTATGACAACATCTTCAAGGTGTGCCTTTTCCCCCACAACCGGCCGCACCTCGACTCCAGCACACTTCCCCCCCTTATCCATCTCTTTTATTTGTTCAACTTTTCTATTCGCGTCCCCAGTCTGACCAATGATAGCATCAGAGGTATAGGATTTCTTCCACATCCAACCACCATCTTCAGATTTGAATGCCAGTTTTTTGAAGTACGATACTTCCATTTTTTGGGCGTAAAATCCTTTGTCAACATGGTCAGCCAAGAATGGTACATTAAAGCGCCTAAAAAGTCTGGTCAGCAACATACCAAAAGGGAGATGTGTTCTCTTATTCTCCCTGCTCTTAATCTTCCTAATCCTGTTGAGCATTGTTGTAATGATCAAATTGCCTATGTTGACGGGTTGTTTGTGTAACATATGCCACAATATAACTCTTTCTAATGCACTAACGGAAGTGATACTTCCGGCTTTAGGTATAATGTTATGAGTTATTATCAGATGTAACAGCCGTGGCAACACTTTCATATACGGCGCATAAAACTTAATTTTTTTGCCCATGTTCATAACTCTGTCACCATTTTGCCCAATTTCTCAAAGAAATTCTAGGTTATTGTACCCCTTCACAGCAATCTTATTTACATTCTTTGCGCTAATCCATTTATAGTCAACAGTGTATCCACTGTCAACCAACCTAAACTCTGAATACAAAACCTCAGTAGACAATTCCATGTGTACATTCCTAACCACTGAAGATCAACAAATCTTCTACAGTTGATGGATTCCAGTAAATGGTTGCGGTGTGAAGGTTGTCCGCAATGGCAACGTTGCGTGTCATACTGGAGGGATACCCCTGTTCAGCCAGAAACCGTGTTACAGATCAGTTTTCAAAATTGGCGCCGAAAAGGATCCACACGTCGGTATGGAGTAGTGATTTTAGACGTAGGAAATGTGCAGCAAATTCCTCTTTGCCCTCAAACCAGGCATTGTAGGTCATGATATAAAACGCCTTCAGGTTCTGCATAATGGGGAGTGGACGACGGTGCCACTTGACCAGCGACCGGAATACTTCATCGTTTGCAATGGAGTTGCGAACGGGGATGCAAGACACCAGCATCGACTGCGGAAACTCCGCTCCGGGAAACCTATCTAACCGAATCAGCGCTTTCTCAACTATCCACTTCACTCCAATGTGGTAAAGTGGTAAGACCTTATCTTGAAAGTAGCCGACCATGCCTCCGTTGTTGAGGACATGTATTTCTGGAAGTCGTCCAAATGTCATGAGTCAGTCTGGAAAAGGATTATGTTATGAGGAGGCTGGTCGGTTCAGGGGTTAGAACATACAGAACGAAACGAATCTTTCGTCTAGTTACATGTTACAGGTGGTAAACAAAGATGCGAAACTTATAGAAGATGGTTGTATGAAGGTGAAACGGCATGCAATAGCGAAAGCTGTTGTGCAAAACCAACGCGAGGGTGAATGGGCATGCAAGGAAGAAGTTTAGTTGTGTGAAACTCTTATAGGAGGAGATATGGATGACGGACCTGAGTTTAAATGGAGGAGCTTGCAGTGCATCGACTGAGTGGTTAAGAGCAGTTTGACCTCTTTCAGGCATCCTTTTGCGGACTACGGTTAACGAACCTAAGTTAGGTTAGTGCGATAATAAGTCACAGTGGCCACTGCATTTAAATTTTTATTTGGAAAAATTAGAAGAACCAAATCGCATGCATATTTCTGAATTGCACTACTCCGCTGTAGAAGACCAGCTGTGGACGGGTTCGGTAGGAATATGAGAACAGAGTACCCATTTCCGTAGACAGATATGTTTTTCCGAATACAATAATAACAATGATTAGGGGCTACTGCAGCGTGGCCCTTCACATTTGCTTAGGGGCGGCAACACTGGCGGTCCCAATCGCGTATGGCAAAAGGACGAAAGCATGTTCCCGCCTTGAAATTTAGTTCAATCTTTACAGACCATATGCACTGTGCAGCCGCAGATATTAGTCATGACACATCAGCAAATTCACAGTTTTCTTTACATTTGATAAATTTAAGTGTTAGTAATTCACAATTCGCCATTAAAAAAATTTACGAAAGAATTAAAGAGTTGGGTTCAGCAAATGGGTTGTTCATTTTATTTGTTTGCAAGGGTAGAATAAGCGATGTTGTTCATTTTATTTTGTCATGGTCTCCTACGAGTTGATTGCGTAAATTGAAATTTACAAATTCGGCTGCTGAATCATCCAAAAAAAAGTTTCATTATGCTCCTTAATTATCCAACAATTATTTCATAATTTTTCCCCAAACTTATGCGTAGTTCGACACAGTAGTATTTTGACATGTCCTAGGCCCAGGATTGTATTGAAAATGAAAATAATATTTTTATATCTTTTTATATTGTGGTACAGAATAATAAATAAAATATATATACATATGTATATATGTATATATTACAGAAAATTTGAAATAAGTGATGCATGACATGCTAAAAAAATTGTAATGTATAATGATTTACATAACAGAAGGATTGTTAAATACAGTGAATGAGAAGGTTAGGTTGGTTGGGAAGATTAGAAATAGTTTTTGAAAAATGTATCGATATCCGACAAATTATATTAAGAAATACCCATCTACCAGTACTTGCACTATTGTAAAAATTTATAACTAATTTGATCATTGCATTTCTTGACAAACAAGTGTATGTGGTATGTCGTGGCCATAAAATTGTTGACTGTGAATATTTACGGTAGCAGTTCCGATAAATCTGAACACAAATTAAAAAAAAAAAGTTGTTTACTGATATGTTCAGGTGAGTTTTAAAAAATGTGAAAACGCATCTTCATTTCCTTCTTCTTTTATCTGTTCCCTATCCATCAAACGCCTCCTAGTACTTTCATATCTTATATCATGGTGCAACTCTCTCTAAATTTTTTTGCATCATATTGTTTATATTCCTATAATCCCCTTTATTCTTCTCTCCTTTTTCCGCCCTTTCTTGAAACCCATAATTTTTCAACCCATCTTGTAACTTTTGAACTCCTCACCATTTTCTCACCATTTTCTGGTCATCCTTGTAAATGCACTGCCCAGAAGCACTCAATTCAAATCAATAATAAGAAACTTCTTCTTTGAATCATTGGCGGACGCAAGTTCTAGCGGGCTTTTTGTTACCCTTGTACCTTCGACTGGGGAAAAATTGAAGGCATACAGCATTTCAGCACATGGATTTTGCATGTGAGATCCAATTTGAATGTCATAATGCGAAATCAAACAAGAGGAATTGGAAAGTGTAAAGCAAAGTTCTGGGGTCGAGAATTTATTACAATGTCGTGAGCAGCAACCCTGCAATAATGGAATAGCGGGAGTAGAAAAGCAATTTCTGAATGCGATGGTCACGAGGAGATGCATCGGAACAGAGGTACATACACTTTTTATGGTTTCCTTTATACAATGATTAATTTCATACCAATAATTTGCTACAGCCCTAAAGAATTTAAAATTTAATATTGCCTTCATATGCAACGAACCAATTACAGTAAAGACGAGACATAATGTACCGTTCTCTATTTCCTGATGCCCCACATCCTTGGTAGCATCATCTTGCAAATCTCCTCTGGTTACAGCCTCATGTGCCTGTTTATTCTCTATCAAGAAAGCAGCATAAGCGACGGGTCCGCAAGTTTCCCTAAAGCGATCTCCGCTAGCTGTGTTCTTGAGATTTGAAAAGTTTTGAAAGCTAGGGGGGCTTTGGTACAGATAGTGGAAAGTGGTGTGAAAAGGTGTTCGAAAGTATTTGCACCTATACCGAGGAGGGAAGCTCTCAATTTTAGAGAGAAAACTATGCTCTAATGATGCTAGAAAAATGTAATGTGCACATCAAATAAGCAAATAACAAACATAATGTTGAAATGAAATGAAAATTTTATTGAACTATTAATACTAGCAATTTCACAGCTTTAAGGGGAGAGTAGATTGCCTATTGCTCTTGGTAAAATCAATATCCTTCTTGAGCTGTTGATTTTAAATTAACTTTTTTAAAATATAGGTTTGACCAACTCCAATCGAGGCATATCAATCGTTGTTCGATTTGGATGATGAATTGACCTCTACAACTATACCTATGATTTTAAGTCAAGACTCCACCTACAGTGAATTGTCCCAATTTTAATGTGATTCTGCACTTGATTTTGGCATTTCCTGTCTTTAGCATTTTATGGGGCCTCCCGTGGGCAACTTTGTCTGTTGTTGCTTCCTTTCTCAATTTTCCTTTTGTCATCTTATTCCGATTATGCCCTTTTGTCCTGGTTTCTTTGTAAATTTACTGTCAATTTTGTCTTTTTGTTTGTTGTACCACTGCAGCGGCTACCCTTAGTTCCGTGATACAGATGTGAATTTTTTTGGCCTCTGCTATACAAATTTATATAATTTATGCATCCTTGCGCTTTCTTTGTGTGCGTTTATATATATATATATATATATATATATATATATATATTAAATTTTTGCAAATTATATATATGTATGGACAAAAATATTGATTGTCTGGAAAATATATACATAACAATTATATTTCCCTAAATTGTCTATCTTCATTGTAAAAAAATCAGAATTTTCTCACCAACTATTAAATTTCTCTCATTATCCAACATTACAAAATTTCCAACATTACTAATCAGCCTACTCATATATTGACTTCTAGACATGCCTTTCTCCAAAATCCTTCTAATATACCCCAAAAACAACGGACTTAAAGAATTGAAAAATTCAAAAATATAATACTAAAAAACAAAATAAAAAAGATAAACTTTTCTTCGAAACTATAACAAAAATAGCCAAACTACCACAAATTTACAAACAAATATTTCAAACCATGCCCCTACCGATATATAGACAAAAATATACATGATGCAACTAAAAAAAAATTCATATTCACACATGAATCACAACACAAATAAGAATGCCACATCTATAAAAAAAACAAAACCAGAAAATATATAAACATTAAAACAATATTAAACAATCATACAAGCTCAAATAAAATATTAAATATCCATATATATATATGTATATATACACATATATAAATAAACAAAAAATAAAAATATAACAAATTGACAAAACCACAAAAAATATAAACACAAAAAAAATAAACCATTATATCACCTCAAATAAAATACTAAACATGCACAACACACACTCACACACATATATACATACTAAAAAATATGTTATATACCTATATCTATATATTAATACAAATTCACCACAACTTTGAGTAACATAAAATAAGTCACATAAACAGCAAACAATAAATTTTTAAAAATTCTACTACAAATTACTGTAATTAAGCTTTATAATTTTCATATGCAATCATTTCTATTTCTTATAAAAAAATTTATACATATCACCTTACTTTCAATAATATCCATTTATCAATAAACTATTAATATAAAATCTCTTAGCTCTCAAAATTAATATTATCCCTCACTTATTCAAACTCTATTAATTAAAAAAAATATAACTTGCATCAATTTCAATCTAGGGCTGCAAACGAGTCGAGTCGAGTCGAACTTTGGGCTAATCGAGTCGAGTCTTGACTTAATTTCATTGAACTCGAACTCGAGCTCGAGCTCAACGAGTTGACAATTTTAAGCTCGAGCTCGAGCTCGAAAAAAAAAAATATAATTATTTTATATTTTAAAAAATAAATAAAATAATATTTTTTTCTTAATAAATAATAAAATATTAAGGATATATATGTAATTTTACTATTTAAATTTAAAAAATATAAAAAATATATATATATTTAAAATAAAAAATAAAAAAATAAATATATATATACTTAAAATAAAAAATATATACATATATACTCGAGCTCGTGAACTGGCTCGCAAGATAACTAGCTTAATATTTTGATTTCAAGTTCGAGCTCGATTTTGACTCGAGCCAGCTCGAACTCGATTCGAGCTCGATATTAATCGAGCTCGAGTCAAGCTCCTCGCGAGCGGCTCGATTCGTTTGCAACTCTATTTTAATCACATTCATTCATAACTAAATCAATATCATCTTCACTCATCGAAAAAAACCTACTTAATTAATAAACACACATGTTACCAACCTATAATATCAAATTATTCCAAATTATTAATTTATCTCATCACACAATGCCCAAATTATAACACTCTTAATGTAATTCTCCACTTAATTCTTTGTCCTATCAACTTTAAAAAAAAAATATATATATTCCATTAATTTAAATAACATTTAATTATCACTAAATTAAAATAAAAAAAACTAAATTTTTTAAAACCAATATTATCCATCAAATGCTTAAATCATATTAATTTTAAAGAACACAATACAGATCACATCAAATTTATTATATTTGTTTATAAATAAATCAATCCAAAATATCAATCCTCTATCCATAATTCCAACTCCATTATCATACACAACACTCTAACTATACATTACTAAATAAATTTTACATTACCCTAATACAATCAATAATGGACACCCAAGGAAGCCACGGGCCACAAAACCTGGTAAGTTCTAACGCCTTTAATGGTCTTGGCACATTTTACCAAAGGCCCATATTTTGTCAAAGTTGGTAATGGTACCTAAGGAAGACCCGGTCATTCGCACCCGCTAACAATTCTAATTTTCAAAATTCTCAATTAATAATTTATCTAGGGCTGAAAAGTTAGAACAAGTTATTTGATATTCCAATTGAGCTCGTTCAAATTTGAGAACCTATCAAACCAAATATAAACTAGCAGATCCAAAATCAATTTCTCTTTATACCTCTCCTTTTTCTCTAATTTCTCTCTATTTCTTCTTATCTTCTTAGAAGGCTTTCCTCTGTAGAAGGAAGACCACCATCATCTCCCTCCCATGAATTTCGTTTTATTGTGTTCCTTAATAATGGCAATTTAAAATTTTCTTACATTTTTCAGATATGTAAAATCATTTGGATTTACTGTATTTGTTGTTAAATTGCAAGTCTGTTATTTTAAGTGCATGTTTAACCTGCCACTAGAGTAAAGATGTAAATCAAATCGTGTTGGACAATTTTCAACAATTCGTTAATGAAATTTACTTGTTATTAAATAAAACCACACATGAACAATACTTTACGTATAGCAAAATTTCAAATTTAACTTGAATTTGGCTCAATTAGTATAATAATTAAAATTTACATATAAAATATTCAAGACTCGAGTTTGATTTGGTAAAAAGTCATTGAAATTTAATTCGATGGACGAACAAACCAAAGTTGAACATAATTTCAAATTCATCAAAATAAACAAACGAGGTTGAAGATTGAATATTCGATTTGATTAATTTTACTTGCGTCCTGACGCCACCTCACTCCCACCATCTAATGCAATGCTCTCATGCTTCCCTTTTCTCTAAAATTTTACGTATTTTCGATTCTTTACTTTTAGACACCATGCAGTAATATAACTAGTACCAAATTACTTTTACAGGAAGTACTTAATTGGTAAAAAGAAACAATAAAAAAGAAAAAAGGAAAAGAGTAAAGATCTAAATTGGGTACAATACTATCTCAAATTCTCAATACTTAATTTGCCCACCACATCAACGCAAAGAAAGTCAACAACGTTGTAAGGAGGGATGCCCAATTTGTCTGAAATACCTCCAAGTCAAGTCTATGACACTATGCCGAAAGAAAGGATCAGAGAAACCTTCCTGTCTTTGTATCAAAGAAACCTTTCCATCTTTGTAGCTTTCTGGTGGACTGAATTTGAATTGGACGGTTTTCCCGTTTCTTCTGTAAGAATTCCTTAACCTTCTGCATTAATGCAAACATTCTGTTCAAACATTTCTGCAGATTACAAATTTGCATTTGGACCTGCTCTGTATTTTCTGATGTTTTGCTTTTGCATAATTGCAATCATTCCTCTACAATCTACTAATCATAAGATAGATTCAGGCAGTTGATGCTTAGTTAAAGGAAGGGCTTGAATGATTTTTAACTGTATAGGGGTGTATAGCCGAACTATGGTGTTTAATTAATCGATATTGGATGGCAAGAACTGGGCTTTGCTTTAGCTGTGGAATGTGTGAAAACGTAAGTTTTACCTTGACATGTGGCTTTTAAATGAAAAATGACGAATTCAATTACTTGAAGGTGAGGGATGGTGAGTAATCTTGAAAGCTAGGTAGAAGCTGATACTTGTACTTCTGAATTGTGATTAGGATCAAAACATGGACAGTGGGGATGTTACAATGCATTATTTTATCTTACATGATTGGCTTTCTCTGTCTATTTTGTAGCATTGGGCGATTAGTTTTGAAGGAGGATGGCTAAAGATAAGCTAATAATTTTAAAAATGATTGAGTTTATGTGGTGAGATGATCTGAACTACAAAAGGAGCTTTGTGTTTCAAGAGAAATGATGAATCGTTATCCCCCCAAAAGCTAGACTTGTGAAACATATATGTTGAGCCCATCTCTGCGCAAATTAGTTTGCTCCTGCCAAAACAGCATTGTAATTTAATCATGTCAAGTCATCCTACCTATATCACAAGGAGTAAGTTCATCAAATCAACTATAAATGGCACCTATCTGGTGTTCCTTGGAGGCTTCAAGAATATGAATTTAGCAATAAAATGACTCTGCACAGCCAACCTTTTTTTTTTATTGGATAGAAAACCAACTATTGTAAGCTTGGATTATGGCTGGTGCTGACTTGTACCATATCCATGCTAATATAGGTAAAAACGATTAAATGCTGTTCTGTATGAGGTTTGGAAGATGTGGATTTCTCTTAAGAGGGAAAATGTTGAGTTCTAGACTCTTTATGCTGTGTTACAATTTCTAGGAACTCAGTCTGTAGGCTACCTTGCTTTCCTTTCAGCTGTGCATCTGAGTTTGCTGGGTTTTCATTTTAATTGTCTCTATTTCTCTATGATGCCATAGGAGCATGAAAGGGTTTGTGGACATTCTTGCTGTCACTGTCATATTTACCAGTATTTCTAGCCAAGTGAAATCAGATGCTTCCAAGCACATATATCAAAAAGGAGATCCAGTCCCACTCTATGCCAACTGGGCTGGTCCATATGGCAACCCCAGGTAACAGCCGCATTTTGTCTATTAATCACAGTTTTGTAAGAATTTTATTCTTAAATGACTATTGATCAACATACCATTTAGATTCAATTTAATTTATTTGAGAATGAATGGTTGTCCTTTTATGGCTTATATAGACTGGTTTTGCTTCAATTGTCTTGATAGTAGGATAGGAATTGGCATGGATATACCCTTCAACCATTCAATTTATATCTTGATTTCCAATTCATATATGTCAAAAGCAGTTACAACCTTTTCTGTATTGTTTCTGTTACATTGATGGGACAAGGGTAAAGGGTGGCTGAAAATCGAACCTACTTATATGTTTAACATGGAAAATGATGACACTGCCACTACCTGAGCGATGCTGTTCATCTATGTAAATGATTACTGTGGAATAATGAATTAACCCTGTAATTAAATGAATTCTACCTGCCTATCGTGATCTTGCCATATGATCTGAAACACGTAGTGACTCTTTGTGCTGAGTGAGAATAAGTGGTTGCAGAGCTCTGGACTGTCCTATTATTTTCACAGATTTTTAGCTCAGATCATTATAACTGTACTCCTAATTCCTACTTTCATTTTTGTTATTGGATTGTGATGCCAGTGAAACTTATCCATATTACAGTCTTCCCTTCTGTCAACCAGGTTCTCTTCTTTGCTCTACATACCTTTTCCTATATACTTATATACCAGTGAAACTTTTCCAGACTTTCTGCTAAATGCATATGTATACACACACACACGTGTCTGTGTGTGTGTATATTGAAATAATATCTGGCAGATCCTTTGAAACAGAAGAAACAATCTATTGGCGAAGTGTTGAATGGAGATCACCTTGCTTCTTCTCCATATAAGATTGATTTCCGAATGGAGCATGAATTACAGGTTGTGTGTGGGAAAAATCTGACCAGGCATGAAGTATCTTTGTTTCGAACTGCCATTGAGCAAGACTACTTGTGGGAAATGTACTACGATGACTTGCCATTTTGGGGTTTTATCGGCTATGTTGGGCCTGGATATTTCATATTCACACATACTGACTTTAAAATTCTTTATAGCGGAGACCATGTGATTGGGATTCTTGCTATGAACACACATCCTGCTGAGCTGGCAGACGGAAAGGAAGTTGATCTAAACTTCACATATGCAATAATGTGGCAAGAAACAAACATCACATTTGATAAAAGAATGGACGAGTACATAGACATCTCAAGGCATTTACCACATAATATCAAAATCCATCATGTTGCAATCTCAAATTCATTGTGGACAGTTCTCATTTTATTTGGTTGTCTGGTGGTACTGTATGTGCGAGTCCTTAGAAAAGACATTTATGAGTAAGACACTCAGCATAAGATCATTTCAGCTAGTGAAGCACTCTCTATTTCGCAATGTTCTGATTTATTTCTTCTTTTGCTTCACACGTGCTTGTTTTCTTTTGAATTCTGTAAAGGTATGCAAGTGATCAGGAATCTGCTCGTGATCACGAAGAGACCGGGTGGAAGATTCTCCATGCAGATGTGTTTCGGTACCCCAAGTACAAGTCTTTGTTTGCTGCAGCTATTGGTTCTGGTACCCAGTTATTAATATTGTCAGTATCAAGAAGAAATTGCATTGCTCAAGAATATAATTCCACATTTGGTTGGTTAAATATCTGTTTATTGATCCGCTACATTGTTCATGCTGCAGGTCAATGTTAATACTGGTCTTAGGCCTTACTGGTTTATTTCATCCATATGATCGAGGAGTTTACAAGACGGCATTGATCATATCATATGCAATTACATGTGGGGTTGCTGGATTCTTTGCAGTCTCTTTCTATCATCAGCTTGAAGGAACTGACTGGGTATGTTCTAGTAACTTCTGCTTTCCATCCTCAGTTTTTTTGGGATTTTAATTCTTTTATTTTTTTGATCACTTGACAGATGAGGAATGTATTCCTAACAGGATGCATTTTTGGTGGGCCTCTATTTCTTTCTTTCTGTGTCCTAAATGCTGTTGCCACTATATATGGGCTTACTGTAGCACTTCCTATTGGTGGAATTGTTGTGATTTTTCTTCTGTGGATGTGTTTAGCATTGCCATTGCTATTGTTGGGAGCATTTTTTGGGAAAGTAACTGATTGGCACTTTCAAGCTCCTTGCCACACCTCAAACTGTCCTAGAGAGATTCCAGCTCTCCATTGGTACAGGGGTGCTCTTCCTCAAATGGCCTTGGCAGGATTTCTGCCATTTGTTTTTATCTTTATTGAACTCTATGACATCTTTGACGCTGTATGGGGTTACAGGGTATACAATCTGTATGGGATTCTATGCATTGTCGTAGTGCTTGTTATAATCGCTACTGCTTTTGTTTCTGTTGGTTTGACATACTTTCAGCTTGCTGCCGAAGATCATCAATGGTGGTGGAGGTGAGCAATTCTGTTTAGGTGCTTATCCTATATTTTTTAGCTCATCCTGAGTAATTAAAATTGGTTTTCATGGTGATCAACATTAATTTGGATTTGCAATTTGTACCTGATTGTAGATGTGTTTCTGGTTGTCTTGTCTCTGTGTACTTAGCTCCTTTCTACCTAACATTTAATCTTTGTACTGAAAATTCTCCGACCTTGTCAAACCTACAATTTTATGTGTCCTCCTTATTTTCTGATTACACAAACAACTGAGACATGTTTTGATGCATTATTTGGTTGCTTAGTTATTCTGGATTTAACAATTTTTGATGCTTGTGTTAGAATTAGCAGAGATATTACAATGTTGTACAAATTTCTGGCTCTAAGCTTATTATGGGAAATACTTTTCTCTGCATCTATTTTGTTGTGCTGTTCATTAGACTGCTACATCTCCCTATTACATTTGTCTTCCTTTCTACAATCTATAGAGTTTTGTTGTGGACTCCTATCATTGAGACTGATCTCTATACTACATTCTGAACAGATCATTTCTTTGTGGTGGTTCAACTGGTCTCTACATATTTGGCTACTGCTTCTACTATTACTTTAAATCCCAAATGAGGGGCTTCATACAAACCTCATTCTTCTTTGGCTACATGGCCTGCATCTGCAATGGGATCTTTCTCATGCTAGGTACTGTAGGTTTTCGTGCCTCTTTACTTTTCATTCGGTACATATATGGTTCCATAAAGTGTGACTAGTTCACCGTAGGTTTTGAATGAATTCTTTAGTTGTGTTCGTCATGTTTACAAGGAAAAGCTTTGACTGGTGTAAAAAGAATAGATTTCCACTCTATTTCTGGAGAGGAAAACAGATTGTCTGTGGAATGTAGTTTTATCAGTTTCGATATGGTCAGATATTTTCATGAAACAGAAGGCACAAAAATCCCCATGTCTACAGCTTGTATATATAGTCAGACAATAAGGCTATGATGAGTTTTATATTTTTGTCATGAAATCATGATCACCACCACAATCTATTACCAAATGTAATAGTTAAAGATACAATCTGAAGTCACATTAGCAATATAAAACAATCTTCCTTTACTGACCAATAACAGTTGTAAGTAGCAGTTCCTAGACAACAGGCATTAGCTATATGGTCACTGAAAACAGCATAGGTTTGATTTTTTGGCCTCCAGTAAAATGACACAACAGAATGGAGTTTTAGCAAAATCTGAGTCAGAAAACTCCTGGAAAGTGTGATTTCCATAAAGATGACGGTATCCGATAGCCTCCATAGGTTCGATATTTGGGACCCCAGTGAAGATGACACAATAGAAAAGGAGTTTGAGCAAAATCTGAGTCAGAAAACTGCTGGAAAAGTGTGATTTCCATAAAGATGACAGTATCTGATAGCCTCCTTTTTGAGCTGGCAATGGAGTGTATAAACGAATTGTTAGGCAGATTATTGAAAATGTCAACATTGGATCCTGAGCAAGCAAATACATGCTGCATTTGGCAGTAAAAGGCCAAAAGAAAGATGGAGAAGAGTATGGCTTTGGTAAAAGGACTCATCTTGCTTTCCAATATCTGTTGGTTGAAGGTAATATCTGCTATATTCATGTAATATAGCCCACGAAAGTATTGGAGAAATGGATAATGATGACAATAGATCATCCATTTATGCATATGCTTTCCTCTGTCAAAGGAAGATGGACAATATTTGAGGTTCCAATTCAATATCTGCGGTTACATGAATTGAATTCTAACTTTGCCAAGCTCTTGATGTGAATCAAATTCTAACTTAAATATTCACAGCATGTATTCATTTTCTTGGGGCTCATGCTAGGTAACATATGTTACTAAAGCATTTGTAATGAAAGGTACAAGTCCTACATCAAAATCTCGTGTCTCAAGCTTGCAACATCTCTAGTCGAAAGAAAGAAAAGAGCTGATTTCTTTCTGTGTTCCACTGAACAAAAAGTTTAGCTACACCACTAACCATCCAGCCCAAAAGTTGCAAATTAAAGGTATGGCATTGTTGCTGCTATTGGCGTATGAAGAAGGGCCAGAAAAGTACATAGGTAGCTTTGGCCTACAATTCCAAAGGCAAATATGAGCAAGTTTTTAATGGTAGAGGACAAGAAGGATTAGCGTCAGATACATTAAAAGAAACTTATAGAGGTATTTCTTATGTATTTTCCCTTAATTGATGATATGATTATTTTTTTCCTCAACTTCATTTTCCCAGAAAACTAATATGACGCCCTTCAAGAGTTTCATGCTTCAAATTTCTTCGATACCCTAAATGTTGTTTATTTTCAACTAGTGAAAGGAGGCTAAGCTAACTCCAATGTCATTTAGTACGAAATAATGCAATTAATGGGAATTGCAAGATAATCCTCTTTATGGGAAGAGTGAATGTAGCCCAATTTTCCCCTCTTTTCTTTTCTTTTTTGGGTATTTTTGTCAATTCCAAAATGTAACATAAATTTTCACGTTTTGTTTCTTTTAAGTAAAACCTACCAATATAAGTAACAGTAAACTTATTTGAATAAGAAGCTTGATAAAATATTGATGTATGACATATGTTTAAATTATGGCTGCCCATGAGCCATCAATTTTTTCATTATCATGATCAAAATGTAAGACATGTATACAAAGAGCATAGCAAACAGCCAAGCACAAGATTTCATATCAGTACCTGCTGTCACCAAAATTACACTTCTTTACCCCCCCCCCCCCCCACCCAAGCACATTAATTCTTAACCCTTTAAATTAACATAACAGAAAAATATAACTACTTATAGGGATTATCCCATTATGCATTTTATCCAGGGAAATCAGGACCATACATTCTAAATATAGTGTCAAAGAACAACTGCATACAATCGTCTATGATCAAAATCTACCTACATAAAAAAAATCTTCAATCCAAAATGATATAAGAGGGAAACCACAATCCAAAAGTGGTTCAGCCCTGAATTGATATTCAAAGTGAAGCTCCACTGAAACTAGCTTTTGATGGTTTAATAATATTGTCAAACATTATAGGTTACAACTTCGAAAATTTGAAGAGCTTTTTCTTCTTTGTGGTTGTGTTGTCAATAGTAAGCAAAACTTTTTCTATCTCAACAATCTTGAAGCTTGCTAGACACCACAGGCTCAGCTGGGGACATTGTCCTTGGATTCTATATCATCACAACATAGCCAGCTTCCCTATTAGGAACATATTTAGCGGTTACTTCTTGTAGCTCCTAAAGGAGGGCGGTTGATTTTCTGCACATATTGGTCAAAATAGCTTAGAATTGAAGAATACTGAGATTTTTATGAAAGAGGATATTTAAAGACGTAACTTTGTGATACGCGTTTGACTGTGTTGGTACTTAATACTAATTGGTTGTGTTGATGTAAACACTAATACGATGAACAAAGAAAGAATAGGCTTCAAATCATGAATTAAATTCACTTTAGGTTTCATTTGTCCACTGTTAATATGCAGCATTGACAGTGTCGAATCTATTCAATAATAAAATATATACTCGAGAAAATATAAATTTGTATGTACCAATGAGTAGGATAGTCTTCACAGGGATTGGAGGAATTTGTTTCCTTTCAAGCAAGAATCAAATGTGTAGGGGGGGGGGGGTGTTGAATAATTAAAGTAAACAATTAATTCACACTAAAATAATTAAATAGAATTAAACTAAAATCAAGTCAATAAATAGCAAAACACTAGCCAAAGGAGAAACTTTAGAAGTAGTTCATGATTGTTAACTATTTTTCTAATCAGGAAATAACTATAAGTATGACCATAGGGTTCAATCTCCCAATCTCTATGTCCTGCACTTCTGAATTCTGGAACCTCTTTATAACGCACCCGTGCTCAACATCAAATAATCTTTTCAGCAACTCCTTTTAAGTTCTTTTATTCCAAATATCTAAAATACCAACAAAACACAAAACTTAAGTAGAATCTACACAAAAATGAAATAGTCTACTAAAATGAAAGGAGAATTGACAAAAACGATATAACAATTTAGTACACTATCAAACACAAAGGACAAATACCCATTAAGCTAAGATAAAACTTGTTTGTCTACAATGTGCACTTATGTGACAAACCGTTTGAACAGTGAAGTGTAGTTTCAGAATATTCTAAAGGTAAAGAATGCTTTTGCATAGCAAAACCAATTCTCCACTTGACCTTATATAGTTAGGATTGTTGTTATTCAAGAGTTGTATCTTGTCAATAATTAAACAATGCTTCAATACCCCGTTTCATCTGAATTTGACAACAATGCATTAACAATTAGATTAATACACAATTATTGCGTTCTGCTACAATATTTTGTTTAGGTGTGCAAGGAACAGGGACATCATGTTAATTTACGTAGACTCAAAATAATCATTATGCTAAAACACTCCTCCCCATCTGATTTACGTGACTTGAATTTATGCATGACTTCTTCTTTAAAGTGTGAGAAATATACATGACAAGGTCTAATCCAGTCATCAATAAGTAACACAAAATATCTCTCACCGCCTAAAGTAGGTGCACCACGTGTTAATTTAATTATGTCAAGTTTTTTATATGACAAACATTATTATTAATAGTTTATCAAGTGTTGGCAGGTTTGCTTAAATTTATTCAGTCGCCAATTTACTTTGCAAGAAATTGATTGAAAGCCTTATGTCGAATGGAGTGGAAGACAAAGTTAAAGTTTGTTGCGGCATTGGAATCAAGTCAATGGAATGCCTATAGAGTAATTTCTCGGTAAATCTTGAACTTACTTTACTTGAAAATTTTCTAAGTCAATGGAGTGTCTATAGGGTAATTTCTCGGCGAATCTTGAACTTACTTTACTTGAAAATTTTCTGTTTGGCCTCTTTAGGTCATGCTATACCCATTAGGGCAGCTCCAATGGGGGTGTAATGGGGAGCCATTACATCTCTCCATGACACGGCTCCCCATTGGAGCCGTGTCATGGAGATTACACGCATCACATGTATGATGCGTGTAATCCATTGATTTAACTTGATTTTGTTATTATTTTGTTATTATTAACTTGATTTAACTAGTATTCATTTTGTTATTATTTGTATTTTATTTGATTTAACTTATGTAATATTATGTTATGGAGTTCAACTAATTACATTCCGAATTATTAATTAAATATGGATTATTATGATATCTTCGCATTTGAAGTATCAAAAATTTGTTTAATTTCCTACATAATTATTTTAAAAAAAATAACAATATATTATTTTTGAAACATAGAAAAAGATATATTATTCAAACTTAAAAATTAATAATATCATTTTTAGAAAATAAAAAAATTTCAAAATGTACAAAATTTAACGAAAGTTAGTACTTTATTTTTTAAAAATAACAAAATTAGTTTTAAAAATTACTTTATTTATTTATGGGATATGAGTTATGCATTATTAAAATAAATATTTGATTAATTGTGGACCCATGCTATTACACCTTGTGGAGTGTAATCCATTGTGAGTGAAAGTGTAATAAAAGAGGAGAAAGTGCTGACGTGGCATGTGGATTACACTCCACAAAGTGTAATAGCATTGTGGATGCTCTTAGGATAAACCCATATTGCCCTATTTACGGCAAGTTCTTAACCAACCTTTAGTTAACCCAACAATGAATTTTGTATTTCATATCCTTCCTTATATATTCTCTAAATTATTTTTGGTTTAAAAAATCCAATATGAGATTTAGTCGATTTCTCACCATAATTAACCTGAATCTTTTCTTTATTGCAAAATCTCTTCTGCTTTGGAAAGCTTTTTAAAGTTGACTTGATCCAAATCTCTTGGTACATTTTCTAGTACACTTTTGTGTTTAGACTCAAACTCTTTTCAAATTCGAATGACCGTATCCTTCCTTTAGTATACTTCGTTTCTTATAAAAATTGTTGGTCTAATTGCAATTATTTTTATTTGTGAAGTTTACTTGTGTTGGAACTGTTTTGTTCAGGTCATTATAATGAACCTTGTCTTAATGCTAAACCCTTGAAATAAACCCAAAAAATTACATATCAATCTATTTATTCCCTCTCTAGGTCGCCCTATTCAGAACAACACCATGTAAATCACATCATCACTAGAAATGTGATCCAAAACTTTTGATGTTCTTTCAACTTTAAGAAATAGATCTCTTATTATTTTTATCAGCATGCATGTTGTGCTTTTTTATTCCCTTTTTTTCACAATATTGCAACAAATTTAATATCATCATATCATGTATTCTATTTTGATTAACATGTCTAAACCTTTAATGCGAAATATAGAAGTTGACTCAAGCATATATATAGAAACATTAGCATTCTTATTTATTGCCATTACATTGAATTTGAACATATCATTATAAAGATATCTTTTTCCCACAAATATATCAATCTTAGACAGAACAAGTTTATCAGCCTAAAAAATAAGTATAAACCAAACTTGTTCAATAAATTACCTGACACTAAATTCTTCATAATTTTTGACACATAGATTACGTTATAAGAGATACAATATTGTCTGAAGTAAATTTTTAGTTTACTTCACCAAATCCTACAACTAGAATGGCGGCAGAATTTCTCATGTATACTATGGTACCATCTTCATCTGGATTCGTGGTCTTGAAGAATTCTTTGTTTTTGTAAGTATGTTAAATAGCTCCAAAATCAATCCACCAAGCAAAGTCATCTTCAACAGGATTTCTTTTGGAGATCATTACAACCACATCTTTGCTCAAGTGTCGGAAGAATCTTGCCTTTCCTTTTTTTTTTTTTTAAGGATTCTGCATTCGGACTTGTAATGTCCTTTTTAGCAGAAGCATTTTCCCTTGTTCTTCCTTTTCTTGTTGTTGTATTGATTCTTGGACTAATTTCCCTTCTTGCTCCTTGGGATTTGCTTGATTGTTTTTTTTTCAATCACATACACTTTGTTGAAATAGTCTTTGTTCTCTTCTTGGACTTGAGAATCCTTTCTGTCTTGCATGAGAATTTCTTTTTCTATACGGATTTAGCAAGGTCTAACTGACTATCTCTCTGGATATTTGCCTTGAGGAGGAAAAGTTTGTGGATGTTGGGTTTATTTGACTTATTGAATTTTTAATAACATCTAACAGTTAGATAAATAAATAAAAATGATATTTACTTTTGATTTCTGGCTGCGTGCCTGTAAGATATACAAATGACTTTCAGATTGCTAAAATATCAAATTGTCCTTTTTTTTAAAAAAAATTGTGTAAACTGTTGTTCATATGTTGTTAAACAAGTAAGTGCAATCTTTATAAGAACGAGGATATGGTTGGAATTCGGCTTCAGAAAGTTGTTGACTTGACTTGTGTCGACAATAATTTTGGAGTCATGTCTAGACGTAGAAATCAAGGATGCTTACTATTCATCATTCGCAAAGAAAACTGATTAAGTCCATAAAATTTTCATTTATGTATTCCAAAGCAATAAAATACATTCAAATGGGCATTCACTTTTTTCCAAGCACTTCAAATCTTAATCAGTAAAAACGAGATCTGCAATACTCATAGAATCTTGATAGGATTCAATAATCAATATAATATGACCATGCTTTTCTATGATAAGGGCTAATACAAAGAATTATGGCCAAGGCAGTTACTATCACCACATATGAAGCAAAAGAGCTCCAAATGAATGCTACCACATCAATTACGCCATCAACTTCTTTGTCTTGACCACCAACATTTACGGGTTGTGAAGCAATGGGGTCACAACTTCTCTTGATCAATGGTCCACAGAGATCTCGATTTCCACTTTCAATACTTGCAAATTCATTGGACCTTTTACCAAATTGAAGAATCCTAATAGAGTAACTAGGACCAATTCATCTCCTTCTCATGTTTCAATTGAAAACTTTCCATGTTTGCTTTTTCTCAGAGAAACGAAACCTGCAATACTCGTAAAATCTAGATAGGATCCAATAATTAATATAAAAAGACCATACTCTTCTATAATAAGGGCTAACGAAAAGAAGTACGATTAGTGCAATCACGATCACCATATATGAAGCAAAAAAGCTCCAAGCGAATGCTGCCACATCAATTGCACCATCAACTTCTATGTCTTGATCACCAACATTTTCAGGGTGTGGAGCAAAGGGGTTACAACTTCTCTTGAGCAATGGTCCACAGAGACCTGGATTTCCTCTATAATTGCTGTCGTCAAAGTTTGCAAACTCCCCTGTATCAGGTGTTCTGCCAGACAAGTTATTGTATGACACATTGAAGATGGACAAGAAGTTCAAGGATGCCAGCTCTGAAGGTATTTCGCCACTGAAATTGTTGTAAGAAAGATCCAAGCTCTCTACTAGGTTCAACATGGAAAGTCTTGAGGGAATAGATCCTTGCAAGTAGTTGTGGGATAAATTTAATGCCCGGATATGACTGAGATCTCCAAATTCAGACAGAATTGCTCCAATCAATTGATTACATGACAAATCAAGTCCAGAAATGAAATTTAATATATTCCCTGTATAGCGTTCGGCTCTACTTTTTGTTGTGAATTCCACTTCTTCTTGCTCGGGAGAAGTTAACATATCCTCACTCACGTACTCGTCAATACCCAATGAATTAGACTTATTGAATCCTATTGGGTTTCCCAATGTAGTGACTATCGTGTCAAGAGGAAGAAATGCATCTGCGGCAAAGTGTCCTCTGCCGAAAGAGATGTTGCTGAAGCATGAAGGTAGTGGCCCAGAAAATTTATTTTGAGAAAGATCCTTAATTGTTAGTTTCTGCAGCTGACATAAGTGCAAAGGAATATGACCATGCAATTCATCTCCCCCAAATAGAAGAACCCTGAGGTCTCTAAGTTTGCCAATATAGCGTGGTATACCACCAGATAGCTTGTTGTACCTCCAATCAAGTGTCATCAAATTGAAGCTTCCAGACAGCATCTTTGAGATGGATCTTGCGACCATGTTATGGTGCAGGTGGATGAACTTCAAGAACGTAAGTTGGGAGCAAGCTGGTAAAGGTCCGATCAACTGATTTTTGGAAAGGTTAAAAAAACTAAACATCTCAAGATTGCATACAGCATCTGGTAAGTTACCTTCTAGCAAGTTGGCTGACATATCAAGAGAATACAATAATGAAAAATTTCCAATCCAACTAGGAATTCTGCCCCGAAAACCATTATTGGAGCAACTAATCTTGGTTAGGTTGAAAGGGTGTCTTAGATTTGATTCCATCAAATATTTGCCTTTCCTTTCTTCAACAGTGACTCCTGAATCCTTTGTTCTGGTTTTCAAAGATTTGGAGTCATCTAAAAGGGATGTTAATTTTTATTTATTTATTTTAAAAAAATATTTTGGGTGACTTGGCACACTTAAACTCAATACCAAGTAGTGACTCTTATTTTTTCCTAAAAACCCTTTTTAGACTGTTATTTTGGGCCAAAACCGTTGCATATTTTAAGTTCCATTTTAGGCTCTTTTCCTTTATTTATTTTCTAATATCAAAAAATTAATTTTCAAATAAAAAATATTAATAAAAAAATATAATTTTTTCTAACACCTAAAAATTCATTTTTTTCATTCTTTCAATACTAAAAATTTATTTCATCAAAAATCATTCTTTTAATACCTAAATCAATTTTATTATTTTTCAAAAAAAAAGGGGCATGTCAATAATAGGATATGGACCTTTCTTGTGACTAATTGCAAATGTTCCAAGTTGTTTCAATTGCTAATATCCTATTCTAAATCAAGAAATTGGGCTTGCATCAATCTACTTTGCATGAAGAGTTAAATTCTGTAATTCTGGAAGTGGACAAGGATCTTGAGTTCGAGTCAAGTACTTGAGCTTGATCATACTCGCAAGAAAATCGAGTCGATCTTGAATTTTCAAGCAATTTTTCGAATTCGAGTCTGAACTCCATTTCTGCTACTTGGTGGAGCTCGAGCAATATATCTCTACTGTCGAGTCGAGCTCGAGTATAACGATATTCGCACTCGACTCAACTCGATTACATCCCCATCTATAACTAGCCATTGGAGGATATTTTTTTGTTTAAAACAACTTATGTCGGCTCTTGGACGATTTTCAATTAACATTTGTAGGGGTCTTTTGGAAATGGTAAAATTGTAAAAGTATTGATAAAACAAAGGTTACAAGTGTGTGTTGCAATTAAAATATACTATTATTAGTTTTGTCATATTTGATGACTATTTCTTTCGATAATGTACTATTATTTATCCAATAAAAAATCCTCTCTAACCACAAACGCCAAATACCCACGCGATGCGTGAGCACTCCCCCTAATTTATAGAATTATAGTAAAGTTTAATGGTTGAAAATGTCTTATTTGACTAACTAATCTCTCTCGCAATTGCCCATAATTGCACCAATGCCCTTTTATTATAGGACTTGTGATGTCAACCCGCTATATTATAGGGATAACTTTTCTATACATTGTTTATGTGTAATTTTTTTTTTTTACACTAACAAATTTAGATCATGTCACGTAACATGAATTCAAAAAATTGAAATTCAAATCATGCACATGTGATATTCATCCAAAATTGCTAATGTAAAAATATTACTACACTATTTGTGTATAAAAAGTTAATCCATATTATAGTCTATATATATATATATATAGGGCAAAAAACCGCGGTGGTTTTCAAACTTTCAACTTTGTACACTTTTAGTCTTTCAACTAATAAGTGCGTAAACGTAGTCCTTCAATTAATAAAAATGTGTAATCATAGTCCTTCCATCTAATTTAACTGTTAAGATGGACAGGAAGATACAAATATGGTACAAAAAATAAAGGGATAATTTCAGAAACCTCCCTTGAGGTTTTTAACAATTTCATTTAGCTCCCTTGATGTTTTAAAAATTACATATACATCCCTTATCATTTAAAATGACAATACTACCCTTGAATATTTAATGAAATTTCCTTGTTTGGTATGTTTATATTTAGAATAAATTTTTTTTTATTTTTTTTCCTTCTTATTCCTTTTTTTTTTTTTAATTTTTTGCCAATAAAACTATGAAACTATCACTATTATCTCAAGTTTCTATTGCAATCAAATGTCCAATTAGTGATTTTTTTTATGAGTTAACTTTATATGCAATCCAATGTTTTTGCTGATCTTCATTTTCTATTTTTTGGTATTAAATAACAATAAATCAAAAGAAAATGGTCCAAAATCACTATTAAATTATGATAATCCAGCTATTTGAAAAATTCATAAACACTACATGAATTATTTGAACATTTTCTTTTCTATCTTATAAATTTAAATCCATAATAAAATACCATCAAAAGTATCCTATTATAGTGATAAAATTATTATTATTGCCGTTTATCAATAGTAGGTACGAATATGAAAAATTGGGCACATTTTTATTATAATTATACTAGATAATCTTATAATTATATAGGGAAGTAAATTAAAACTCATTGCACAAGGGTATTTTTGGAAATTCATTTAAAAATTTGACCAAATCAATATTATTTTAAGATTTTGTTACTAAAACTATCAAATCAAGGGAAGTAGGTGTAATTTTCCAAACATTAAGGGAGTTGAGTGAAATTTTTAGAAACCTCTAGGGAGTTTTTGTAATTATCCCAAAAATAAATGTCATGTGAGCATCGTGTGATGTGTTTCCTGTCTATCGTAATAGTCAAATTGGATGGAAGGACTACAATTACATATTTTTATTAATTAGAGGACTACATTTACGTACTTATTAGTTGGAGGACTAAAAGTGCGCAAAGTAAAAAGTTTGAAGACCATCGCAGTTTGGGGGGGGGGGATGAGGCGCAGATTTGATTTGAGTTAACCCATTTTATCAAGTTAGAAATAGTTTGAACTGCTCTAATTTTCATATTGATACCAATTTTTTGTAAAAAAAAATAATTAGTGAAATATACACAAATTTTACAAGTTAATTAAACTAATAAATCAAGAAATAAAAATCATTTACTTGCTGTGCCACATTTTGTTAATAGTTTAGTGGCTAACGTTGAAACCCCAAAATATAAGGGTTTTGAGTTTTAATCCCCCTCTCCTCTCCCTACATTGCTAGAAAAAGGAAAACAAAAAGTTGAGCGACTGTACAATTTGGCCATTTGTATTGCAAAATGGGAACTTGATCATTCATTTGCTTTTGACCAATTAAAAATTATCCAAAGCCGCTCTAATCTTCATCTTCATACATTAATTAGTAAAAAAAATTAAGGCTACTCAGAAACGAAATAGTAATTGTGCAAATAAAGAAAATTAAACCACAAAAAATGAGAAAAAAAAAAAGCTGCAGTGCAAAATATATTGTTGATGGTCTCAACTCTTTCTAATTTGTTTCATTTTCATTGCTGCACCCCCTTCCCCAAGATTAACTCTATTGGAAAATAAATATTAATTTCAACAAATAGAAAGGAATGCTGAAACTAACAAACACATAATCAACATGTTAAAATTTATTTTGTCTGACCAAGAATTCAGTTTATTATTGTTTCTGGTTATGGACATGAACCCATTGCGGGAGCAAAAGCAACTAATTGTGTTCTGTGGCACTAATATTTTCAATCTTTATGAGAACAAGAATATGATTGAAATTTGCTTCATTTATTCTGAATCAACAACATAGATTCATATGGGACTTCACTTCGAAGTACTTAAAAGTCTGAACTAGTACTTTTTTTTTTTGGGATGATAGTGGAAAAGTCCACTTTTATTGTCACTCTACAGTGTTGGACATGAGAATTTCACCTCATAGAGTTCCTCTTTCAATACTTGCAAATACATTGGACCTTTTTCCAAATTCGAGAATCCCAATAGAGAAACTAGGACCAATTCATCTCCTTCTCATGTTCCAATTGAACACTTTTCATGTTTGCTTTTTCTCTAACGAACAAGACCTGCAATACTCGTAGAATCTAGATAGGATCCAATAATCAATATAAAAAGACCATGCTCTTCTATAATAAGGGCTAACACAAAGAATTACCACAAATGAAATCACGATCACCATATATGAAGCAAAAAAGCTCCAAGCGAATGCTGCCACGTCAATTGCACCATCAACTTCGATGTCTTCATCACCAACATTTTCAGGGTGTGGAGCAAAGGGGTTACAACTTCTCTTGAGCAATGGTCCACAGAGACCTGGATTTCCTCTATAATTGCTTTCGTCAAAGGTTGCAAACTGCCGTGTATCAGGCACCCTGCCAGACAAGTTATTGAATGACACATTGAAGGTGGACAAGGTAGTCAATGATGCTAGCTCTGAAGGTATTTCACCACTGAAATTGTTGTAAGAAAGATCCAAGCTCTCTATTTGGTTCAACATGGAAAGTCTTGGGGGAATGGATCCTTGCAAGTAGTTGTGGGATAAATTTAATGCCCGGATATGACTGAGATCACCAAATTCAGACGGAATTGCTCCAATCAATTGATTACATGACAAATCAAGTCCAGACATGAAATTTAATATATTCCCTGTATAGCGTTCGGCTCTACTTTTTGTTGTGAATTCCACTTCTTCTTGCTCGGGAGAAGTTAACACATCCTCACTCACGTACTCGTCAATACCCAATGAATTAGACTTATCGAATCCTATTGGGTTTCCCCCTGTAGCGACTATCGTGTCAAGAGCAAGAAATGCATCTGCGGCAAAGTGTCCTCTGCCGAAAGAGATGTTGCTGAAGCATGAAGGCAGTGGCCCAGAAAATTTATTTTGAGAAAGATCCATAATTGTTAGGTTCTGCAGCTGACATAAGTGCAAAGGGATATGACCATGCAATTCGTTTCCACCCAATAGAAGAACCCTGAGCTCTCTGAGTTTGCCAATATAGCGTGGTATACCACCAGATAGCTTGTTGTACCTCAAATCAAGTGTCATCAAATTGAAGCTTCCAGACAGCATGTTTGAGATGGATCCTGAGATCATGTTATGGTGCAGGTGGATGAACTTCAAGAACGTAAGTTGGGAGCAAGCTGGTAAAGGTCCGATCAACTGATTTTTGGAAAGGTCCAAAAAACTAAGCATCTCAAGATTGCATACAGCATCTGGTAAGTTACCTTCTAGCAAGTTGGCTGACATATCAAGAGAATCCAAAGATGAAAAATTTCCAATCCAACTAGGAATTCTGCCCCGAAAACCATTATTGGAGATGTCCAGATAAGTAATCAATCCATTTGGAAATAATGCATCCGAAATGCTCCCAGTGAAATTGTTATTATCCAAGTAAAGCAATTCTGGGCCTGTAACATTCATGAACCTAGAAGGGAAATTCCCATCCAGATTGTTATAAGATAACACCAGGCTTGTAAGCATGAAACATCCAGTTGCAATTTGATCTGGCACTTCCCCTGATAACCTGTTATGGGACAAATCCATGGACCCTAATTCTGTCACGTTTCCCAGTGATTGGGGGATATTGCCTTCAAGAAAATTTCTTGACAAATTCAAGTGGCTCAGATATGGAAATAATAAACCCATATGATGAGGAACCTTACCGCTGACCTCATTGTTTGAGATGTCTAACCGGATTAGATTTAATCCTGGAGAGTCATCCAGTAGAAATGGACCCCTAAAATAGTTATTCATTAATTCGAGAGTTTCCAAGTGTGTATTATTTTGCAGAAGCCAAGTAGGAATCTGGCCGACTAACTTATTTGAAGAAAGATCAAGAAGCTGTATTTCTTTCTGATAGAGCAGAAAACTTGGGATTTTTCGAGTCTGATTGTTCAAGTTGCAGCCAGATAAATAGAGAACCTTTAGCTGAAATGGTGGGGGGAGAGGAAGATTCTCAGTGTCGACATGTAAATCATTGCTTTGAGGTACAAGTTCGAACACCTGAAGCTTCGAATGGTTGGCCAAAGAACTGAAAGAGAAAGAACCTCCAAAAGGGTTACCAGAGAGGGAGAGAAACTCAAGGTGTATGAGAGGAGTAATAAGAGCTGCAGGTATGTTGCCGCTAAGTTTATTTTCGGAGAGATCAAGAAGTCGAAGAGATGTCAAGTTGCTGAAGCACATAGGAATAGACCCGTTAAATTCATTCCGACCTAGTTCAAGTTCATGGAGATTCTTCAAACTGCAAATTCCTGCCCAGAAAACCAGTTCCTTATAAACTTTTCATACAGTAATTGTTGATGATAGGTATGAATTGTCAATACATAGCCAATTCAGAAACCATGAAATCATATCTTACACACAAAAATACTGAAATGTTGTTGTCAATTTTCAGTCCGTTCTCAATCAACCTTTTAAAAGTAAATAGCAACTTTAAGCGAAAAAAGTGAGCCTTTCATAGCCTAGATTATTACCTTGAAGGATGGAGGAATCATTCATACCGATGCCACTCAAAGACAAGGCTTTAAGGGAAGTTAAAACCTCAATGTCTGAGAGTGTGTTAAAGCTTGTATCTTCAAGATTGAGTAGCTTCAAGTTCTCCAGCTTCAATTCTGCAGTTCAAAACTTTTACGTTCGTATTATAGTTTTGGATATATCAAAATTAAATAACTATCATTGAATACCGTATTCTTTTAGAAACTCAAGTAGTCTAAAAAAAATAATAATAAAGTAAGATCAGGTCAACCGAATTTTTTTCAAAATATTATTTAATCACTATAATTTTTTCTTGTCAATTGACCCATTGAACTACTAAAAGTGATCAAATTGGGTTATTGTATCCATTTTTTTGGTTAAAGTGGACGAAAGTTACAGCATGTGAGCTGCACACTAAGTAGGGCATCTTTGTCATATTGTAGTGGAAAAGTTGTTTAGTCGGCTAAATGGGACTTTAGAAGAATACACCTTTTTGGGAAAAATTTTTGAAACTAAAGAAGAATAACAAAAATCTCTCAGAGAAAAGTTAGAACCACAAATTAATCGTTGCATTTCTAATTCTTTTAAAGATTACAGAAGTGCTTTTAGCAAGGAGGATTTCCATTTCAAGAAAACAAAGAAAGAAAAACTACAAAAAAGAGTCGGTACAAAATATTGAAGGATGTATTGTGTTGATGAACAAGTAAAGAAGAATAAAAAGAAAATACTTCTTTTTAGAAGAGGAAATGCTGAATTTCTTTTCCAAAATTTTGCTGTAACACTTTCTTCTATTTTTTTTTTCTAAATTTTTTCGTAAATCAACTAACTCTCTTACTACAGTACTTATATTATTTCTCAAAAGATTTAGGAGTACAAGGACCACTTGCGTCTTAAGTTTTCGCTAATATAATTTTTCTTTAATTACCAAAAAGTTTGCCAATGAAATACATCTATAGTTACTAAACTTTTCTAAATTCTCACTTTAGTACACTCTACTATTTTCATATATGAATTGATGGAAATATTCTTGCAAATGTAACGTGCAATTTAATTACGTGACGTAAATTTTGCCCCTTTTATTTGAGAAAAATAGATGGAATGATGCAATTGATTACTTTTAGGAGTTTAGTGAGCAAGTTGACACAGAAACTAGTATAATAGGTTAAAGGAGATTTTAGAAAAGTTTTAGTGATTCGTGTTTCACACTTCGCCCTGAAAAACAACAGTTTGACTTCATTACTAGAAGTGTAGCTTCATAAACCAAATAGCCTTTGCAATATTAAATTAATTGAAATTTAGCATAAGATACTTGAATTTCCTGATTGTTAGTGAATGGATTTTTGAATTAAAAATGAAAGAAAAATTTACATAACTGATCCTTCTAGATTCACAAATAGATCTCCTGCCTTTTATCTATGTTCCATTTAATGTTCATTAAACCTACTAAAACGAATGGAGTATCTCTAATTTAGGTAATTCAAGGTAAATCATATACAACTTTATATCAAATTAGATACACATACCTGCAAACGACAAGGAACCAGAAAATCTAGTACGACTTAAGTCAAGAAGCTCCAAGTTTTCCAGTCGATAGAATTCTATAGCAATAAGATGATCCAAGAACAGTTAGAATGCACAGATTGTGCTCCAAAACAACTCTCATGCCTATAGATTGGACCTTGTATCTTCTTTTTTTTTTGGGTATATCTATACTTTCATAATTTTAGTACATGCAACATCTCTCGCAATTAAAAACAAAAAACTAATTAACTTACCCCTCTAATCCAATATTTGTGAAGGTAAAAATGAAAAAAAAAAAGATTCTTTACAATTTGTTCCTCTTTAATAAAGTTCACATTTCAATGGTATTAATTGCAATAGAGTTCTAAGTTTAGATTCTCATTTATATTTATATGCAAAACCAAAGAAATAGAAAAAAACAAAATATAACAGATCGAAGCAAAAAAAGAAAAATTGCGTAAACAAAGTTCAAGAAAGCCTCATAAAAGAATTTTACTGGACTATCCATGGAATTATACTGAAAGGAAACAATGCCTTTAAAATTGTAATAATTATACTGGACTAAATATGAATTATGAATTCTAAGTGAAAATACCTTCTAAAGGAAACAATCCCTCTAACTGCAGACCAGCCAGAGACAACCTTTTAAGTTTAGTAATTGCGGTTATAAATGGAATTATACTGTTGTTGAATTTGTTCCAATCGAGATATAAGGACTCGAGATTTTGCAACTTAGCCCAATTCCTGCAACCTGCAAAGCACGGTCATATTCTAAATGAAGTTTGGGGTCAAAATATAATTCTAAAAATATTTCATGGTATAAATTAAATTCTAGAAAAAAGCTTATTCGCTACTGCTTTCTTGCAAAAGAAAGAGTGTAGAAATTCACCATGGCTGTTCCCTGCAGAATCATCCCAAAGGACGTGGTTAGAATTTTGTCACACTTTAGTATTTTCTTTGGGCAAATTACCCAGTAACCTATTAAACTTTTGAAATCGTATAGTTTTGGCTATTCAACTTTTAAGAGTATAATGTTTTTTTCAAAATTATGAAATTACCCACTCAACTCCCAAACGTGCATATTTTGGATCATTTCATCTATTTTTACCGTCCACTTTGCCTCCTGGTTATGTCTCGTGACTTGTGTTAAATAACTTTTTGATGTTCTTTTATTTTGTTCCTTTTGTTTTTTCTCTTCTACCTACCCAAAATGTTTAGATGACTCTTCGGTTTTTAAAATTGATTGACTTTGGTGTTAAAAACTAAGGGTATAAAGTACAATTAACTAAGGACGAATACAAATAGACAAGGTTTTGCAGAAAAGGTTATTGAATTAAGGGTCATTAATTCAACTGTTGGACGTACTAACTATTATCGATTGGTGACATCATAAATAAATAAAAATAATTAATATATTGCTACTACACTTGTATCTGCACGTCCATTTCCTTAAACCTTAGACCCGAAACGAGAAACACCAGAAATATAGTACAATGGTATAATAACCAAAATGAAAGATCACTTTAATTGCACTAATACTGACTGGGAATAAAATGTTGTCAAGAAAAGTAAAGGATGGAAGGATGAATATGATTTGTAAGATAGTTTCCTGCTGAATTAAACTAGTCATCAGTTTGTGAGAGATTTTGAGTCTTCTACAAATATAATATTGATATACACCCAGATTAAGAGAAACTATAAGAAATAAGGCCAAAAAATAGAGATGAAGAAATGTGGAAAACTTGTATCCAGCCACTGGCAATAATGTTGAAAATAAGCCTAAAAAAAAGAAAAGAAAAGATGACGGATGAAGATGCATTAACGATGGAAGAAGTTTGAGATGACCGGCAGCTTTCTTGGAAGTCTTGGTCAAACTTTTGCTTTTTTAAAGACTTTTTATTTTTCAAGCTTGACCAATTTTAATCAATACAAAGAACCAGACTAGTTTAGCAACCCGGTCCAGTTCAACGGTTCACCGGTTGAATCAACTGGGTTTATAAAATAGAGCAATTTTATTATCTGATCGGGTTTGATGCATAACCGATTCCGATTGATGATTCAACCTGTTCGGTCAAATTGTTCGGACTAAGTTTTAAAACCACGCAAATGGAGTCCAACTAAAATAACATTACCAATAGCTCAAGCAAATAAATTGGAATTTGAGTTCATGACTTTGGCAGTGAAAACACCTTAAAGGTGATTTTTTGCTCAATTGGATTAATCTAGCTGTCTAAGACCTCGACCCACACAATCGCATACCAATTTTGACTAAATAATTAAATTGTATAACTGATGATTGATCCAATTAATGATACCACCACCGTATTGTGATTAATTTAAACCTATCCAATTCACCCATTTTGGCAAATTACAGATTCACTTCAGTGGTTCAACTCTGATGTTTTGCACTTGACTGACGGTACTTCATAAGCAAAACGTTTGTTAAATAGGTTCATACTAACGTCTCCAGACCCCAACAAAAGTTTGTCTCCTTTTGTTGTTTGAAAAATTTATAAAACAACGTAATGTGAAAACTAGGATTTGATGCGAAAACAATTATCTTCAAGGAAATTAAGCCCTCAGTATGTTTGCTGTTGGGTAAATAGCACTTTCCTGCAAGATTAACAAAGCCAAACTAAAATTTCTCATAACGATATGAAGATCCCTCCAATTGGATTGGTATAAAACAAGATACTTACTTATATGAGTTGTCATCTTCTTGTAGCTTTGCAATCAATGTGGGATTCTCAACCAATATATCAATAACTACACTTTACAATATCTAACATTTGTAAACGTCAAGATAAATGTATTACTCCCCAAAAATCTGCTTATATTGTGTGCAAAAACCTCTTTCAGATGGTAAAAATATTATTGATTAGAAGTTTCCTTATAGCAATTACCAAGAACAAGAAATCCCAAACCATACGACAAAAACAATTACAAAATTGAAGTAAACAAATGATTTGAAGAAAGATATATGGCAGCGCAGTTACCTGTCACTTCACTCTGGAAAACATTACCACTCAGGTCTAGAGCTCGCAGGCCCTTCAGACTTATGAAGGTGCTGATATTTAGATACCAATCCCGAGAATAATCACCTAAGGATTCCTCAACCATCTTCTTTCTCAAATCACTGAGCTGGAGTTCAACAATCCTCCCAGTAATATTACTACATTTGACCCGTTCCCAGGTGCAGCAATCAGTGTTTGCACCATCACCTCCTTTTCCAGTCCATGAAGGAAGGATAAGGTGAGCATTTTCAGTCTCATTTAAGGAAGCCTTGAAATCTAATAGAGCAAGTTTTTCTTCTAAAAAGCAACCTAAACAAAGTTGCCTTCCATCGAGTATCAAAGATACAACGAGAGCCCACAAGGCAATCAGGATGGAATGACCGCGCATGATTTCAGTATGGAGAATTGGTGGAGGAAAGCGTCGTAACCAAAATGGGCGGCAGAATAGTTTATAATCCCACCATATTCCAGGCTTCCAGCTGGGCGGAGTGTCGGGGACGGCAGAAGACTACACAAGTCAAGTCAACTCGGATGCCGGTCTGTTATGCGTCTGATCGACGTCGACTCCCTTTGTGGTAGGAATGCGTTGACGCGTGGCCAAATGCTACATGGACACGTGGGACGAGGTGAAATGTGCCAGCTTTTGTGGTCGAGTTGGCCGAGCAAACACTCACAAGGTGCCTTGGGCAATAAATACTGAAAAATAAACTCTTAGTCTTAGATTATCATTGTTCATCTCCATGATCTTTGTTAGCACAAAAAATCACGCAGCAGAAGTATCATTGAAATTTTATAAATCATAAACAATAAGAAAGACGCGAGAAACAAAATATTGTGTTTCAATTCACTAATTTTCTTCAACTACAAATTTAGAATTTCAAGTCCTTAAATACATAAACATAATCATATTTGGTATTTTAATTAAAATACCAAAATATGATTCAACTATATTTCCAAAACTAAATATGACATCAAATCTAATATAGTTACCAAATAACAAATTAATTTTTAAAACTATTAAAATTCTAAATATACTTGATTTAAAATATGTTAACAATCCCAACTCTTAGTGGTATACTAAGAGCTGCAACATCGTTATCGGTTTTACTCTAAATATTGAACAATAAACTCGTTCACATTTTCATTCTCACTTAATGTCTTTGTGACAGAACCAGTGTTTCAACTTTTGTTTCGCTTTTCTTTCTACTTTTTTTTTTTTAAAATTAAAGTATTTTAGTTGGATTTTTTCATTTCACCTTTTTCATGCTCTAACCTGATAATCATGTTGTAATGTGGATCTTAATATTCTCTTGTATCAGGAAATATACAAAAAATATTTTGTATGTTTCTCTAAGTTAGTTCAAGATATAAATTCTCCCTATCACATTTCTTTTTTTTTACATTTCTGTTTAGTTTTGTTAGGCCATCCCAACACAATGTCCCATCTCCATGGACAGACCACCCTACATAACAATTTCCTTCCACTTCAACATTTTATTCCTGAAAAAAAAAAAGCCAAATTTGTTGTGCAAATCTTTATACCAACATTATGGAGTACGCACAAACCGTAGTTACTGTTTGCTGGAGCTCAAATATTTGCAAGAAAGATCACACTAAAACATCAGTTGGTGTCTAATGGATTTTAACTGACAACAATTTTCCAAACAATTCATATTTTCCAAAAAATCTCCTTCCAGTTCAAGATTTTATTCCTCACACTAGATTGAGGATTTTTTTTTTTTTTCCTTTTCTATACTTTATCTCAATATGACATTGTTTTAATATGATGTTCTGTTGAACTGTCACGCACTCTTTGTATTTGTGACCGTGTCCCTACCAAAGGGTTAACTGCAATTTATTCCCTTATAGTATACCTTGATTCTCACTTTATCCCCTAAAATTTATTTTATGTCACTTAACCCCCTGAGAGACAAAAAATACCCCTCTACTATGTAAGCTTTTGTCCTTTTTTCGTTTCATCTCTTTTTTATTCCAAATCAGTTTTCTGTTATCAAATTTTTATCTCTAAGAAACTAATAAATTTCTGTAACAAAAAATTAGAATGTTTATTCTCTGATTTACAAAATTAGAAAAACTATTTATATTTTTTACAAATTAATTTAATCTATTTTCCAATTTAAGAAATTAAGAAAAAAATTTATTCTATTTCTTTATAATTACATTATTCACAATCAATTATCCATTTTTACTGTCACATATTTACATGTCAACACTGGACCTTTTTTTTTTGCCTATAACAAGTTTTTGCTTATTAGGAATTTTTCCTTTTTTTTAAAAAATAATCAATTATTAATATATTCCCTAATATATGTACTCATCTCATGTGAAACTTTGTCATCATCAATTAGAGTAGTCAAAATCAAATCATAGGTTAAAATTCAATAACTAAAGGAAGTACAAAATATGAAAATAATACATGTTTTACATTATTCCCTAATACATGTTTTATTCACTTTTTCCTCTTCCCTGACGGCTTCCATGCATTTACAATTTTACATTATTCATGTGCATCCCCCTCCCATCTTGAAATTCAGCCGTGGGTACCCTGCATTTATGACCGCCACACTTGTCGAGCCGTCTTGCCAGTTGCCACCACCGACGGTGGGAACGATAAAGGCGTTCCTACCATAAAGGGGTCGCCCACTTTACTCCTTATGTTTAGGGAGTAGAGATTGACTTGACTTTTTCTTCAAATCCACCAGCACGCCTTTATAGAGCAATGGGCCTAACTTAAAGGCTCAAATTGATATCTCTAATAGCTCAAACTTAAAAGTATGTATTCAGGGCAATACATTCTTCTAAAAAGCATACTGAACAAAGTTGTGTCGTATGGATTATGATTAGCACGACGAGAGCCCAGAAGGCATGAATGAAATGAGAGCGCATGATTTCAACAAGAAAAAAATAATGAAGGAATATACTGTAATGAAAATTGAAGGCTGAAATCTTACTCTCCCCTGAAAGTAATTGTAGTCCCACATTGCAGTTTCGTGTCCAAGTGGTACTCGGGGAGTACCAGCAAGTCTTGCCCTTGATTGAGTCAAGCTCCACTAAATTTTGGTTAAAAGCCAAACTCAAAACTCAATCAAGCTCCCATCTTACAATTTATGTTCGACCTCGAGTTCAATTATGGGAGACAACAATTAAACCCTTAACATTTCACCTGCAAAGGCACTTAAATGCCTTGTGGTGGTCAAATCGCTTAAGCGACTTGATTTCACTTTTAGATAGTTAAATTTGACAATTCATAATAGATAAATAGTATTTGATCATCAAGAGATTGCAACCTAATTTTACGTTATTTAATGAGTTGAAATATAGTACCAAATAATTTTCCTGGGTTTTGGATTTGTTAGGAGTTGTACTATCAAAAAGTAATTTGGATGTTGGAGTGTCCTTGTTTATTAACCCCCAAGAAAAATGAATACCAAATTTCAACTGCGGAGCTTTCCTAGGTAGATTATCAACTATAGTAGGAAAACAGAAAATTGACTAATTGAAAGAAATTATAGCAAAATATTCGAATAAGAAAATGAAAAGTTCTCACACTAATATTATAATCGTGGCTATAATTGATAAAGGACTTCTTATAAACATTAAAAAAAAAAAAAAGGACCTTCCTTAAGTTATATCAAGTTTCTAATACTATATGTTTTTTTATAAACTTCTTTAATTAGTTTCTGAAGCCAATATGCATAATAACTTCTTCCAAATCTAACTGTGTTAGTGCAGGTTTACCCCAAAAAATGGAGGTATCAAATTGTAATTACTCCTTTTTTTTCCCAACTTTGATTTTCAATAAAATTACAGTAGAGTTTGCTAATGTAATATGCACATAATATTGGGTCACTTCCATGTCACTAACACTTTAAACTTGGCAGAGTGGGGATCAAATGGAACTCAAGTGATCAAATTACGGTCTTTAAAATGCGTTACTAGGTTCATTCTAAAAACTGAGAGGCCAAAATAACGCTGAACAAAGACTTTAGGGACTACCTGCAAGGTTAACCAAAATGCACTGGTCGAAAAGAGCTCACATATTTATGACTTAGATCTCTGTGTAACTGTATTGGTTATGTGTTTAATTTACTTATATGACATTTGCAAAGCCTCTTGCATTTAAGAACGTTGTTGAAATATCAATACTTACCAAAAACCAGTCCTCAATTTGAGGGAAAAAAAGTAAGTGCTCTTTATTCTGTGTAAGTAGAGGTTGCGCCAAGCAAAAGGATCAGAACATATATGCAGTTTTTCTTGATTCAACAATGGTTAGATCCGACTCCTTTTGGTGTTCCTACATTTTCTTGCTCACTAGTTTAGGTATTTTGAGTGGAAGTGCTAATGTGACTCGCGAAGAAAGGAAGGCAAGTCATCGTTCTTCATTATTTTTCTTTTTCTGTTGTTTGTTAAATATTTTCAATCTTTAGATTTTTTTCAAGATATAAAACTATAACTTCCAATTTCACAGATATACACTAAATAAACATGCAGAAAATCTATTTTATGATGACGCCAAATTAACCATTCATATGTTTTGTTTTCAAAATTGGAATAGAATGAAATATTCAAACCTATGACTTAGGGGTAGGGATGCAAAAGCCATTCAATTTAAGTGAACACAGAAACAATTGGGAACAAAATGTTGCCCAACTCCCTTGGACTGATTCTTGGTGATCTGTCCAATTTGATGCAGTTAAGGCAATCATCAAAGATTAATTCTTCATTTCTTTTCACTTGTTTCAATGAACATTTGTTCCAACCAATTAGACAACAAGAATCCACATTTTATCTTCATTACTCCTCTTTTTCTAACTCTATCTTCGTTAATTTTCTACAAATTATAGATAAGATACTCCATCTCTTTTTTCCCTCCCTGGATATGTATTACTACTATTGTGTTGTGGCATTTTTTTGTCTTTCAAATTAAATTTGCTTTTCTTTTTACTTTTTTTTGCTTTTTCTTTTACAAATTTATCTTATTTATATGTCATTTTTCTTTACAACATAATATAACTTGACCAAAAAAATGGTTCTTATGTTTAATAGTCTTAAAATGATATTCTATTTTTAGAAAGAAGTTTTGTTTAATTATTAACAACTACTTGTGTGATTAATGTCGAACTCCTTTTAAACACAAGAGGAGAGTTTCTTAAAGTAATTGAGTTGCTTACTTATTTAATAATTAAAATTAGTATATGATACCTGTACTGGTCAATTATGGTCCAACCACAAGAGTTGAATCACTGAACCTTGATCTAGTAATTTTTTTGGGTCAACGAATGGATTAGCTTTTCCCCTTGATTTTGCTTCCGAACACAAATATTGATCATTTTAGTTTGCTTGTGCCTGGTTATTCGATCAAGAATTCCTTCTCTCGTGACTAAAATGTTTTGTATTGGTAGCATTTTGTTTTCATGCTTTGACCACTTTTCTTGATATTTTTGAACGAACAACTTCATATTTACTTCCAATAAGCTAGGAGTTTGAACATCCAACGACTATGCAGATAAGAATTTTGTGCATCCATCTGACAAGTTTGTAACCACAATGCAAATTTGTTTATATTGCCTTGAAAGATTAGCTAAAATCTCACTCGTTGCCTTTCACCAATGTTCTTCTGCTAGCAGGTTTATATGGTATACATGGGAAGTGTCCCTCCAGGAAATTATTCACCTAGAAGGCACCATATCAGGATTTCGCAAGAAGTGATGAATAGCAGGTAAAAACATATATTCAAGACCTTAAAATTAATTGTTCATATAATCTTTGCACCTTCTTGTTCTTTTCATCTGTCCTTTTACTCTTTAATTAGTGAAAGTAATCCAAGAGAACACCTTATTAGGAGCTACAAGAGAAGTTTTAAAGGATTTGTGGCAAATCTTACATACAAAGAACAACAAAAAATGGTAAGTAAGTATAATATGGCTGTTTCATCACAATATGGTTTTCTATGTATTAGGCATTATTTCAATTGTAAATGTCAATATATAAGTCCTTTTCTGCAAATTATGCAGCTCACAATGGTGTGGTGTGGGTAATTCCAAGTACAACTTTAAAACTCCAAACAACTGCATCGTGGGACTTCATGGGATTTCCTCAAAATGTTCATCGAAATCTTAGCGTTGAAGGTGATATAATCATTGGAGTTATTGATACTGGTATTTGGCCAGAATCAGAAAGTTTTGATGATTATGGCTTTGGTGCTATTTCCAAAAAGTGGAAAGGGGGTTGTTATGCCGGAGGCAAGAACTTTACATGTAACAAGTAAGCTTTCCAATTGCTCTTTATTCATTTATTAAAAAGCAAAAAGTACAAAATTGGTACCTCTTAATTGAATCACGATATTTACTAACCCTTGTGTTTGCTTGACAGTAAACTTATTGGAGCTCGGTACTACGGTTCAATTGATTCTCCAAGGGATTTAGATGGCCATGGGACTCATACTGCCTTAATAGCTGCTGGAAATATTGTCCAAAATGTAAGCTTTTATAGAATTGCACAAAGAGTTGCACGAGGGGGAGTTCCTTCAGCACGGATTGCTGTATACAATGTTTGTGATGATTCAGACTGCAAATCTAAAGATATGTTGGCTAGCTCTGATGATGCTATTGCTGATGGAGTTGACATTATTACAATTTCACTAGGACCAATTGAACCAACGCCGTTGGGAAAAGATCCTGTAGCGATTGGCTCTTTTCATGCAGCAGAGAAAGGAATACTTACAGTACAGGCAGCAGGAAATCATGGAACAATTGGATCTGGATATGTCATAAGTACTGCACCCTGGTTATATAGTGTTGGAGCAAGTACAATAAACCGCAAAATCATTAATAAAGTTGTGCTTGGAAATGGAGTCGCATTAGAGGTAAGTACTCAAGTTGGTTGCCTTTTCACGGAAAACAAAAAGTAAATAGCAAAGACTTAAATTCACCATTACATACAACAGAAGATAATGGTACTCAAACTTGGAATTGATGTTGCTAAGATATTTTGCTACGTTATTATTTGTTTTACTTAGATTTGGGCATTGTAGGGACATGTCGTTAATTCCTTTAACTCGAATGGAACAAAATTTCCTCTTGTATATGGTAAGACTGCTTCGCATCGTTATTGTGATGAAGAACAAGCTTGGTAAATTTATTTATGTCAGAAGAACGATTGTTATTGTAAACTTCTAAACAAAACACTGAATCTTCCTGCTCATTTTGGATTCTAGGACTTGCGCATATCAATGTTTGGACCCAAAGCTAGTAAGAGGAAAGATTGTAGTTTGTAACAATGACAATGGAGTGGAAGTCACTACTGAGGCTGAAGCTCTTGGATCTATTAATCTAGATGATGAAGCTGAGGACTATTCTGAGGTAGTTCCAAGCCTTGCATCATTTTTAGGCTCTGAGCAATTCAAACAGCTTGAGTGCTACATAAACTCTACCAAGTAAGCACCTTATAACTTGTTATTCTAAACATACTTAAGTGAATGAGTTTTGGATAAATTTCATAATTTTCTTAAATGTGACATTCTTGTTTAAGTAGAATGCCTGAAGGAAACATAGTCAAAAGTGAAAGTATACCAGACGTAACAGCTTCAGTTGTTGCTTCCTTTTCTTCTAGAGGGCCAACCATTATTTTTCCAGATATTCTAAAGGTATCAATACTAGATGGTCTACATCTATAAACAGAGAAAAAAGTAGTCCTAATTTTTGTATTTTATGCTTTCATTTCTCAACCAAATATCTGTATAATGCATGCCAGATATAGTTGCATCTGGGGTGGACATAATTGCAGCTTTCTCACCTGAAGGTTCACCCTCAGACCACAAAAAATGGATAAGAGACATGTTGGTTACAGTATATTGTCTGGAACATCCATGTCTTGTCCTCATGTTACTGGGGCGGCTGCTTATGTTAAGTCAATAAATCCCAAATGGTCTTCTTCAGCTATAAACCAGCTCTTATGACTACGGGTTAAATCTAATGCATGATAAACACATTTACATGTTCCTTCTGTTACAGAATTAGCATGTTATAATATGTTTTCTTGTAAATGAATTAGCTTTTGTATCCTCAATATATTGCGCTTTTTAACTTGAAGTTTCATTTTGATAATAGCCTGGCAGATGAATTCCACCAATACCGTATGGGGAGATGCTGAGTTTTCTTATGGAGCAGGACATGT